>NC_137010.1:43680119-43688696 GCF_032717465.1 Coenobita brevimanus | reverse complement strand
CAAGAGTTGGTTGAGTTGCAGGTTGCTGACCCTGAGTTGAGGTCTAGCTAACTCTGCTTACAGTGAAGAAGAGTCAGCCGGTGCTTCTACTTGTTATTATGTAAAGTCAGGAGTACTTATGAGGAAGTGGAGACCCCCAACAGCATCAGCCGACTGTGAATGGGAGGTTGTACATCAAGTTGTCATCCTTCGTGTTTGTAGGCAGGATATCATTAGAGTGGCTCATGATTCCAGTTTGGCAGGACACCTTGGAGTGAGGAAGACTGTGGCACGCATTTTGAAACACTTCTACTGGCCAGGTATCTTCAGGGATGTTTCCTGGTATTGTAAGTCTTGTCACACCTGTCAAGTTGTGGGGAAGTGTAATCAGACCGAAAAGGTTGCACCTCTAGTTCCCATTCCTCCTTTTGAGGCGCCTTTCACCCGTGTGTTGGTGGATATTGTGGGCCCTCTTCCTAAGACTTCTTCAGGATTTTCTTATGTGTTGACCATGATTGATATGGCTACTCGTTATCCTGAAGCCATTCCACTTAGAAACATCTCAGCAAAGAACGTGGTTAAGGAAATGCTAGGGTTCTTCACAAAGTTTGGTCTGCCCAAGGATGTACAGTCAGACCGGGGAAGTAATTTCATGTCGAATGTTTTCAAGCAGTCTCTGAAAGAGTTGGGCATCACCCAGATCACGTCTTCAGCTTACCATCCCCAGACTCAAGGAGCGTTGGAGAGATATCATCAAACACTCAAATCGATGCTCAAGAAATACTGTTTGGAACATCAGAAAGACTGGGATAAAGGTCTTCCATTCGTTGTGTTTGCCGCAAGAGAATCTCCAAATGAATCACTGGGCTTCTCACCTTTTGAACTACTGTTTGGCCATGAAGTAAGAGGACCCCTTAAGCTACTCAAGGAATGCTGGCTGTCGGAGGAAGATGACGTCAACCTGCTGGAGTATGTGATGAAGTTCAAAGAACGGCTGTCCACTGCTTTACAGCTGGCGAGAGAGAATTTAGGAGCTGCTCAGGAGAAGATGAAGACTTGGTATGATAAGAAGTCCAGGTTGCGCCACTTTCAGCCAGGAGATCAGGTTTTGATTCTGCTACCAGTTCATGGGCAACCTCTTCAAGCCAAGTTTAGTGGTCCTTATTTCGTGGAGAAGAAACTCAGTGATGTCAGTTATGTCATCGCCAGACCAGATCGTAGAAAGAACAAGCAACTATGTCACATCAACATGCTAAAGTTATATCACAGGCGGGACGAAAATAATCCAGTCTGCACTGTAGCTGTTCCACCCGAGTCTGCAAGTGAAGCTCTCCCATGCAGTATGAGCCTGAGTGATAGTTTGGGGAAGAATCCTGATATCATGAATGATCTCCAGACTAAGCTTTCTCATCTACCTCCCAAGGAAAGGCAGGAGTTTTCGGCATTACTGCAGGAGTACCCGCAAGTGTTCCGTGCTACTCCAGGAAGAACCACTGTGTTGATGCATGATGTCGATGTTGGAGACGCAAAGCCAATTAAATTGCCTCCTTACCGTGTGAACCCAGTGAAAGTTCCTCTCATCCAGAAGGAGCTTGGCTACCTGTTGGACCACAAGATGATTGAGCCCTGTCAGAGCGAGTGGAGTTCTCCTGTCACTCTAGTCCCTAAGCCAGGTGGGTCACAGCGGCTTTGCATCGACTACAGACGTGTTGGTCGGATGACCAAAACAGACACCCTCTTCCTCGCGTGGAAGATTGCATAGACAAGATCGGAAAGGCTAGGTACATGAGTGAGTTTGATTTGTTAAAGGGATGCTGGCAGGTACCTGTGACTGAGCGTGCTAGGGAGATCTCATGTTTTGTAACACTAGGAAAGATTTTTGCATGTTTTGTAATGCCATATACAGATTGTTTTAGAGTAATAAGAAATTTCCTTTGTAAATTTCTTTTTTCTTTGTGGGGAGGTGTTACATAGCCTATGATTTCATCATCCTTTGTGTAATTTTAACGCACAGTTGCTCCATGTTTGATCACGAGCGTGTTCTGCCTCAGTCCCCCCCTTCTACCGTTATAGTAGAGTAAGTCGTCATGTCTGGAGTTCAGAGCAGGATTGTCAACTCTTTGTCCCCATGGCTTCATTTGCGCGTCCTTCTTACAAGTTGTATCAAGCTCTGCCGGCCCCTATATAATGAGCTCAGTCTCTGCATCATTGCCACTTAGATCTACTCCTCATTTTGTTCACATCTCTGTCCTCCCCTGTACAGTTATTATTGTGAGTTTCTCAGGAAGTCTCCAACCAACTAGCAGCTGTGTAACTTAAGTATAAGTGTTTTTGCATTTTGTTCTTGTACTGTATAGCATAAGTTTAATTTGTAGGCCTAGTGAAGTTTTTTTTAAACTTATGTAAAGGTTCTTTATGTCAGTCATCATTAATAATAGTTTCTATCTGTAATAATTTATCTTGCATTAACTGAGCATTACCCGGTGTATTTTCATTTTATCAGGGCTGACTTAGATAAATTTACTCTTGCTAATTTCGTGTTAATAGAGGCTATTGCAGTTAACCATATATTTAACCTGTTTATTTGCCGTTACATTATCCTTATGAGTCCTGAATGTTTTCTTGTTAGTTTGAGCATTAAACTTTAACTTGTAATTTTACCTAACTCTCTTGTTTTGAACCTGGACCTTTACGGGACAGTAGTGATTATTAGTATTCTCACTTAAAGTGTACATTATCTTTCTCTGTTCCGTAACAATATATATATATATATATATATATATATATATATATATATATATATATATATATATATATATGTATGTGTGTGTGTGTGTGTGTGTGTGTGTTTTGTGAAATCAGTCATTTCGTGAATTGAGGTTAGTTTAGTTTGGGTTTATTTAAGTCAGGTTGATCTAGGATAAGGTTAGGTTAAGGTTGGTTATGTTACTTTAATTTTGACTAAATAGAGTCACTCCGTGCATACAACAACGGACCTCCTTTCCCAACGTAGGGAAGAGAGGACATTTTGTTACCTTGAAGAATTCAGTTTTTTTGAATATAAGATTTGGTAATTATAACTATGCATTTCTGCTGGGCGAGGTTCTTCAGTTTTTGAACAAATTATGTAAATACATTATATTATCTTGCTTAAGTTGTTCTAATTAGGGACGACAGCTGACGTATATGGAAATGTTCCTGACTCGTCTGGTTCCCTTTCATATATTGATGTCCCCTATATTAGGTTGTGCCTCGACTGACAGTCACCAGGTGATGAGTGCAGGTATGTCATGTAGAAAGTCATTACATATCTGCAGTCGATGGTGCTCTGTTAGTCGAGGTATTTTTACCATTAGTGTAGGTCTAGCTATTTGTCTCTGTAGGATTTAGTATAGGTTAGCGATTTGTCTGTTAGGTGATTAGTTTTAGGGTCTTTAGATTAGTTTGTCTTTATATTATAAGGTATAAAACATATAAAACCAAGAAAAAATTAAAAAAATAAAAATACAAAAAAATAAATAAATAAGATTAAAAATATTATATATATATGTACGTTTGCATGAAAATGTGTCTGTATGTATGCATGGAAGTGTGTGTGTGTGTGTGTGTGTGTGTGTGTGTGTGTATGTATATATATATGTTTGTATATATATGTATATATATTTAAATGTATATACATATATATATATCCATGGCCTTAATAACCAGGGGCTTCGGCCCCGATGGTTCATAGGCCGGAAAAAAAAAAAAAAAAAAAAAAAAACTATGCATTGTACTCACTATATATGATAAATTTTGGTATTGTAACAAACCATATTTCGTGTAGTGTGAGAGGTGACCCCTTCATCGGGATAACCTTTCCACTTCATGTTTATTCAGTTAATTGCTAAATGCTTTATAGTTATCATTACAAGTATTGTACTTAACACCAGATGATTTGAGTACTTGAGCGAGTCATCGGTGCTTGAAAATAACTGTGGTTACTGTGTATTCTTTTATACCACAGACAACTTTCCCATTCCAGCCAACTACACAATTCGATTTAGTCGAGTGTCACAAAAATAATTCTACACATACCGCCTGCTGTATCATGGCGTTCCTTACGGATACTTGTGTGTGTGTGTGTGTGGGGGGGGGGTTCTTTTTCTTTCCTATGCTTCAATATAGAAGCCTTATTGATTCGGTCATTTTTTAAAGCTGATTTTTTTCTTATTACAAATTTAAGAATGAAATCCGGTTAGGTGAGACCTTTCATTATATATATATATATATATATATATATATATATATATATATATATATAATCATAACTAAGGGATTAAGAAAGTCCGATCAGAAAAGTGCACGTAAAAACAAACATATGTGTAAGAAGTGGCTGGTTAATCAGCATCTTTTACTATTATATTTACCCAATTGTTGCAATCACAAGACTTTTATTAAGCAAAGGATGGGTGTCAGACAGGGGCGCAGCCAGAAATATAATTAGGCGGGGGGGGGGAGCCACATAAAAAAGAAAATCTTATATTTTTCTTTTTACCTTCCGCCAAGGAGGTTGTTTTTTCCGGCGTTTGTTTGTTTGTACATCGTTTAGTAGGTTTACTCAAAAAAGTTATGAACGGATTTTAATGAAATTTTGTGGAATAATGGGCTATGGACCAAGGAAGAAATGATTAAATTTTGACGCGGATGCGGATCCGCATCCGGAGTATCCAGCACAATGTCTCCAAAATTTCTGAATGAATTTCAATAGAATTTTGTGGAATGGTGGGTCATGGACCTAGAAAGAATTGTTTAAAAATGGAGGCGGATCCTATATCCACGGATCTGGATCCAGATCCATTTTAATGGCAGTGACATGGGTGGAGGTATGCGCTCTCTTAATGCTTTCTTATTATTTATGTGCTTGGTGGAAAATGTTAAAGAAAAATTATGTGAATTACTCGTTTAATTCTATGTGTAAGTGTTTAGATAGAGGAAAGAATGGAGCTACAATAAATGTATGGCCCCGTTGAGTTTCATAGTCCGGCGCGACTCCTGAAGTACTTGAATAGCTCTGGCGTATGTAGTATTCAGTTATTGTTGCTTCCAGAAGATTATATTCAGTTTTGGAGGGACTGTTCCAACTCCAGGAGTCAGATATCGCCTCCAGAAACACATTTCATTAATAAGTGTCTGACCTATGTTAAATAAAGTCGACTGGTGCAGCAAGAATCTAATATTCAAAATATATCATCGGGCTAATTACATTAATCTGGTGTTGGTAGATATGATATTGTTAAGCTTAGAAGGGAAGGAGAAGAAAAGGAGGAATTCAGATTAGAATGCAGAAATAGGTTTTTGGTGTTGGAAACGTTGGAAGAGGGGGAGAGAAGTGTAGATGAGATGTGGGAGGATGTGAACAAAGTTTTGCATGAGACTGCTGAATGTACGATTGGAAGGAGACATAGATTCAGGAGAAAGAAATGGATATCAGAGGAAACGTGGGATATGATAAAAAAGAGAGGTGAGGCTAAATTGAGGAGTGAGATGCAATGCGTTGATGAAGGAGAGATTGAATTAGCAAGAGCTACGTACTGGAGTTTGAATTCAGAAGTAAGAAGGTTAGCTAGGAAAGATAAAAGAAGATGTGTGGATGAAAAGGTTGCAGAGACTGAAATCTTAATAAACAAAAATGATGGACAGAGTCAAAGAATAGCATATGAATCGATTAGAGAACTGAGTGGTAATGCAGTTAAACGCAAGGAAATACCAGTTAGAGACAGGGAAGGAAATTTATTGACCAAAGATGGAGATGTTAAAAATAGATGGAAAGAGCATTTTGAGACAGTTCTTAATAGACCAATACCACCAGAAGAGGATATACCGTCTGCTCAGGAAGATTTAAATATAGAAACAGGAGAGTTGAGGCTTGGAGAAGTGGAGAAAGCAGTAAAACAGTTAAAGAATAATAAGGCACCAGGGGAGGATGGTTTATTTCCGGAAATGTTTAAAGTGGAGGGGGATAGATTAATAATGATCTTGACCAAGCTATTCAATAAGATATGGGTGACGGGGTTACTACCATCAGTTTGGAAGAATGGTGTAATTGTTAAAGTTCCGAAGAAGGGAGACCTGAGTGAATGTGGTAATTGGAGGGGAATCTCTTTGTCACCGATAGCTTTGAAGGTTTTCAGTAGAGTGTTGTTAAATAGGTTGGAGCCGGTGGTTGAGGGTATTCTGAGGGATGAACAGGCTGGTTTTAGAAAGGGACGTGGTTGCAATGATCAGATCTTTATAGTTAGGCATTTGATGCAGCAAGTTAATGAAATGAGAGTACCGTTAAGTCTTTGTTTTGTTGATTTTGAAAAGGCTTTTGATAGTGTTTCGAGAGAGACTATGGGGAAGATCATGAGACATTATGGAATACCAGAGGAGTTTGTGAGGGTCATTATGAACATGCATGAGGACACATTTTGTAAAGTGATGGTTGATGGTTGTCTGAGTGATTCGTTTGAAGTCAAGTCCGGAGTAATTCAAGGTGGTGTTCTATCGCCTTTACTATTTATATTGGTCATTGATTACATTATGAAGCGCGTTGGAACAGAAACCGGTGCAGGTATACTTTGGGGAGAGAACAGGAAACTTTTGGATTTAGATTATGCAGATGATATAGTTTTGATTTGTGATGGGCCAGAAGAGATGCAGAGAGTGTTGGACTGTTTGGTGAGTGAAGGTCGCAAGGTGGGTTTGGTTATTAATTGTGGAAAAACTGAAATAATCAATATGAATATGGAAAATGCGCAGGAATGTGTAATTGGAGGTATGGTTGTAAAGCAAGTTGATAGGTTTAAATATTTAGGTACTTAATTAGCCAAGGATGGTTCTTTGAACTTTGAATTCGAGGAAAGGTTAAAGAAGGCTAATCAGGCAATGGGAATGCTTAAAAATATTTGGAATAATAACAATTTTTCTATGCATACAAAACTCAAACTTTATAAGGTAATGGTTAGGAGTATCTTAATTTATGGACACGAGTCTTGGTACAGCACAGTGACTATGGAAAATAAATTCTTGGTGTTTGAAAACAAAGCACTTAGAAGAATATTAGGAGTTAAGTGGTGGGAAAGGATACCAAATAGTAGAATTAGAGAAATAACGGGAGTGCAGCCGGTCGATGAATATGTTAGGTTCTCACGATGGAAGTGGCTAGGACATGTGTATAGGAGACAGGGAATAGTACGAGGTACACCAGGGTGGGTGGCACTTGATAGGAGAGGTAGAGGAAGGCCAAAAGAGATAATTTGTCTCGTCAAGAGTTGGTTGAGTTGCAGGTTGCTGACCCTGAGTTGAAAGGTCTAGCTAACTCTGCTTACAGTGAAGAAGAGTCAGCCGGTGCTTCTACTTGTTATTATGTAAAGTCAGGAGTACTTATGAGGAAGTGGAGACCCCCAACAGCATCAGCCGACTGTGAATGGGAGGTTGTACATCAAGTTGTCATCCCTCGTGTTTGTAGGCAGGATATCATTAGAGTGGCTCATGATTCCAGTTTGGCAGGACACCTTGGAGTGAGGAAGACTGTGGCACGCATTTTGAAACACTTCTACTGGCCAGGTATCTTCAGGGATGTTTCCTGGTATTGTAAGTCTTGTCACACCTGTCAAGTTGTGGGGAAGTGTAATCAGACCGAAAAGGTTGCACCTCTAGTTCCCATTCCTCCTTTTGAGGCGCCTTTCACCCGTGTGTTGGTGGATATTGTGGGCCCTCTTCCTAAGACTTCTTCAGGATTTTCTTATGTGTTGACCATGATTGATATGGCTACTCGTTATCCTGAAGCCATTCCACTTAGAAACATCTCAGCAAAGAACGTGGTTAAGGAAATGCTAGGGTTCTTCACAAAGTTTGGTCTGCCCAAGGATGTACAGTCAGACCGGGGAAGTAATTTCATGTCGAATGTTTTCAAGCAGTCTCTGAAAGAGTTGGGCATCACCCAGATCACGTCTTCAGCTTACCATCCCCAGACTCAAGGAGCGTTGGAGAGATATCATCAAACACTCAAATCGATGCTCAAGAAATACTGTTTGGAACATCAGAAAGACTGGGATAAAGGTCTTCCATTCGTTGTGTTTGCCGCAAGAGAATCTCCAAATGAATCACTGGGCTTCTCACCTTTTGAACTACTGTTTGGCCATGAAGTAAGAGGACCCCTTAAGCTACTCAAGGAATGCTGGCTGTCGGAGGAAGATGACGTCAACCTGCTGGAGTATGTGATGAAGTTCAAAGAACGGCTGTCCACTGCTTTACAGCTGGCGAGAGAGAATTTAGGAGCTGCTCAGGAGAAGATGAAGACTTGGTATGATAAGAAGTCCAGGTTGCGCCACTTTCAGCCAGGAGATCAGGTTTTGATTCTGCTACCAGTTCATGGGCAACCTCTTCAAGCCAAGTTTAGTGGTCCTTATTTCGTGGAGAAGAAACTCAGTGATGTCAGCTATGTCATCGCCACACCAGATCGTAGAAAGAACAAGCAACTATGTCACATCAACATGCTAAAGTTATATCACAGGCGGGACGAAAATAATCCAGTCTGCACTGTAGCTGTTCCACCCGAGTCTGCAAGTGAAG
>NC_137010.1:43315119-43675119 GCF_032717465.1 Coenobita brevimanus | reverse complement strand
CAATGGGAATGCTTAAAAATATTTGGAATAATAACAATTTTTCTATGCATACAAAACTCAAACTTTATAAGGTAATGGTTAGGAGTATCTTAATTTATGGACACGAGTCTTGGTACAGCACAGTGACTATGGAAAATAAATTCTTGGTGTTTGAAAACAAAGCACTTAGAAGAATATTAGGAGTTAAGTGGTGGGAAAGGATACCAAATAGTAGAATTAGAGAAATAACGGGAGTGCAGCCGGTCGATGAATATGTTAGGTTCTCACGATGGAAGTGGCTAGGACATGTGTATAGGAGACAGGGAATAGTACGAGGTACACCAGGGTGGGTGGCACTTGATAGGAGAGGTAGAGGAAGGCCAAAAGAGATAATTTGTCTCGTCAAGAGTTGGTTGAGTTGCAGGTTGCTGACCCTGAGTTGAAAGGTCTAGCTAACTCTGCTTACAGTGAAGAAGAGTCAGCCGGTGCTTCTACTTGTTATTATGTAAAGTCAGGAGTACTTATGAGGAAGTGGAGACCCCCAACAGCATCAGCCGACTGTGAATGGGAGGTTGTACATCAAGTTGTCATCCCTCGTGTTTGTAGGCAGGATATCATTAGAGTGGCTCATGATTCCAGTTTGGCAGGACACCTTGGAGTGAGGAAGACTGTGGCACGCATTTTGAAACACTTCTACTGGCCAGGTATCTTCGGGGATGTTTCCTGGTATTGTAAGTCTTGTCACACCTGTCAAGTTGTGGGGAAGTGTAATCAGACCGAAAAGGTTGCACCTCTAGTTCCCATTCCTCCTTTTGAGGCGCCTTTCACCCGTGTGTTGGTGGATATTGTGGGCCCTCTTCCTAAGACTTCTTCAGGATTTTCTTATGTGTTGACCATGATTGATATGGCTACTCGTTATCCTGAAGCCATTCCACTTAGAAACATCTCAGCAAAGAACGTGGTTAAGGAAATGCTAGGGTTCTTCACAAAGTTTGGTCTGCCCAAGGATGTACAGTCAGACCGGGGAAGTAATTTCATGTCGAATGTTTTCAAGCAGTCTCTGAAAGAGTTGGGCATCACCCAGATCACGTCTTCAGCTTACCATCCCCAGACTCAAGGAGCGTTGGAGAGATATCATCAAACACTCAAATCGATGCTCAAGAAATACTGTTTGGAACATCAGAAAGACTGGGATAAAGGTCTTCCTATCGTTGTGTTTGCCGCAAGAGAATCTCCAAATGAATCACTGGGCTTCTCACCTTTTGAACTACTGTTTGGCCATGAAGTAAGAGGACCCCTTAAGCTACTCAAGGAATGCTGGCTGTCGGAGGAAGATGACGTCAACCTGCTGGAGTATGTGATGAAGTTCAAAGAACGGCTGTCCACTGCTTTACAGCTGGCGAGAGAGAATTTAGGAGCTGCTCAGGAGAAGATGAAGACTTGGTATGATAAGAAGTCCAGGTTGCGCCACTTTCAGCCAGGAGATCAGGTTTTGATTCTGCTACCAGTTCATGGGCAACCTCTTCAAGCCAAGTTTAGTGGTCCTTATTTCGTGGAGAAGAAACTCAGTGATGTCAGCTATGTCATCGCCACACCAGATCGTAGAAAGAACAAGCAACTATGTCACATCAACATGCTAAAGTTATATCACAGGCGGGACGAAAATAATCCAGTCTGCACTGTAGCTGTTCCACCCGAGTCTGCAAGTGAAGCTCTCCCATGCAGTATGAGCCTGAGTGATAGTTTGGGGAAGAATCCTGATATCATGAATGATCTCCAGACTAAGCTTTCTCATCTACCTCCCAAGGAAAGGCAGGAGTTTTCGGCATTACTGCAGGAGTACCCTGCAAGTGTTCCGTGCTACTCCAGGAAGAACCACTGTGTTGATGCATGATGTCGATGTTGGAGACGCAAAGCCAATTAAATTGCCTCCTTACCGTGTGAACCCAGTGAAAGTTCCTCTCATCCAGAAGGAGCTTGGCTACCTGTTGGACCACAAGATGATTGAGCCCTGTCAGAGCGAGTGGAGTTCTCCTGTCACTCTAGTCCCTAAGCCAGGTGGGTCACAGCGGCTTTGCATCGACTACAGACGTGTTGGTCAGATGACCAAAACAGACACCCTCTCCCTCGCGTGGAAGATTGCATAGACAAGATCGGAAAGGCTAGGTACATGAGTGAGTTTGATTTGTTAAAGGGATGCTGGCAGGTACCTGTGACTGAGCGTGCTAGGGAGATCTCATGTTTTGTAACACTAGGAAAGATTTTTGCATGTTCTGTAATGCCATATACAGATTGTTTTAGAGTAATAAGAAATTTCCTTTGTAAATTTCTTTTTTCTTTGTGGGGAGGTGTTACATAGCCTATGATTTCATCATCCTTTGTGTAATTTTAACGCACAGTTGCTGCATGTTTGATCACGAGCGTGTTCTGCCTCAGTCCCCCCCTTCTACCGTTATAGTAGAGTAAGTCGTCATTTCTGGAGTTCAGAGCAGGATTGTCAACTCTTTGTCCCCATGGCTTCATTTGCGCGTCCTTCTTACAAGTTGTATCAAGCTCTGCTGGCCCCTATATAATGAGCTCAGTCTCTGCATCATTGCCACTTAGATCTACTCCTCATTTTGTTCACATCTCTGTCCTCCCCTGTACAGTTATTATTGTGAGTTTCTCAGGAAGTCTCCAACCAACTAGCAGCTGTGTAATTTGAGTATAAGTGTTTTTGCATTTTGTTCTTGTACTGTATAGCATAAGTTTAATTTGTAGGCCTAGTGAAGTTTTTTGTAATTTATGTAAAGGTTCTTTATGTCAGTCATCATTAATAATAGTTTCTATCTGTAATAATTTATCTTGCATTAACTGAGCATTACCCGGTGTATTTTCATTTTATCAGGGCTGACTTAGATAAATTTACTCTTGCTAATTTCGTGTTAATAGAGGCTATTGCAGTTAACCATATATTTAACCTGTTTATTTGCCGTTACATTATCCTTATGAGTCCTGAATGTTTTCTTGTTAGTTTGAGCATTAAACTTTAACTTGTAATTTTACCTAACTCTTTTGTTTTGAACCTGGACCTTTACGGGACAGTAGTGATTATTAGTATTCTCACTTAAAGTGTACATTATCTTTCTCTGTTCCGTAACAATATATATATATATATATATATATATATATATATATATATATATATATATATATATATATATATATGTGTGTGTGTGTGTGTGTGTGTGTGTGTTTTGTGAAATCAGTCATTTCGTGAATTGAGGTTAGTTTAGTTTAGGTTTATTTAAGTCAGGTTGATCTAGGATAAGGTTAGGTTAAGGTTGGTTATGTTACTTTAATTTTGACTAAATAGAGTCACTCCGTGCATACAACAACGGACCTCCTTTCCCAACGTAGGGAAGAGAGGACATTTTGTTACCTTGAAGAATTCAGTATTTTTGAATATAAGATTTGGTAATTATAACTATGCATTGTACTCACTATATATGATAAATTTTGGTATTGTAACAAACCATATTTCGTGTAGTATGAGAGGTGACCCCTTCATCGGGATAACCTTTCCACTTCATGTTTATTCAGTTAATTGCTAAATGCTTTATAGTTATCATTACAAGTATTGTACTTAACACCAGATGATTTGAGTACTTGAGCGAGTCATCGGTGCTTGAAAATAACTGTGGTTACTGTGTATTCTTTTATACCACAGACAACTTTCCCATTCCAGCCAACTACACAATTCGATTTAGTCGAGTGTCACAAAAATAATTCTACACATACCGCCTGCTGTATCATGGCGTTCCTTACGGATACTTGTGTGTGTGTGTGTGTGTGTGTGTGTGTGTGTGTGGTTTCTTTTTCTTTCCTATGCTTCAATATAGAAGCCTTATTGATTCGGTCATTTTTTAAAGCTGATTTTTTTCTTATTACAAATTTAAGAATGAAATCCGGTTAGGTGAGACCTTTCATTATATATATATATATATATATATATATATATATATATATATATATATATATATATATATATATATATATATAATCATAACTAAGGGATTAAGAAAGTCCGATCAGAAAAGTGCACGTAAAAACAAACATATGTGTAAGAAGTGGCTGGTTAATCAGCATCTTTTACTATTATATTTACCCAATTGTTGCTATCACAAGACTTTTATTAAGCAAAGGATGGGTGTCAGACAGGGGCGCAGCCAGAAATATAATTAGGCGGGGGGGGGGGAGCCACATAAAACAGAAAATCTTATATTTTTCTTTTTACCTTCCGCCAAGGAGGTTGTTTTTGCCGGCGTTTGTTTGTTTGTACATCGTTTAGTAGGTTTACTCAAAAAAGTTATGAACGGATTTTAATGAAATTTTGTGGAATAATGGGCTACGGACCAAGGAAGAAATGATTAAATTTTGACGCGGATGCGGATCCGCATCCGGAGTATCCAGTACAATGTCTCCAAAATTTCTCAATGAATTTCAATAGAATTTTGTGGAATGGTGGGTCATGGACCTAGAAAGAATTGTTTAAAAATGGAGGCGGATCCTATATCCACGGATCTGGATCCAGATCCATTTTAATGGCAGTCACATGGGTGGAGGTATGCGCTCTCTTAATGCTTTCTTATTATTTATGTGCTTAGTGGAAAATGTTAAAGAAAAATTATGTGAATTACCCGTTTAATTCTATGTGTAAGTGTTTAGATAGAGGAAAGAATGGAGCTACAATAAATGTATGGCCCCGTTGAGTTTCATAGTCCGGCGCTACTCCTGAAGTACTTGAATAGCTCTGGCGTATGTAGTATTCAGTTATTGTTGCTTCCAGAAGATTATATTCAGTTTTGGAGGGACTGTTCCAACTCCAGGAGTCAGATATCGCCTCCAGAAACACATTTCATTAATAAGTGTCTGACCTAAGTTAAATAAAGTCGACTGGTGGCAGCAAGAATCTAATATTCAAAATATATCATCGGGCTAATTACATTAATCTGGTGTTGGTAGATACGATATTGTTAAGCTTAGAAGGGAAGGAGAAGAAAAGGAGGAATTCAGATTAGAAGGCAGAAATAGGTTTTTGGTGTTGGAAACGTTGGAAGAGGGGGAGAGAAGTGTAGATGAGATGTGGGAGGATGTGAACAAAGTTTTGCATGAGACTGCTGAATGTACGATTGGAAGGAGACATAGATTCAGGAGAAAGAAATGGATATCAGAGGAAACGTGGGATATGATAAAAAAGAGAGGTGAGGCTAAATTGAGGAGTGAGATGCAATGCGTTGATGAAGGAGAGATTGAATTAGCAAGAGCTACGTACTGGAGTTTGAATTCAGAAGTAAGAAGGTTAGCTAGGAAAGATAAAAGAAGATGTGTGGATGAAAAGGATGCAGAGACTGAAATCTTAATAAACAAAAATGATGGACAGAGTCAAAGAATAGCATATGAATCGATTAGAGAACTGAGTGGTAATGCAGGTAAACGCAAGGAAATACCAGTTAGAGACAGGGAAGGAAATTTATTGACCAAAGATGGAGATATTAAAAATAGATGGAAAGAGCATTTTGAGACAGTTCTTAATAGACCAATACCACCAGAAGAGGATATACCGTCTGCTCAGGAAGATTTAAATATAGAAACAGGAGAGTTGAGGCTTGGAGAAGTGGAGAAAGCAGTAAAACAGTTAAAGAATAATAAGGCACCAGGGGAGGATGGTTTATTTCCGGAAATGTTTAAAGTGGAGGGGGATAGATTAATAATGATCTTGACCAAGCTATTCAATAAGATATGGGTGACGGGGTTACTACCATCAGTTTGGAAGAATGGTGTAATTGTTAAAGTTCCGAAGAAGGGAGACCTGAGTGAATGTGGTAATTGGAGGGGAATCTCTTTGTCACCGATAGCTTTGAAGGTTTTCAGTAGAGTGTTGTTAAATAGGTTGGAGCCGGTGGTTGAGGGTATTCTGAGGGATGAACAGGCTGGTTTTAGAAAGGGACGTGGTTGCAATGATCAGATCTTTATAGTTAGGCATTTGATGCAGCAAGTTAATGAAATGAGAGTACCGTTAAGTCTTTGTTTTGTTGATTTTGAAAAGGCTTTTGATAGTGTTTCGAGAGAGACTATGGGGAAGATCATGAGACATTATGGAATACCAGAGGAGTTTGTGAGGGTCATTATGAACATGCATGAGGACACATTTTGTAAAGTGATGGTTGATGGTTGTCTGAGTGATTCGTTTGAAGTCAAGTCCGGAGTAATTCAAGGTGGTGTTCTATCGCCTTTACTATTTATATTGGTCATTGATTACATTATGAAGCGCGTTGGAACAGAAACCGGTGCAGGTATACTTTGGGGAGAGAACAGGAAACTTTTGGATTTAGATTATGCAGATGATATAGTTTTGATTTGTGATGGGCCAGAAGAGATGCAGAGAGTGTTGGACTGTTTGGTGAGTGAAGGTCGCAAGGTGGGTTTGGTTATTAATTGTGGAAAAACTGAAATAATCAATATGAATATGGAAAATGCGCAGGAATGTGTAATTGGAGGTATGGTTGTAAAGCAAGTTGATAGGTTTAAATATTTAGGTACTTAATTAGCCAAGGATGGTTCTTTGAACTTTGAATTCGAGGAAAGGTTAAAGAAGGCTAATCAGGCAATGGGAATGCTTAAAAATATTTGGAATAATAACAATTTTTCTATGCATACAAAACTCAAACTTTATAAGGTAATGGTTAGGAGTATCTTAATTTATGGACACGAGTCTTGGTACAGCACAGTGACTATGGAAAATAAATTCTTGGTGTTTGAAAACAAAGCACTTAGAAGAATATTAGGAGTTAAGTGGTGGGAAAGGATACCAAATAGTAGAATTAGAGAAATAACGGGAGTGCAGCCGGTCGATGAATATGTTAGGTTCTCACGATGGAAGTGGCTAGGACATGTGTATAGGAGACAGGGAATAGTACGAGGTACACCAGGGTGGGTGGCACTTGATAGGAGAGGTAGAGGAAGGCCAAAAGAGATAATTTGTCTCGTCAAGAGTTGGTTGAGTTGCAGGTTGCTGACCCTGAGTTGAAAGGTCTAGCTAACTCTGCTTACAGTGAAGAAGAGTCAGCCGGTGCTTCTACTTGTTATTATGTAAAGTCAGGAGTACTTATGAGGAAGTGGAGACCCCCAACAGCATCAGCCGACTGTGAATGGGAGGTTGTACATCAAGTTGTCATCCCTCGTGTTTGTAGGCAGGATATCATTAGAGTGGCTCATGATTCCAGTTTGGCAGGACACCTTGGAGTGAGGAAGACTGTGGCACGCATTTTGAAACACTTCTACTGGCCAGGTATCTTCGGGGATGTTTCCTGGTATTGTAAGTCTTGTCACACCTGTCAAGTTGTGGGGAAGTGTAATCAGACCGAAAAGGTTGCACCTCTAGTTCCCATTCCTCCTTTTGAGGCGCCTTTCACCCGTGTGTTGGTGGATATTGTGGGCCCTCTTCCTAAGACTTCTTCAGGATTTTCTTATGTGTTGACCATGATTGATATGGCTACTCGTTATCCTGAAGCCATTCCACTTAGAAACATCTCAGCAAAGAACGTGGTTAAGGAAATGCTAGGGTTCTTCACAAAGTTTGGTCTGCCCAAGGATGTACAGTCAGACCGGGAAGTAATTTCATGTCGAATGTTTTCAAGCAGTCTCTGAAAGAGTTGGGCATCACCCAGATCACGTCTTCAGCTTACCATCCCCAGACTCAAGGAGCGTTGGAGAGATATCATCAAACACTCAAATCGATGCTCAAGAAATACTGTTTGGAACATCAGAAAGACTGGGATAAAGGTCTTCCTATCGTTGTGTTTGCCGCAAGAGAATCTCCAAATGAATCACTGGGCTTCTCACCTTTTGAACTACTGTTTGGCCATGAAGTAAGAGGACCCCTTAAGCTACTCAAGGAATGCTGGCTGTCGGAGGAAGATGACGTCAACCTGCTGGAGTATGTGATGAAGTTCAAAGAACGGCTGTCCACTGCTTTACAGCTGGCGAGAGAGAATTTAGGAGCTGCTCAGGAGAAGATGAAGACTTGGTATGATAAGAAGTCCAGGTTGCGCCACTTTCAGCCAGGAGATCAGGTTTTGATTCTGCTACCAGTTCATGGGCAACCTCTTCAAGCCAAGTTTAGTGGTCCTTATTTCGTGGAGAAGAAACTCAGTGATGTCAGCTATGTCATCGCCACACCAGATCGTAGAAAGAACAAGCAACTATGTCACATCAACATGCTAAAGTTATATCACAGGCGGGACGAAAATAATCCAGTCTGCACTGTAGCTGTTCCACCCGAGTCTGCAAGTGAAGCTCTCCCATGCAGTATGAGCCTGAGTGATAGTTTGGGGAAGAATCCTGATATCATGAATGATCTCCAGACTAAGCTTTCTCATCTACCTCCCAAGGAAAGGCAGGAGTTTTCGGCATTACTGCAGGAGTACCCGCAAGTGTTCCGTGCTACTCCAGGAAGAACCACTGTGTTGATGCATGATGTCGATGTTGGAGACGCAAAGCCAATTAAATTGCCTCCTTACCGTGTGAACCCAGTGAAAGTTCCTCTCATCCAGAAGGAGCTTGGCTACCTGTTGGACCACAAGATGATTGAGCCCTGTCAGAGCGAGTGGAGTTCTCCTGTCACTCTAGTCCCTAAGCCAGGTGGGTCACAGCGGCTTTGCATCGACTACAGACGTGTTGGTCAGATGACCAAAACAGACACCCTCTCCCTCGCGTGGAAGATTGCATAGACAAGATCGGAAAGGCTAGGTACATGAGTGAGTTTGATTTGTTAAAGGGATGCTGGCAGGTACCTGTGACTGAGCGTGCTAGGGAGATCTCATGTTTTGTAACACTAGGAAAGATTTTTGCATGTTCTGTAATGCCATATACAGATTGTTTTAGAGTAATAAGAAATTTCCTTTGTAAATTTCTTTTTTCTTTGTGGGGAGGTGTTACATAGCCTATGATTTCATCATCCTTTGTGTAATTTTAACGCACAGTTGCTGCATGTTTGATCACGAGCGTGTTCTGCCTCAGTCCCCCCCTTCTACCGTTATAGTAGAGTAAGTCGTCATTTCTGGAGTTCAGAGCAGGATTGTCAACTCTTTGTCCCCATGGCTTCATTTGCGCGTCCTTCTTACAAGTTGTATCAAGCTCTGCCGGCCCCTATATAATGAGCTCAGTCTCTGCATCATTGCCACTTACAGTAGATCTACTCCTCATTTTGTTCACATCTCTGTCCTCCCCTGTACAGTTATTATTGTGAGTTTCTCAGGAAGTCTCCAACCAACTAGCAGCTGTGTAATTTGAGTATAAGTGTTTTTGCATTTTGTTCTTGTACTGTATAGCATAAGTTTAATTTGTAGGCCTAGTGAAGTTTTTTGTAATTTATGTAAAGGTTCTTTATGTCAGTCATCATTAATAATAGTTTCTATCTGTAATAATTTATCTTGCATTAACTGAGCATTACCCGGTGTATTTTCATTTTATCAGGGCTGACTTAGATAAATTTACTCTTGCTAATTTCGTGTTAATAGAGGCTATTGCAGTTAACCATATATTTAACCTGTTTATTTGCCGTTACATTATCCTTATGAGTCCTGAATGTTTTCTTGTTAGTTTGAGCATTAAACTTTAACTTGTAATTTTACCTAACTCTTTTGTTTTGAACCTGGACCTTTACGGGACAGTAGTGATTATTAGTATTCTCACTTAAAGTGTACATTATCTTTCTCTGTTCCGTAACAATATATATATATATATATATATATATATATATATATATATATATATATATATATATATATATATATATTTGTGTGTGTGTGTGTGTGTGTGTGTGTTTTGTGAAATCAGTCATTTCATATGTGTGTGTGTGTGTGTGTGTGTGTGTGTGTGTGTGTGTTTTGTGAAATCAGTCATTTCATATGTGTGTGTGTGTGTGTGTGTGTGTGTGTGTGTGTGTGTTTTGTGAAATCAGTCATTTCGTGAATTGAGGTTAGTTTAGTTTAGGTTTATTTAAGTCAGGTTGATCTAGGATAAGGTTAGGTTAAGGTTGGTTATGTTACTTTAATTTTGACTAAATAGAGTCACTCCGTGCATACAACAACGGACCTCCTTTCCCAACGTAGGGAAGAGAGGACATTTTGTTACCTTGAAGAATTCAGTATTTTTGAATATAAGATTTGGTAATTATAACTATGCATTGTACTCACTATATATGATAAATTTTGGTATTGTAACAAACCATATTTCGTGTAGTATGAGAGGTGACCCCTTCATCGGAATAACCTTTCCACTTCATGTTTATTCAGTTAATTGCTAAATGCTTTATAGTTATCATTACAAGTATTGTACTTAACACCAGATGATTTGAGTACTTGAGCGAGTCATCGGTGCTTGAAAATAACTGTGGTTACTGTGTATTCTTTTATACCACAGACAACTTTCCCATTCCAGCCAACTACACAATTCGATTTAGTCGAGTGTCACAAAAATAATTCTACACATACCGCCTGCTGTATCATGGCGTTCCTTACGGATACTTGTGTGTATGTGTGTGTGTGTGTGTGTGTGTGTGTGTGTGTGTGGTTTCTTTTTCTTTCCTATGCTTCAATATAGAAGCCTTATTGATTCGGTCATTTTTTAAAGCTGATTTTTTTCTTATTACAAATTTAAGAATGAAATCCGGTTAGGTGAGACCTTTCATTATATATATATATATATATATATATATATATATATATATATATATATATATATATATATATAATCATAACTAAGGGATTAAGAAAGTCCGATCAGAAAAGTGCACGTAAAAACAAACATATGTGTAAGAAGTGGCTGGTTAATCAGCATCTTTTACTATTATATTTACCCAATTGTTGCTATCACAAGACTTTTATTAAGCAAAGGATGGGTGTCAGACAGGGGCGCAGCCAGAAATATAATTAGGCGGGGGTGGGTGGTGCCACATAAAACAGAAAATCTTATATTTTTCTTTTTACCTTCCGCCAAGGAGGTTGTTTTTGCCGGCGTTTGTTTGTACATCGTTTAGTAGGTTTACTCAAAAAGTTATGAACGGATTTTAATGAAATTTTGTGGAATAATGGGCTACGGACCAAGGAAGAAATGATTAAATTTTGACGCGGATGCGGATCCGCATCCGGAGTATCCAGCACAATGTCTCCAAAATTTCTCAATGAATTTCAATAGAATTTTGTGGAATGGTGGGTCATGGACCTAGAAAGAATTGTTTAAAAATGGAGGCGGATCCTATATCCACGGATCTGGATCCAGATCCATTTTAATGGCAGTGACATGGGTGGAGGTATGCGCTCTCTTAATGCTTTCTTATTATTTATGTGCTTAGTGGAAAATGTTAAAGAAAAATTATGTGAATTACTCGTTTAATTCTATGTGTAAGTGTTTAGATAGAGGAAAGAATGGAGCTACAATAAATGTATGGCCCCGTTGAGTTTCATAGTCCGGCGCTACTCCTGAAGTACTTGAATAGCTCTGGCGTATGTAGTATTCAGTTATTGTTGCTTCCAGAAGATTATATTCAGTTTTGGAGGGACTGTTCCAACTCCAGGAGTCAGATATCGCCTCCAGAAACACATTTCATTAATAAGTGTCTGACCTAAGTTAAATAAAGTCGACTGGTGGCAGCAAGAATCTAATATTCAAAATATATCATCGGGCTAATTACATTAATCTGGTGTTGGTAGATACGATATTGTTAAGCTTAGAAGGGAAGGAGTAGAAAAGGAGGAATTCAGATTAGAATGCAGAAATAGGTTTTTGGTGTTGGAAACGTTGGAAGAGGGGGAGAGAAGTGTAGATGAGATGTGGGAGGATGTGAACAAAGTTTTGCATGAGACTGCTGAATGTACGATTGGAAGGAGACATAGATTCAGGAGAAAGAAATGGATATCAGAGGAAACGTGGGATATGATAAAAAAGAGAGGTGAGGCTAAATTGAGGAGTGAGATGCAATGCGTTGATGAAGGAGAGATTGAATTAGCAAGAGCTACGTACTGGAGTTTGAATTCAGAAGTAAGAAGGTTGGCTAGGAAAGATAAAAGAAGATGTGTGGATGAAAAGGTTGCAGAGACTGAAATCTTAATAAACAAAAATGATGGACAGAGTCAAAGAATAGCATATGAATCGATTAGAGAACTGAGTGGTAATGCAGGTAAACGCAAGGAAATACCAGTTAGAGACAGGGAAGGAAATTTATTGACCAAAGATGGAGATATTAAAAATAGATGGAAAGAGCATTTTGAGACAGTTCTTAATAGACCAATACCACCAGAAGAGGATATACCGTCTGCTCAGGAAGATTTAAATATAGAAACAGGAGAGTTGAGGCTTGGAGAAGTGGAGAAAGCAGTAAAACAGTTAAAGAATAATAAGGCACCAGGGGAGGATGGTTTATTTCCGGAAATGTTTAAAGTGGAGGGGGATAGATTAATAATGATCTTGACCAAGCTATTCAATAAGATATGGGTGACGGGGTTACTACCATCAGTTTGGAAGAATGGTGTAATTGTTAAAGTTCCGAAGAAGGGAGACCTGAGTGAATGTGGTAATTGGAGGGGAATCTCTTTGTCACCGATAGCTTTGAAGGTTTTCAGTAGAGTGTTGTTAAATAGGTTGGAGCCGGTGGTTGAGGGTATTCTGAGGGATGAACAGGCTGGTTTTAGAAAGGGACGTGGTTGCAATGATCAGATCTTTATAGTTAGGCATTTGATGCAGCAAGTTAATGAAATGAGAGTACCGTTAAGTCTTTGTTTTGTTGATTTTGAAAAGGCTTTTGATAGTGTTTCGAGAGAGACTATGGGGAAGATCATGAGACATTATGGAATACCAGAGGAGTTTGTGAGGGTCATTATGAACATGCATGAGGACACATTTTGTAAAGTGATGGTTGATGGTTGTCTGAGTGATTCGTTTGAAGTCAAGTCCGGAGTAATTCAAGGTGGTGTTCTATCGCCTTTACTATTTATATTGGTCATTGATTACATTATGAAGCGCGTTGGAACAGAAACCGGTGCAGGTATACTTTGGGGAGAGAACAGGAAACTTTTGGATTTAGATTATGCAGATGATATAGTTTTGATTTGTGATGGGCCAGAAGAGATGCAGAGAGTGTTGGACTGTTTGGTGAGTGAAGGTCGCAAGGTGGGTTTGGTTATTAATTGTGGAAAAACTGAAATAATCAATATGAATATGGAAAATGCGCAGGAATGTGTAATTGGAGGTATGGTTGTAAAGCAAGTTGATAGGTTTAAATATTTAGGTACTTAATTAGCCAAGGATGGTTCTTTGAACTTTGAATTCGAGGAAAGGTTAAAGAAGGCTAATCAGGCAATGGGAATGCTTAAAAATATTTGGAATAATAACAATTTTTCTATGCATACAAAACTCAAACTTTATAAGGTAATGGTTAGGAGTATCTTAATTTATGGACACGAGTCTTGGTACAGCACAGTGACTATGGAAAATAAATTCTTGGTGTTTGAAAACAAAGCACTTAGAAGAATATTAGGAGTTAAGTGGTGGGAAAGGATACCAAATAGTAGAATTAGAGAAATAACGGGAGTGCAGCCGGTCGATGAATATGTTAGGTTCTCACGATGGAAGTGGCTAGGACATGTGTATAGGAGACAGGGAATAGTACGAGGTACACCAGGGTGGGTGGCACTTGGTAGGAGAGGTAGAGGAAGGCCAAAAGAGACGTGGGTGAGGACAATGAGACGGGAAGCTGGAGATGAGTGTTGGGGAGATCTTGAGGGGTTAGCACAAGATAGGATGTGGTGGTGTGAGTTCATCGAGGCCCTATGCATCCCCGAGGGTGCCACAGGAAATGATTGATTGATTGATTGAATTACATTAATAACTTTCAATGTTTATTTATCTGACTAATAAGCACCATTGTTTTATTAATTTCCATTATTTGCTCATAATTTCCGCATGATTAGATGAAAAGGATTATAATCAGGATGAATGGAATCTGCAGCTTGCATAGGTGAATGGATGGACGAAAGATTAGATTGATTTGAGCAGGGGAATTAGGTGGGTAAAATGTATTGGCAGATTGACCAAGCAAGAGGGTAGATGGAAAAGTGGCAACATTGTAAATTGAATGAGGTATAGATGAACAGATGTGGGAAAGGAAAAGTAGATGGTGAGATTCAAAGGAGAATAAGTAGTGGTTGGGAGAAGGGAATAGAAATATTATGTCCATACTGATGCGCGGTTTTTTGTTTCTTTTAGTTGATTCATCGTATCGGAAGTATAAAAATGAAATCGGGTTAGGAGAGACCTTTCATAGTAAAAACAGAAAAAACATCGTAGTAACAGATGTGTCACGAGTTGGTGCGATCATATATCTAAACGAACTCGTAATATTAAACTTTGGTGGGAAACCGCGAATTCTAGTGGAATCCCAGTATTTATCACTCAGTCAACCGCCACGTATTCACCCGATCGGGAGTGTTTTTCAGGATATTTTTCACTATTTCATAAGTGATTGTCTTTGTGCGCGACATTAGCACCTCCGCCTGAGTGATTTGTTATGGGCGTGTTTCGCTCATTCTAGCCGTTAGCAAGTGCGGCTCAACACTCGCCTCTCTCACGATTTGAACTCAGTCAAGACTTGAGCGCCGTGGAAGCAGGTAGTGTGTGTGGCAGCTTCCTTCCTCAGCAACGACGCCCATTTCCCGCCGCCGCCGTTGAATTCCCACCTAGCGTGATTTGGCGAGAGGCTCAGCGTGTGCAGCGTCCTTCCTCAGCAGTGACGCCCAGTCATCCGCTTAGTCCACTTTTCTGACCAGTATTTCTTTTCGTTTTTTCCTAGGTTTAAGAATTAGCTTCTGAGTGAGCGAGTGAGTGCTATCTCCTTATTTGAATTCATCTTGAGACTCATGTAACGTTAATTTATTTCATTGTAATCAATAAATTAACAGTTCTTTTTCTTGAGCTTAATGTAATGTAAATTCGTGTTTTATTTCTCCACGAGCTTATTTCACTTACAGCTCCTAGTTTGCATAAACGCATTGCTATTCATAACTGATACTTAGGCCAGTCCATTTTATTAACTTAAATCCGTTGTGCCATCCAGGAGTTAATTGCACTAGCAAGAACCTGCTTATCTTTAATAGCATTAGATATTGATTGTCAGGGGTGGAGTCACTTTCTCCAGAGGCTAACAGTACTAACAAACAGCAATTGTGAGGAATTAGTCTCTGCTGTGTACTGTTGAGAAAGTTTATAAATTCTCTTCCTTAGAGAATCGGCGAAGTAAGCCGGAATAAAGTAATCATTGCTTGATTTACACAAGTCAATTCTTTGTCCTGTTCTTAAGTATTATTGAATAATATTATTTAATATTGCATATAAATAAAAACCCCGTGACAGGATGGTTAAGAGGAGGAAATAGTTGATATGAGTAGTGCATTAAAGATAAGCATAAGTGTACGAAATGGCTGCTGCAGCCTCTTTCATTTTTTTTTTCCTTTTGCTTAATTGTTTTTATCACATGATTTCGTCAAGCAAAGGAAGGGTACCTGACTGAAGTGGTTAACTGCTTCACTTAGATGACATAATTAACATTTACTTATTGCTGTTTCCAGAAGGTTATGTTCAGTTTTGGAGACTTCTCGAACTGGAGGAATTTGGTATAGTCCTTAGTAACTCCTTCCGTATTAAAGGTGTGACCTAAGTTAGGTAAGGTCAATTGTTGGCAATAGGAATCGAAAATACAGATTACATAATCGGACTGAATAAATTAATAACTTGTAATGTTTTTAATGTTTTTTTTTTTTTTATACCATCCTATATTCTAAATATCCATTTTTTGCTCATAATTTCAGCATGATCAAGTGGATAGGATAATGAACAAGTTAGATCAAACAGGCTGGAAGTAAGATGAAATTACTGAAAGCAAGAGGAAATGGTCGATAAAATGGATTGGCAGAAGTAAGCAACGGGATGGATGGAGTGGATGGATACTAGCACTGTAAGTGGGTGACAGGGTGGAGGGATGGATGAACAGATGAGGAAGGAAGGTGAAACTAAGAGAAAATGAGAGAAAAATATACAGGAGCGGTTGAAACAGACTCGATGTTGGGCACTCCCAACATCGAGTCTGTTTCAACCGCTCCGGATGAACATTAGCAAGGACAGATAGACAAAGTGACAGATGCATGGATAAAGTGATAGGCAAGTTTATGAATAGATGGATGTATGGATGAACAATTGGATGGACAGATGGATGGTTGTGCAGTTTGGTAAAAGTTCCTGATTGAGAGAATTAGCACCGCTTAGGTAATCAGTAATTTAGTATATACATGAGGTCCAATGCAGAACCGACCTGGCCCACCGAAGCAGGGACGATACAGCCAATGTTACCAAGGTATCTCTACCCAGTGGCTTAGGCTGTCTGGTAGAGACTGTATGTAGGGTGGGAAGTGCTTGTGAGTGTAATTGCAGTGTTGTGGTGGCTTTGGATGTGTGTGTACTCTGTGAACCAAGTGTAATCGGCCGCCTTAAGCCGATTGGGTGCAAAGATGCTAGTATTCGACTGGTTCAACCACAGCACGCCTTATATTCGCCAAAGTAGTAAGTGGATCGGTGAATGCTTCCCAAAGTTTTTACAACTCTGACGGGAGGCGAACCCGCGTCCACCAGCGTGCGAAACGCACACTCTACCTCTGTACCACAGAGGCTCCATATAAAACCACCAGCGCACAAATATTTGGGGGAAGTTCAACGATTCCCTTTCAGAGGATAGTCATAAGTCGCGCTACTTAGCTAACTTCCTGTGTATTTTCATCAGTTGAAGATCCACCATTGACATACTGAATCATACCATCCATCAGTCAATTGATCTACATGGAGAAACTCATGCGGTAGCCCTTGATATTTCTAAAGCTTTTGAAAGAGTATGGCACTGTTCTCTGCTGTCCAAACTCCCTTGCTATAGACAAATGTCTTTTGTTCCTTTGATTTCTTCATATCTTAGTGACAGGAAAATAAGAGTAAAAGTAGATGATGTATATTTCAGTTTTCACTAAATTAACGCCAGCGTACCGCAGTGATCAGTTCTGGCGCCAACCCTATTCCAGGTTCATATTAATGATCTCTTATCTGTCACCCACAATCCCATCCACTCATACGCAGATGACTCAACACTACATAGTTCATTCACACTCAGACACCCATTTACAAAGTCTAACATCTCTACCTCTCATCTCAGCACAGCCATCTCCATAAATCAAGACCTATCTACGATCAGCGAATGGGGACAAAACAACCTTGTATCATTTAATGCTAGTAAAACTAAATATATACAATTTACTAAAAGACAGATATTGCCAGATTCGTACATTATCTTCAGTGCTTCTAATATTCCCATCTCCAAAAGTATTGAAATTCTTGGTGTCTCACTTAACAATGCCCGCAGCTGGACCTCTCATGTTAGATCACTTGCTAAAACCGCCTCAAAAAAACTTGGATTATTGTACAGAGTCCGTAACTTCTTCGCTGACGAGCAGTTAGCTGTAATTTATAAGTCATGTGTGCTATCAGCTTGAATATTGCTTACCCTTGTGGAGTGGATGTGGAGAGGTTGCATTAAAAGAACTAGACAAAATTCAGAACAAAGCCATTAGAATTATTAACAACCCTGCCATTACAAATAAACTACCTCCCCTACAAGTAAGAAGGAATGTTGGCTCCCTTGTATTATTTTACAGATATTCTCATGGCAAATGCCCAGACGAAGTTGCGTCCATGGTGCCACCTCTCCATGCCTTCCCTCGTGCTACACGGGCAAATGGTGTCGCTCATGACTGGAATGTCATTCAGCCATATTGCAGAACTTATGCCTATCAGAATTCTTTCATTCCCCGAACTGCATATCTCTGGAACTCGCTTTCCCAGAGTTGTTTCCTCCAAATTTCAATCCACAGCTTTTTAAGTCTAACTGTTACAGATATTTTATGAACAGAGGACACCAGTAATCTGGTGTATGGATTATTTTTTTTTATTCATTTGTTTTTCCTTCGTTCTGTTATTAAAAAAAATAAAAAGTGCCTCATGGTTATCTTTTTTGGTATGATATTCCAGTTAGCACCAGACGATTTATTTCAGTGAGGTGCGTGGAAATGGCACTGCCGTTAACATTAATTCACTTACGGTACGTACTGTACAACTCAGCTCTGCTCCAGCGAACGCCAGATAGTTTTATATATCTGAGTGACTCGCAATAAGTCTACACATATTGTCTGTTGTATTATGCCATTTCTTATGGAGTGTATTTTGTTTCGTTTTATGCCTATATCAATAGGCCTCACTGATTTGCAGATTTTTTTTTTCCGATTGATTGTATTACAAGTGAAAGAATTAACTTGGGGTTGGAGCTACCTTTCATACTGGAAAAAAAAAAAAAAAAAAAAAAAGCGTAGCGAAGCGGAGTTAAGAAGAGAAAAAGAAGCTGATAAGATTAGTGCATTAAAAAGTAAACATAATTGTAAGAAGTGGCTGCTGAATCAGGCTCGTTTACTTGATTTTTTTGCTTCCTTGTTGCCATCACATGACAATGTTATTATGCAAAGAAGGGGTATCGGACTGAAGGAGATAACTGCTCACTCCGATGACGTATTTAGTACTCTGTTATTGCTGCTACCAGAGGGTTATATTCAGTTTTGGAGAGATTTCGAACCTGTGGAGTTAGGTATGGCACACTAATCTCTTCACTATTGAAGGTCTGCATGGCACACTAATCTCTTCACTATTAAAGGTCTGCATGGCACACTAATCTCTTCACTATTAAAGGTCTGCATGGCACACTAATCTCTTCACTATTAAAGGTCTGCATGGCACACTAATCTCTTCACTATTAAAGGTCTGCATGGCACACTAATCTCTTCACTATTAAAGGTCTGCATGGCACACTAATCTCTTCACTATTAAAGGTCTGCATGGCACACTAATCTCTTCACTATTAAAGGTCTGCATGGCACACTAATCTCTTCACTATTAAAGGTCTGCATGGCACACTAATCTCTTCACTATTAAAGGTCTGCATGGCACACTAATCTCTTCACTATTAAAGGTCTGCATGGCACACTAATCTCTTCACTATTAAAGGTCTGCATGGCACACTAATCTCTTCACTATTAAAGGTCTGCCCAAAGTCAAATAAAGTTGACTGCTGGCAGCAAGAATAGGATATGCAAAATACGTAATATGTTAATCAGACTGAAGCACTTACCGACTTAATGTGTGTGTTTTTTTTTTTTTTAATGTATTTTGAACATCATATTTTCTTCTTAATTTCCACCCTTTGCCCATAATTTCCACATGCTCAGATTTAAGAGATGATAAATAGGGTAGGTGAAATAGTTCACTAACATTTGTGAATGGATAGATGGAAGATACAGTTCGTGAGAGCAAGTGAAAAGGTGGTTAAAATGAATTTGCAGACCAAGCAAGCAAGAGGGTGAGTGGAATAAATGGATGATTGCATTGGATGAATGGATAGAGGGAAGGATGACATGATGAGGAAGAGTGAAAGGCGAAATTCTATGTATCAATACCCAGATGCAATAATCCCGTAAGGAGTGACCGTTTGACTGAGTTACTTGGTTTACGGGGAGGGGCACGGACCCTCGTCCAACCCATTCGTTGAAACAGGGAACACGTATGGGTTGATTATATGGTTACTACCCAGCGTTTAAAATGGTTTTCTGGCTTACAGGAAACCATTTAGCATGCCACTATATGTAAAGCCACTTGAAAAAGAAAGCAGAGTAATAAAAAAGTGACAGGAAAGATGGGAAAAATAGGAAGGGAGGAGGGCAGGCACTGAAAAATAACGATAGTGGTGAAGGAAGAAGTAGGCAGCACTACATTGAGTGAGTGGATAATTAGAAGTGGATGAAACAGTCGGAGTAAGGAATGGAAGGATGACTAGAAATACGGACGGAAAAATAAAGTGACATGGATGGATAAAGTGATAAAAGAGTACAGTATATGAATAAATGGATGGATGGACGTTTGTACAAATGGATGATAGTAAAGTTTTGTGGGTAGGGTGGAGATAAGGATATACTGACTGGTGGATGGGTGGCAAAGAAGGTGGGTGGCATATAAAAGTAGTTAGATAGATGTAGAAATAAACAGATGCCGAAGAGAGAGAGAGAGAGAGAGAGAGAGAGAGAGAGAGAGAGAGAGAGAGAGAGAGAATGTACAACCTTTAAGCAAACAGTATTCGATGATATACATTATTACAATGATGCGTTCACGTCACAAAATCGAATTACAATAGTTTATGACAATTTCAGAATCCCAATAGTAAGTAAAACAGTGAATGCGATGTGGATAAACGTCCAATTTATACTGGTTCAGAAGATTCCTAAATACTTGATCGTTATCATTTCTTGTTATATATTCTGCGTAACACCAGGCAGTTTGATTAGTTGTGTCGTTGTTGCATGAAAATAACTGGGTTACCATTTATGCTTTAACGGTTGGGACAAATTTACTATTCTCTTCCAGCCAACGCCAGATGGTTTTATTTGGCTGAAAGTGAGTCTCAAAGCCTACAAATACTGTCTGCTGTACTAAGGCATTTCTTACTGATCTTGTGTGTGTGTGTGTGTGTGTGTGTGTGTGTGTGTGTGTGCGCTCGCTTTACAATGAAGACTTTGCTAAGTAGCTTTTCTTGCTTTTTTTTTGCCGACACATCGTGCTATGAGTAAGAATTAAATCGAATTGGGAGAGACCTTTCATTTAGAAAATCCATAGAAACTAACGGAATAAGGAAAACAAATCCGATAATAGTGTATTTAAAAACAATGAAAAAGTGTAAGAGGTGGCTGCTGAATCAGCGTCTATTACTTGAATTTGTTTTTCCTTCACTGTTTGATTTTACTAAGCAAAGGAGAGGTGTCTCATTGAAGATGTTTACTGCTTTACTCCGATGACGTATTTGGTATTCAGATATTGCTGTTACCTAAAGGTTATACTAAGTTTTTGAGAGACATTTCGAACTGGGGGAGTCAGGTTTAACCTTTTGTAACCTAGTCACCACCAAAGGTCTGACTTAAGTTTAAAAATGTTGACTGGTGGCAGAAAGAATCTAATATACAATAATCGGAACGAAGGTATTATTTACCTGTAATGCTTTTATCTTTTATGCAGTAAAACAAATCCAGTCATTGCATGAGTCCTGAATGACTGTATGGATGGATCGGAACTTGTTGCCCAGAGGATGCCATGTTACGATGTGTAAAGCCATGTGTTGCTGGTGCATGAAGAGACTGCTGAACCTCAGGGAACGACCGCTGTGTAATTGTCTAGTACCAAATAACCTGCACACACACACACACACACACACACACACACACACACACACACACACACACACACACACACACACAAATAAATAAATAAATAAAAAGTTCCGTAGGACTGATGGACACCACATTCGCTCGGCACATGAAATATCTCCCCACCTCAGCCATGCGTCGCACTAGGCCATTTAGGTGTGTGTGTGTGTGTGTGTGTGTGTGTGTGTGTGTGTGTGTGTGTGTGTGTGTGTGTGTGTGTGTAAAAGGATGCTGTTGAAATTATGGTGTTTATAAGTGAGAGCGTCTGTGTGCACGTCATCTCTACTGGGTTAAGAGCATAACATACAATAGCAAAAAATTCGACACTAAGTCGTCGTTATCCAAATCCGGATTCCTGTTTCAGTTGTAGGTGCGAAGAGACGGAGGAAAGCTTAGTTTTTTGCTTACTTACAGCATGTGGATCAGTCAGGCAGACAACCAAGTTTTGCTGTCTCAGTCATCCCCTGACAGTCTGACCCACGGTATCTGGTTTACATTTAAATCCTTCATTAATTTATGGATGTAGGTCTAAATTTATCACTGCTTCCTGCACAAGAGCCAAAAGTTTTCTATCCCTTTTGCTGGACAAGAGCCATTAAAGCATGAATTAATTTTTACTAAGTCACAACCTCCCCATATACAACACACACTAACTATACATCCAGGTCCTCATTTGTACTACTAGATTAACGGAGACAGCAGGCTAATGAAGCACCAATGTAGCTCTTCTTAACTCCTTCAGCCCCAGACTTTTTTTTTTTTTCATGTTGCAGTCTCCGGATGACTGTTCTGGTTAGAAGAGAATTTTCGAAAGAAAGAGGTTCGACTTAGCTATCACTTGCGCCGTTAATACGAGAGCTGTTTCCTCATTTTAACTAGTAGGAGCAACCACAATACCCGCGTCAAACAGTTGCTTTAAGGAAAGAATATGTTTTTGTCTTGCGGCCGTGCCTTTAGATAGATTATTCTCAGAAACGAATTGCGTCTCCTCTGTCAGACTCAACTTTTACGCCAACTGTGATCTAAACCGATTCAAAGCTCGTCGTACTGGCCTTGCCGGGTGACAAAATGTTTTCAAAATCGATTTTTTTTTAGCCTGGCTGACCCTCAGTACCTCTGTATTGCTTGATTCAAGTTAAAAACTTTTTGAGTTACAAGGCCGAACCTTTGACCATGTCCTTTAACTGACTATTCTCAAAATCAGATTTCTTCGCCTTTGGATGATGCTTAACCCTTTCATTAAGAGTAGTATAAATCGGCTATAACATATTTGAAGATGTCTGAAATAATCAGAGAAAAAAAAAATGGTGTTTTCAGTTTTAAGTAAGATTATGACGTGCTCAATAAATATTATTACCGAATTATATACAGATGGACCTCAGAGTCAGATAAAAGAAGAAAAAAAAAAACTTTGGCAGAAGACATTTACGCCTCTTCTTCATTGGTTGATTAACCTTATTACAGTTTATATGCTGTCGATTATAATATATATATATATATATATATATATATATATATATATATATATATATATATATATATATATATATATATATATAAAACAATTACATGCAAGAGAATATGAGACTACGAAGAGTTCTGTACCCGTGAGAATACGAACGACAGTGCTCATTGAGAGATCCATCATACACAACTGATCGGATGCCTTTTTTTGGTAACTACTATTATTCTTGGCGTAAGAAAACGTTACCAGCTGGTAGCAACATAAATAATGCTATCCATACAAGACAAAGTAAACGATGACTGTGGTAATGGTGGTTCGGGTAGAACACACACACACACACAGACACACACACACACACACACACACACACACACACACACACACACACACACACACACACACACACACACACACACACAAATAAATACAGTAATTATCTGTGATAAGTGTGCTGCTAACCAACTTAATACGATTTTTTTTCTATACAATTGAATTCTTTCTGCCCCCTGATGATACATGTCGTTAGGAAGGACCTCAAGTAGTGGTCTGGTGAAAATTTATCTAATCCTTTCACTTCAAGAAGTCTTCCTTAAGGTAATAAACTCATCTGGCAGTAGCCAGAACAAAACAAAAGCAGTAATAAGAAAAAGAGGGTATCGCAAATGTGGTGGTTGTGGTGGGTAGGCTAGCAGAGTTAAGTCTAACACTGCGATAATCAAACATGTTTCATTCTCACTAAATGCGAACGATTTTATTCAGCAGAGACAAGTTAGACAACCTTACTTAGTTATAGCATAAAAAACAGACATTATGACCCTTCCATAGTTGGCTCGATATTTCATTGTTAGAATGTTAATGACTGACAGTTTTATTCAGCTCAAAGAAACATTACATAAATATAAGATCAGCCACATATTTAGAGAGAAGACTATTATTGTGGTCATGCGCTGGGTGATAGTATAGTAAACCACACAACAAGACACAGAAAACGATGATATACTCACAATGTGGTAACAGAAACGTTAACCACACACACAGAAAACGGGGATGCATAACTTGCAATTTTAGTGGCAGGACAAACAGAGAAAACGGTGATACAGCTGTGACAATGCTGTGGTAGTAACATCGATTACATGAGAAAGAAAACGGTGATATAACTGTGGTAAATGTATTGGTGGTTAAGTTAGCCACATACCCAGAGGGACAAAATGGAAGGTGGCGGCAACGTTGGCAGTGAAAACATGGAAGGTGGTGTCAGGATCCTTAACTCTACCGCCACTGACAACGACAGCAGCAGCAAGGGCAGTAACAAGAGCCGAATCAGCGGGTGTGGTGGTAGGCTGAAGAAACTCTACTCCAGCAAAATCTTCCGGAATGTGGTCAGTGTGGTGATTGTGGCGGCCATCATTGGAGCAATCATAAGGGGTGTTTTGTCAGGGAACAGCTTTTTTTTTTTTTTTTTTTTTTTTTTTTTTTTTGCCTATCGACCATTGAGGCCGGAGCCCCTGGTCATTAAGGCAAAATATATACATGTATATACATTTACACATATATACATATATATATGAACATATATATATACATACATACATACATACACACATCCATGCATATGAACATACACACTTTCATGCACACGTACATATATATATAATAATTTTTATTTTATTATTTTTTTGTAATTTTATTTTTATTATTTTTTTTATTCTTTTATATTTTTTAACCTTATATTACTTATAAACTAAAATGCCTAATGTAAAGACCCTAAAACTAATCACCTAACAGACAAATCGCTAACCTATACTAAATCCTAAGAGACAAATAACTAGACCTACACTAATGGTAGAAAAGCCTCGACCAAGAGATCACCATCGACTGCAGATATGTAATGCCATTCTATATTACATACCTGCACTCATCACCTGGTGACTGTCAGTCGAGGCACAACCTAATATAGGAGACATCAATATATGAAAGGGAACAAAGACGAGTCAGGAACATTTCCATATACGTCAGCTGTCGTTAAGCAAGAAAATATAATGTATTTACATAATTTGTACAAAAAGTGAAGAACCTCGGCCAGCAGACCACCATCGACTGCAAGTGCCCAATACCTTTCTATATTGCACACTTGCACTCATCAGCTGGTGACTGTTAGTCGAGGAATGGGGTGTAATGTAAGGGACATCTATATTAGAAATAGATCAGTGGGAGGAGGACCTATTTCAAATATGTCAACTGTCAACCCTAATTAATATTACAATATATACATATTTACCGTTGATAAAAACCATAAGCACACAGTAAAAAAGTCACATCACTCTGATCAGTCCGGTCTCTCTCAAGAAAGCCATCAATTTATCAGTCATAACAATGTCCCCATCACCCAGGATGGTGGAAAGGGTGAAGGGGACGTCTGCTGCACCACAGTAATTTATAAGTGAAGCACGTTCACGAATAAATCGCCGACAGCGCAGGATGATATGACTGATAGATAACACCGCATCACAGATGTCACAGTGCGGTGGGAAGCGTCTTTCCATATAAGGTTTCATATGTGTTAAAACGGTGGCATTAAGCCGTAATCGTGCCAACACTTTTTCTTCCAGGCGACTGGGGCGGTTGGCGGTGTTCCAGTCGCCCAGGTACGGCTTACAGGTTGGAATATTTAGTTTGGTCCACTGACCTTGCCACAGAAGATTTATTGATTTCTTTCCGAGAGAGAGAGACTCGGCCGTAGATCACGAGGAACGTCCCAAGTCTCCTCGAGCTCTACAGCCGACTTTGCAAGTAAGTCAGCCTGCTCATTACCGTAGATACGACAATGACCAGGCACCCAGATCAGCGTGAATGACTTGTTGCATGAATGCAACTTATTAACGATGCGGCCCTGGATCTCGTGAGAGTCCGTAGTACAAGATGCAATTGCCTGAAGGGCTGATTTTGAATCCGAAAATATGACAAATGAGTCATGCCTAGAATTGAGAGCATAGTCAATGGCTTTGTCAATAGCAAAAAGTTCTGAGGTAAACACAGATGTATGAGTCGGCAACCGATACCTGAGGGCACATTCAGTCGACCACACACTTGCACCCACACATTCACTCGACTTGGAGCCATCTGTGTACAAGTGGTGGGACCCCAGGTGACGAATGATAATGTTGCGAAACAAGTGGTGGACCTCCGCCTCCGGCGCCTTGGCCTTTGGTGCTGGGAGCCATGTAACATCAACAGTAAAGGCAGGTGGCTCCCAAGGCGCTATATTTTTTAACACCAACTTGTCACAGTCACTGGCGTCCACACCAAGCTCCTGAGTCAGTAAGTGGAGGCGAACAGCAAGTGGCCGACGCACCCCCCGCAGAAGGTGGTGGTATTGACGCAGGGGGGTACAGGCCACATTGCCGATATTACTTTTCCTAAATGTCCTTACACTATAGGACAAGGCCAGGTGGTCACGGCGAATACGGAGGGGAGGCACATTCGCCTCCACTTCCATACGAGCCACACGGGTACACCGGACGGCTCCAAGACACATTCGCAAACATTTATTCTGTAGCACATCCAATCCTTTCAGCGTGGCATCGGATGCCGAGCCATACACCTGTGCGCCATAGTCTAGCTTTGATCGAATAAGGGACTTATACACCATTAATAAAGATTTTCTGTCGGCACCCCAGGTAGTACCTGCTAGGTACTTCAGGACATTTAACGGTTTATCACAACGAGCAAGCAAAGTATTAACGTGAAGTTTAAAATTCATTCTTCGATCAAAATGTATTCCTAAAAATTTTACAGAATTTTGGAAAGGTACCGCCTGATTATCCAAAGTTAAGCACAAATTAGGTACGTTACGATTAGTGAAGACTATAGCGGAACACTTACGGACGGAAAACTTAAATCCCCACTGCAAGGCCCATTGGTGGACGGAGTCAAGGGCTGCTTGAATCCGCCCAGCCGAAAATTGTGCATTACAGGAAGAGTGCCATATTGCACAATCGTCAGCGTAGAGTGAGTATTTAAGATTCCTCGGGATGGGAGCTGATGACAGAATATCATTGATCATAATACTAAATAAAGTAGGACTAAGCACACTTCCCTGTGGCACCCCGTTTTCCTGGATAAATATATCCGATGTTACGTTACGGGGCAATTTGACAGAGAAAGTTCTGTCCCTTAAGAAATTTGAAATAAAAACAGGCAAATTTCCTCTTAAACCATAAGCATAGAGTTTCATTAGTATACTGTGTCGCCAGGTCATGTCATAGGCTTTATGGATGTCCAAGAACACCCCTATCATGAATTCTTTATTGGCAAATGCCTCTGCAATACAATGCTCCAAATTCATTAAATGATCTAGTGAACTTCTGTATTTACGGAAGCCACATTGTTGATCATTTAACAAATTCTTCGACTCTAAAACAAAAAGAAGCCTATTGTTAACCATACGTTCCATGACCTTACATAGACAAGAAGTCAACACAATAGGACGAAATGAAGTGGGATTCATAAGACGACCAGCCTCTTTGGGTATCGGTATGACGTGCGCAAAGTGCCATGAGTTTGGGAACGTTCGAGACGCCCAAATCTCATTGTACAATGCTAACATCTTAATCAGGTTGTCCTGATTAAGATGCTGGATCGTACCGTACGTGATGGTGTCTGGTCCAGGGCTGGTGTCTTTACAGGATTTAAGGGCAAGGAGCAGTTCATCTAGCGTAAACTCTTGGTTGTACGGGGAGTCTACATCTTCTGTGGCAAAGTCTAATATCTGTAGCTCAGCTGTGCGTTTATGATGTTGGAAACGCAGGTCATAATTGGCTGAGCTACTTACACGAGAAAAACTCCTGGCGAGGATGTTAGCAACGTCCACGGGCTCGTCATAGGTGGTGTTATTCACCTGCAAGGTGGTGACAGGGAAGTATGGGCGTTTATTATTTAATAATCTTATAGTGGACCAGACTTTATGTAATGGTGTTGTACGAGTCACCGTGGACACAAAGGACCACCAGGAGTCACGTTTAGCCCTTCTTATTATTCTCCTTGCCTCAGTCCGTGCCTGTTTGTATGCAATAAAATTTTCCTCAGTGGGCTGACTATCAAAAATCCTGTATCTCCTATTGCGTTTTCTTAATGCTTGTCGGCAATCCGGCGTCCACCAATGTGCTCTATGCTTCGCATGAATTGTAGAAGTCTTGGGAATAGCAGCCTCAGCTGCGTGTAATATGGAAGTAGTTATATTTTCGACCTTAACATCTATGGTCTCCCCAGATATATCTAAATTGGCGATCCTTGAGAAGGATCCCCAATCTGCTTTCTTATAGTTAAATTTTGGAGGTGGAGGGTCCGAAATGATGTCGCGTGTATAAGAAAGACAGATGGGTAAATGATCACTTCCCAAGGAGTCGTCATAAGGGTCCCACGAGAGATCTTGATGTATACCAGGGGAGGCCAAAGATAAGTCAATGGCCGAAAAGTTACCAGTACGATCATCTACACGAGTCGCTCTACCATCGTTCAGAAGACAGAGGTTGGACTGTAGTATTAGGTCGGCTACTTGCTCCCCACGACCATCAATCCTCAAGCTACCCCATTGATAGTGATGGGCGTTAAAATCGCCCAACACTAACTTATTCCCAGGGAGATGTTCCACTAGTGAATTTAAAGCATCACTATCAATGGGGCCGTGTGGAGGATAGTACAGAGAGCAAATAGACAGATACGTGTTATTAAATTTTACTCTGCACGTGACCGCTTCCAGAGTAGAATTTAGAATCACTTCCGTTTGTGGGTGTGATTTGTGGGTGTAAATGGCAACTCCGTGACCTTCATATCTTCTATACGAGTGGTAGTGTCTGAACTGTGGAGGATCAGGGTGATCCTCCAGGTGCGTCTCCTGTAAACAAACAACGTCTGGCCTGTGTAGTGAAAGCAAGATAGCTATATTATGTAACTTATTCCCAATACCTCTACAATTCCACTGTAATACAGTGAAAGCGACGGTTTAAGATTTACGAGGGTGGTCCGTGCTCTTAGTTTTTTTATGCCGCCCGCCACCAGGCGAGTGGCTACCGGGGGACCTTTCCCGGTGCTTGCTTGTGGAGATCTCCATATTCTCGTCAATAACAAGGCTCCCAGAATCCACCGAGGAAGAGCTATTCTTTCTCTCCCTCGCTGGAGTAGGAGCAGGAAGGACATGAGGACGTGACTGTTTGGTGAGGGTGGTCAGGTTAATTTTATCTGACTTGTCAGGCTTCTGTTTTGGCCGCACTGACTGCGAAGGAGCAGCGGCAGCCTGAGAGTATGAAGTGGCAACAGGGATGTCTGTCAGAGAGTTGAAACGTACAGGAGGCTTAGGCTGAGAGGTAGGGCGTGGGGCATGAGGAGCGAATGTAAGGTCAGTCTGTGTCTCCACGGTGCACATCACAGGACGGGACACAACCGCCGATGCATAGGAGATATTTGGTTTGGGAGTTGCATGCTACTCCTTCACCTTCTTCCTAGCATCGTAAAAGGATATGCCCTCAGTTGCCTTCACTGTGCAGACCTCTTTCTCCTCCTTCCACTTGGGACAAACCCGAGAGGAAGTGGGGTGAGCGCCCTGGCAGTGAAAGCAACGTTCATTCTCTGATGTACAGTGGTCAGCAGAATGGCCTACAGCCGCACACTTGCCACATACTAGGTTTGAAGACCGACAAGCCTTTTTGTGGTGTCCATATATCTGACATTTTGCACAACGAAGGGGGTTTGGGATGTATGGTCTGACATTGAAAATTTCGTATCCAACTTTCACATTGGATGGAAGAGATACTTTTCCAAAAGTCAAAACAACTGTTGCGGTCTTCGTCCTTATGCCTTCCGAAAATCTTGTAATAAATCTGGCCTCTATTACATCTTCCTGAGCAAGTTCCTGTACGATTTCTTCCTCTTCCATAAGCACCAGATCCCTGCAGGTGATAACACCCTTGCAGGAATTCATGGAGTGGGGGATCGTCGTCTGGACATCGTAACTATGGAACTTCCTCAGTTTAAGCAAATCCTTGACCTGAGCTGAATTCATGGTTTTTACGAGGAGGTCTCCACTCGCAAGTTTTTTCACTTGTTCCACCTCTCCTGCACACCCATCAATCACCTTCTTGATGATGAAGGGATTGAGGCTGGACAGGGGAGTGGAAACAACCGCATGAATCAAAACAAACTCGCCATTATTTACATGAATGTCAAGGCGGGTACGTGTCTGGGGCCATTCAGTCTGGGGGCAGTCCGTCCCTGCAGCAGTCGGGAGTCGGTCAGGACTACCTCCCCCCCTGAAGGGGGGGGAGGCAGTAGGGTTGTCCGCCATAGGGACCACTTCCCCCTAACGGGGGAAGTGGGAAGGAGGAGGAAAAACGAACAAGGGACAAACAACCGGGGACCACACACCTATGGCTAAGATTGCCCTCTCAAACCACTCCAGGGAGGTCCGACCGTGTTACTTCACACCCCAGAGCGATCAGTGGGGGGGACCCTCCGTGGGCGAGTAAGCAAAGGCAATCTTAGTAAATAGATATAGACACTTACTATATCTCTAGCAAGGGTAGGGAGGAAAATTAGTACTAGCTATCCTAAGTGTCACCAGAAGGGTGAAAAAAAAAAAAAAAAAAAAAACTAATGCCGGTGAGGCAGCCCTGAAAACTAGAGGAGAGAGTAGATGAAAACACGTCGTCTCTCTCCGCGACCATACATAAAAGTCCAGGGAACAGCGACGAGAAGCGATGCCGAACCGGAGCTGCCTGCACACTCAAGTGTTACCTGTCTGGGAGCGGCATACGGTGAGTGGATGGATGGATGAAAAGTTAGATGGATGGATGGAAGGATGGATGGATGAAGAAGTAGATGCATGGATGGAAGGATGTATGGATGAAGAGGTAGATGGATGGATGGATACATGAATGGATGGATGGGTGGATGAATGAAGAGACCGATGGGTGAATGAATGGATGAATGGAAGGGTGGCCTGTCGGAGCTGTCTGTGAGACTTTGTTAATTAACAGATGAACAGATAAACTGATGAACAAATGGATGAATGGATGGCCTGTATAATGGTGTTGGTTATTGGATGGCCTGTGTAATGGTGTTGGTTATTGGATTGCCTGTGTAATGGTGTTGGTTATTGGATGGCCTGTGTAATGGTGTTGGTTATTGGATGGCCTGTGTAATGGTGTTGGTTATTGGATGGCCTGTGTAATGTGTTGGTTATTAATGGAGGAATCAATGGGGATGTTTGCGCCATCATTAGCAAGACTATATTCTGAAGTTTGCTGAGTACTCCAGTGTTACCTGACTGCGAGCTGCACACGGAGAGTAAATGGATGTGTTGAGAAATGGATGAAATTACTGGTGGGTGGACAGGGAGATGGGTGTCCGGATGAATGTATGATAGGAAAGATGGATGAGTGAACTGACAACATCCATTTCCTGCTTCTGGATCCTACCCACCCTTCATATACCAGTCGGAATATTTTCTTGATGATTGTAATGATGGCAAGATGGATGGACGGAATATGGACGAATAAATGGATAGGCGGTGTGGTGGTGGTCGGGGCCCAAACTAGAGGAATCAGGGGTGTTTGTCAACCCTGGCAGTGTTAGGTAGATACAGATGAATAGGTAAGTTGGATAGAAAGACTGCACTGAAGATGTGTGGAGTATGTATAGCTGTGTGGATGGATAGATGAATGAAAATAAAATAGCGACAGACATTACACACACACACACACACACAAAATATATATATATATATATATATATATATATATATATATATAATATGAGCCTCTGTGTTAGGCTACAGTGGTAAAGTGTGCGTTTTCGTACATGGGAGAACCAGGGTTCGCTTCCCCCCGGGGTAAGAAACTTTGGGAGTGTTCCTCCGGCCACGTACTGCTTTGGCGGACAAAAGGGATGCTGTGGTTGAACTAGTGTGGCTTACAATAAAGTATGCTTGCACCCAGTCGACTTGCACGGGCCGATTACACTTGGTTCAAAGACTACACACACACATCCAAAGCCACTCCAAAACTATAAATACACGTACAAGCACTTCTTACCCTGCATACAATCTCTACCAGACAGCCAAGCCACTCGGTAGAGATACATTGACTGCATCGTTCCCACTTCGGTTGGGATAGGCCGGTCCTGCAGTGGACACTCAAACGGCTGATGATATATATCTCATCAGCCATTTGTGTGTCCACTGCAGGGACCGGCCTATCCCGACCGAAGCGGGGACGATCCAGCCAATGTATCTCCACCAAGTGGCTTAGGCTGTCTAGTAGAGATTGTATGTAGGGTGAGAAGTGCTTGTATGTGTAATTGTAGTGTTGGAGTGGCGTTGGATGTGTGTGTAGTCTGTGAACCAAATGTAATCGGCCCGCGCAGGCCGACTGGGTGCAGGCATACTTAATAGTATGCGACACTGGTTCAACCACAGCACCCCTTGTGTCCGCCAATGCAGTACTTGGCCTAAAGAACGCTCCCAAAGTTTACTACCTTGGCGGGGCGCCAACCCTCGTTCGTCAGTGAACGAAAATGCACACTTTACCACAGAGGCTCCGAGATATATATATATATATATATATATATATATATATATATATATATATATATATATATAATCTATTGCCAGACGCCTCAATCCCGTCCGGGGTGGCCACAAACAAATCGCCTCCATGTCGCCCTGTCCCCCGCCATTTCACTGCCCTGCTCCCAACTCACACTCCCCTCTCTCATATACCTCTCCATCCCATCCCTTCACCTCATCTTCGGCCTCCCCCTCCCTCTCCCCCCCTCCACCTCACTCACATACACTCTCTTCGTCAGTCTTTCACCCTCCATCCTCTCCACATGGCCAAACCACCTCAGTGTATTCCTCCTAACACTTCCTATCACATCCACATCCACACCACAACGCTCCTTTATATCCTTATTTGTCAGCCTGTCTCTCCATGTGACTCCACAAGCTCCTCTTAAATAACTCATTTCCACTGCTCTCACTCTTGACTTACACCCTTCCAACAACGTCCAAGCTTCACTTTCATACGTTAGAGTTGGTATCACAATACTGTCATGTAGTAACTTCTTCACTTCCATGCTCACTTCCCTGTTTCTTATCACTGTCTTCAATGAACCAGCAACCTTTCTTCCCTGCTGTACCCTTTCAAGCACTTCACCCTCCAACCCTCCATCCTTACTCATCACACTACCCAAGTACTTAAATGTACTCACATTTTCCAATTCCTCACCATTCAACCTCGCTGTACATTCACTAACTGCACCTCTCTCAAAGACCATCACTTTACTCTTCCCTACATTCAACTTTAGATTCCGTTTCTTACACACTCTCCTAAACTCATCCACCAAGCCTTGCAGCTCCCCTTCGTCTTCACTCAACAACACAGTATCATCTGCAAACAACAGTACAGGGAGTTTCCAAACACTACCCTCTCTCACCAGGGCCACTCCAACATCCACTACCCTACCCTGTACCTCTTTTATTACCCCCATCCATGTACAGATTGAACAACCATGGAGACATGACACATCCCTGTTTCAACCCAACCTTCAAAGAGAAAAATTCACTCAGTTAACCATCCACACGCACTGCAGCCTTAGCACCATCATACATACTCTTCACAGCATTCAACAACTTCCCATCTACTCCATATATTCTTAATACTTTCCACAATGTTTGTCTATCCACTCTGCCATATGCTTTCTCCAAATCCATGAAAGCTGCACATAACTTCTTTCCCTTCTCTAGAAACTTTTCCACTAAAGATCTAAGAATGAATGTCTGATCTACACAACCTCTTCCCTTCCTAAAGCCTCCTTGTTCTTCTCCAACTAATTCCTCTATTATTCCCCTAACTCTGTCAATAAGTATCCTACCATACACTTTTCCTATTATACTAAGATGACAAATGCCCCTATGATTACCACACACTTCTTTTTCCCCTTTTCCTTTGCACAAGGGAATAATTATACCTGACTTCCAATCCTCCGGAACTCTACCTTCCTCCCAGGCCAATCTGCACATCTTCCACATCCACTCTACTACTATCTCTCCCCCCCTTCAATATTTCACCACACACTCCATCAATTCCTGGGGCTTTCCCCAATTTAACTTTCTTCATTGCTTCCACAACTTCTATCCTATTGATTTCTTCCTGTCTTCTGATCTCCCTCCTTCTCCCAGCCATTCCCCAGCCACTTATACTCACATCACTTCCATCCTCTATGTTCAACAATTCCTTAAAGTGTTCTCTCCATCTGCTCACTTTTTCTCCCTTCTCCACTAGTAATCTACATTATTATCTTTCACTCCCCTGTTAATTCACTTCCACCCTGTCTTACTCTCTTCATCTCTTTCCAGAACATTTTCTTACAGTCCCTCCACTTTACACTCAAATTCCTTCCAAAATCCTCATCCACTCTCTCCTTACTCTCTCTTACTAATCTTTTTACCTCTCTCTTTCTACATATAACTCTCTCTTCCGTCTCTCAACTTCTTCCACGCCCCTATTATATATATATATATATATATATATATATATATATATATATATATATATATATATATATATACATATACATATATATATATATATATATATATATATATATATATATATATATATATATATATATATATATATATATATATATATATATATATATATATATATATATATATATATATATATATATATATATATGCTGATAGATACTTGTGTATATATAAATACATGTAAATATATATTATATACATGCATGCATACATACATATATACATATACAGATAGATAGATAGGTAGGAAGATAGACAGACAGGGATAGAAAGATAGAGATATTACTGAGGAACAGGGGAATAAGGAAGAAAGATTTTAACATACTGGAAAGAATAGTGGATAAACACATGGAAAAGGAAAGAGAAATTAGAACTGAAGAGCGAAAGAAATGAGAGAGAAGAAAGTAAAGGAAAATGAGAGAGAGAGAGAGAGAGAGAGAGAGAGAGAGAGAGAGAGAGAGAGAGATGAATTTAAAAAGAAACATGATACTGTACACTAGAAAGAATATTACTTAAACAGTCGTAAAACAGAGATAAAAAAAAAATGAAGAGAAAATGAAATAGAGAGAGAGAGAGAGAGAGAGAGAGAGAGAGAATAATACACAGTTAGGGGATCAGTATTGTTGAATATGGATCTTCTACCTGATAACAGTACGAAAGTGTGTACCTTGTTGCTGAATGAAGTATACGCTTTATTTTTTTTTTTTTCCATGTTGCTATCACATGATTTTATTAAGGAATCGAGGGGTACCTGATTGAAGGTGCTAACTGCTTCACATCGGTGGCGTATCATGTATTGAGTTATCGCTGCTAGCTACCAGAAGGTTATATTAATTTTTGGAGAGACCTTTCGAACTGAAGGTGTCAGGTATAGCCATCTGTAACCCCTTCAGTGCTAAAAGCCTGACCTCAGTGAAATAAAGTCGACTCGTAACAGCAAGAATTATAATACAGAATACATAATCGGACTAAAGACATTAATGACTTCGGACGTTTTCTATCGTTTTTTTTAACATTCTACTTTCTTTTTAATTTGCTTGTTCATAGTTTCTGCATGATCAGCTGGAAAGGATAATAAACTGGGTGGATGGAACAGGCAGTGAGCACAGGTGAATGGATGGATGTAGGGATTGATGATGAGATTTGCGAGAGCAAGGGGAAAAGGTGGATAAAATAGATAGGCTAATAGAGCACGCAAGAGGGTGGATGAAATTAATGGGTGGCAGCATTGTGAATGGATAAGTTGATGGAATGATGTATGAATAGATGAAAGGGAAGAGTGGACGATGAAATTAAAACAAGAACTAGAGGTCCCTCCCAAGGGGGCAATCACACCAGCCGCGAGCCGATACGTATCTAGCGGGGCTCGGAATATGGCCTTGATTTTAACCTACTTAACCAATTTCAAACTCGTAGGAGATTTTCATCCCTACTGCACAACTGCAAAATAATGTGATGATATCGAGCTGTTGCGAAATTATCGTGGTATCAGACACATAGATCTTGACCTACTTTCACCAATTTCGAACTCGTAGGAGACTTTCATCTATACTACACACCTGCAAGTTTTTGTAGTGTTATCTTGAGCGGTTGCGAAGTTATCGTGCTGACAAACCCACAGACAGACAGAGAAACTGAAAAAAATATTCGTAGGAGATTTTTATCCCTACTACACACTTGTAAAATTTTGTGATGATATTTTGAGTGGTTGCGAAGTTATCGTGGTAAGACACACAATCCTCCACTTGTTTTCACCAGTTTCTAACTCGTGATCGACTTTTTTCCCCAACTACACACATGCAAAATTTGTGATGATATCTTGAGCGGCTGCAAAGTTATCGTGCTAACAGACACACAGACAGACAAATTGAAAACAATACCAGCTTCGCTATCACGGCTGGTAACAAGAATTAGAAGCGGTTGAAATGGAGTTAGAGTAGGGAACGGAAGGACGAAAAGTACGGAAGGACAGAAGTGACATGTATGGAAAGTGTGATAGGCAAGTATATGAATAGATGCATGGATGGATGAACAGATGGATGGACAAATGGAAGACAGTGCGGTTTGGTGGATTCGTTGGATAGATAAAGATATATGGATTGACGGATGAGTTGCGAAGAAGGTGGACTGCACATAACAATGGATCGATTGAAGTACCGTAGAAATGAACAGGTGCCAGAGAGAGAGAGAGAGAGAGAGAGTTTTCATCCCTTCAGTATATAGTATACTGAGTGCAGTTTACATTATCTTCTTGATAATCGCACAAGAAGAAAATGTATGCTTGAATATACAATTTCTTCTTGATGGCCGCACAATGTGTGATGTAGACGGACATTACATATTTCTATTGGATGGTGTTCTGTTGGTCTAGGCATTTTACCAATTAGTGTAAGTCCCATATGAATGATAAGTGAGGTTTTGCTGCTTGTCTCCTTAGGTCTTGTGCAGGAGACCGGTTTGTTTGTTAGGTCTTTCGATCGTAGGGTCTAAGCATAGGTATATTTGTGTCCTGGAACATATTATTGGAGTTTTTGTTGTTGTTAACTTCCGCAAGTTATGTGATATTACATATATACATAGAGGCATTACTGACATACTTAAAACTAATAAATAAAAAATATTAATAACCTTGACCCCCAGCCCGATGATCGATAGCCCCTCACACCACCCCTCCTCCCCCCCCCCGCACAAAATAAAAATAAAAAACTCACAAGGACCAGACATTAATCAAATAATACCATGAGTGTGACGCTCTATATCCAGTATAGTATGGTAATTGTCTCTACCACCTGGATAACTTCCTCTTTTGTGTATGGTCCTTCAAACGAATTAATAAATGCATCTTCATTATCAAACACTGTATTTCAGTTAACACCAGACGCTTTGGTTAGTTGAGTCTTTAGTTCGTGAAAATAACACCACGGTTTTACCCTCATATGGTAGGGAGAACTCTACCGTTGTATTCCAGCAAACGCTAGATGATTTTATTTAGCTGAGAGTGACTCACAAGAATAGGTATACATACAGTTTCCTGTCTTATGGCGTTTCTTACGGATACGAGTATTGTGTGTGCGTGTGTGTGTGTGTGTGTGTGTGTGTGTGTGTGTGTGTGTGTTCTTATTGTTGCTTTTACTAAGGAGGCCTTATTGATGCGCGTATTTTTTTACTCTTAGCTCATTATTTTATAGTAGTAGGTGTGTAAAAATTAAACTGGATTACGAGAGACCTTTCATGCTGAAAAAGAAAAACGCAGTGAAGGAGGTGAAGGAGATAATGCGTTGATGAGAATAGTGTAATAAAAATAAACATAAGTGTGCGAAGTGTTTGCTGATTTATTTATTTATTTATTTATTTTGCTTTATTATCGTTGCCATCACAAGACGATTTTCTTTACTACGGAAGGGTACCTGGCTGATGTTATCTGCTTCACTTCGACGACATATTTAGTATTCAGTTATTGCTTCTGTCAAAAGGTTATATTCAGTTTTGGAGAAAGTATTCGAAATGGAGATGGGTATAGCCCTCAGTTACTTCTTGACTATAAAGGTTTGACCAAAATAAAGGAAGTCGACTGTCGGCAGGAAGAATCTAATATACAATGTATATAACTAGACTGGAGAAAGGAATAGCTTTGTAATGTTTTTTGTGTGTGTGTGTGTGTTTTAGGCATCCGATTTTTTTTTTTTTCTTAATTTCCATAATTTTACATTATTTTTGCGTGATCAGGTGGGAAGGATAATAAACATGGTGGCACAGGTGAATGGATGGATGGAAGATGAGATTCGTGAGAGCAAGGGAAAACGGTGGGTAAAATACATTGACAGATGAAGCAGGCAAGAGGGTGGATGAAATGATGGATGATAGCACTGTCAGTGGATGAATGGATTGAGGGATAGATGAATAAATAAGGAAAGGGAAAAATGGAAGGTGATATTAAAAAAAAAATACAAGTAGATGAAACGGAGATGGAGCTGGAAGTGGAAGGATGAAGAAAGGAGAGATATATGGAGAAATTGATAGGCGAGTATATGAAGAGATTCATGGATAGATGAACAAATGGAGGGACAGATGGATGGATGTGAAGTTTGGTGGATTGGGTGGACAGATAAAGAAATATGGATTGGTGGATGGGTTGCGAAGAAGGTGGGTGGCACATAACGCTGGATCGATAAAAGAAGAAATGAGCAGATACCGATGAGAGAGAGAGAGAGAGAGAGAGAGAGAGAGAGAGAGAGAGAGAGAAATTTCAACACTTAATTATTTAATATACTTGATCATACATTATCTTAATGGTCGGACAATGTACAGTGTAGAGTGACATTAAATATTGTAGTCGATGGTCTTCTGTTTTTCGAGGTAGTTTTCCAAATACTGTAAGTCCTATGTGCATGATTAGTTCGGTTTAACGATTTGTCTCTTTAGGTCTTAATGTAGGATAGCGATGTGTTTGTTACGTCTGTCGACGAGAGGGTCATAGCAAAGGTTTATTTGTTTCCTTGAACACATTAGGGGGACTATTTTTTTGCTTCTGAATTTGCACATGCTACCACGTTCAGGTTTAGGTCGAGGTGTTTGCCTTCCCAGCGGCACACTTACGCTGGTCTCACCACACTATGATTCTTCATTATTTTTCTTCAGTTCTTTCTCTCTCTTCTTCCATAATTTATATAAACATTCTTTCTTCCTTCCGATATCGTTTTGAAGTAAAAACTGTCCCATCACCAGCTCTTCGTCTTTCATAAAAGGTCTCTGTCATTCCCAGATTTCTCACATCCTGTATCTATGGGCAGTATAGCACAAAATGACTTAGGTTTTCCTTGTCTTATTATAATTTACTTTTTGTGTCTTCTCCCTTGTGTCTTTTGGTGTTCTGGAGGGGCAAGCAGTTACTTCCGGCTCTTTACCATATTACTGAAGAAGGCCTGTTATCATGAGTCATCTTTTATTTCTTCTTTCTATTTTCTGTATATTACTAATGTCAATTTACTTTCCATATCATTCCATTTCTTTATATCTTTCTCTCTAACCAGTCACTTTTATTTCCTGCTCTCTCTTTCAAATTTCTATGTACTATTCCACTCTCGTCCATATGTCTGTGTTCACTGGTTTCTCTGGTCCTCTCTTACTGCATCCCAAACTCTTTCCAATATTTGATTTCTCTTTCCTCTGTATTCTTTATATATTTAATTCTTCAACGGTTCTTGATCTCATAGTCGATATACCAATTTTACCTCGCACTGAAAACACTTGCAAATCTTGGAACTCCCAGAATTTGTCTGCATACCCTGTTTGCTGTCTTCTGCATCCTTTCAATATCGCCATCTGTCATATTTAACTCACTACTTTCATAAAGCATTGCTGGGAGACTTATACTTTTCCAATACGTTTTCCCAATCAACAGTTTATTTCTACTCCTGTTTATAACAGAATATACTATGTCTGCCATCCTCTGCGTTTTTTCAGTCATTTTCTGTTTTTGAGTCTTGAATATGTTCCTTTTACCATCTGTTATTACTCCCAAATCTCGGGTATCATCTATCACTTTGATTCCAGCAATTTCTGCTGGCATTTCTTTCGTATTATTCACTATTACAACAGTTTTTTCTGTAAAGATCTCCAGCCCACATTTTGCGCCAACGTCTGTTAAAATACTAACACTGATATCTGCTTCTTCCACCGATGGACTTAGCAACAACCCGTCATAAGCATTGGATAATGTACGTATTTTAAATAGTTTATTCTCAAATGCACCTCCTCTGGTCTTTAATTCTTTCATAATGACATAAGTTACTGTTTGAAAAGAGTTGTTGATCCTATACACCCTTGCATATTACCACTAGTTAATATTATTTCTTTACTTATGTCATTTCAAACTGTTTTGATTGTCTTATTTTCTCTATTTCTCTCTTTTATTGTTTCCATGACTGTTGGATATATCTTATATTTCATCAGTGCTTGTATTAACGCCCCTTATTCCACCGAGTCCTATGCGTGTTTAAAGTCAATAGCTGTCACCATCAATGGCTTCTTTATTTTCATGCTTCCCTGCACACAATACTGCAGAATAAACAGATTGTCCTCCACTCTATCCCTTTCGTAATGCCCGCCTGCTCTTTTTGATTTCGTTATTAATAACCAAGTATGTCTATTTCCTCTTTTAGTATTGTCAAAAATTTAATGCTAAATATTTGTTAACCGTAGATAGGCATATCCGGGTGATTTTCAATGGTGATATTGCAACACTGCATTACACCCATGGCTCCTTTATCTCCAGAACATTCTCTCTCTCAGTAGCTGTATTGTGTGTTGAGACTCAGTGTTAGGTGGGTGGGTGACCCTCTACACCTCGGTCTTCATGTAGCATTTAGAGGTATCAGGTGATTTTCACCTGGTTGTGCATATATATATATATATATATATATATATATATATATATATATATATATATATATATATATATATATATATATATATATATATATATATATATATATATATATATATATATATATATATATATATATATATATATATATATATATATATATATATATATATTTTGGCTGGGTGAATAATACCCGGGTATGCCTGCAGTGTGACTAAAAATGGCCTCTGCCTATCCAGGGTTAATGCTATTGGACGCAAGTCCTTGACTGTGGGGTTTCTGGCTTTTCTCTATCATTTTTGTTTTCGATGTTTTTCATTCCTGTGGTTTATCCTCTTGCTCAAGGTCTTTCATGGAGCACTGTGTTATTTTCTCGAGGCATCTTTCAGTGTTCATCAGTGCTTTGTAAAACACCAGTTTAATGTTGTCGGGGCCTGCTGCTTTTATTTTTTTTTTCATTACTGATATTATTTTCCTCACTTTATAATTTGTTATATTTGTTTTTTCCATAGGAGTACTTTGCTTTTCTATTTTCATTACTATGTCCATGTGTTCCCCTAGCTCTCCTGGATGGTCCTTATCTTCCTCCAACTTTTTCTGAAACTTCTGCTTATTTTCTTCACTCCATTCACGGTCATTTACATATCCACGTTTCCTATACATCTTCTCCCAGAACTTGCCGACCTCCTCTGCTGTTTCCTATTTACTCAGTATATTTCCATTATCATCCTATATGTGAATGTCCCTGCCTGCATTATTTGATTTTACTCTTAGTTTATTTATATTATCCCACAAGTATTTCTTTTTTCTTTTCTTGTTTCTTCGATTACCTTACACATTTAGAACCTCTTAGTTTCATTTGCATCATTCTGTTTTCAAGACATTTCTCACTGAGCCTTCGTTTTTCTTCTCTGTCCATCTCATTTCCATTTTGTCTATTTAGCCTTTTTCTCTTTTATTCCTTCTCTTAGTTCCTCATTTATCCACGGTGGTTCTATTTAATTATTACTTATTCCGATTTTTCTTCTTTGCGTTTTCTGTCGTATCTAATTTGCTGCTGTTCCATTTAAATATTATGCACCTCTTCATACTTTAAATTCCTCTCCATCTCCTCCGTAAACAGTTGTAATGATACTTTATCAGTCTTATAATGTTTTTTGAGTTGCCCATTGATTTCCATCGCAACAGGCTTTCTTTTCCTTTCCCTCAAAACTAGCTGTCATTAAGCTATGATTAGAACTGTTAATTTGTGTCAAACTCTTCCTTGTTCTCATCTGTTACCAGGGGGTTGAACTGATCATACGTTTTTCCATTCTCTAATGTAAAATCTGTGGCACTATTTTGTTCTCGGCTCCATGTATATTGGCCTACACATTTCTCATCACAGTTTAATAATATCAGATTAAAGCAATTTATCCATTCCAACACCATCATCCCATAATAGTCCAATTCTTGGTTACTAAGAATACCTAGGTGTCAGTTAAAGTCACCCAGAATCACAATTCCCCACTCTGGCTTATGTTTTTCTATTTTCTTTTCTACTTCAGTTCGAATTTTCTCATTTCATTCTTTGTCTTCTGCTTTATGTCCAGTCGACGTATATGCCAAAATTATCCTTATGTTTATTTCCCAGATTTTTCCTTTGATCTCCAGCACATTCTTATGTTTAGCTCCTATCTTTTCCAGTTCAACATCTTTATCTGTAAGTTATCAGTAAGCCACCTCCTGTTTTGTCCGGCAGTTTTCTCATTCCCTGATGACTCACCAAGGTTTCTCCCTACTTTATGTTATTCATTTATTTATATATTTATTTATTTGTTGCGTTTTTTTTTTTTTTTGTGGTAGGTGGGGGCGCTTACCATCCACTCTCTCGATGTAGTGCTGTTGTCGGGTGTCTGCCCTTTCCTCTCCATCCTTCTTTCCTTCCATCCTCTTCTGTCTTTTTTTCCTTCATTCTTTCCTTGTACTTCTGCCTACGAGTGACTTTACACCCCTCTCTTCTGTCTTTTTTTCCTTCATTCTTTCCACATCCTTCTGCCTGTGGGTGACTCTACACTGAGTGACAAGCCAAATGGTTTCCTGTACACTAGGAAATCATTTACTACGCTGGTTGGTAACCATATAACCAAATTTTGGCGCCTGATGGTTTAGTGGGTAATTATTGCACTGCAGTCGGATTGAGCCGGTGAAGGTTTATATCCAAGGAGTGGTTGGGGTTGATTAGCTCATGTAATGCCACTCATGGATGAGTGAGGCTGGTCACCCTCATCCTAAATGTCAGGACCAACTGCCTAACCCCGGGCTCCTACGCTCCTAACGGAGCAATGTTGGATTGGATGACGGATGGATGTTGCGTTTTTTTAGACAAAAGATTTCTATGTCATTTAGACTTTCTAGTAATTTTTCTATTTCATAATGCTTCTCCTCTGTTAACACTCTTAATGTTTAACAATTTTATCACTACTTTTGGCTTTCCTCTCTCTTTATAAAATATTTCAGTTTTTACTGTGTCCCTCTTACTGATTCTGCTCTGCACAATTTTTCGTTTATATACCCTCCATATTCAACATTTCTCCTCTTTTCCTTCAATCTTCCACCAATTTCCTTTCCTTCTCTAGTTCTTGTTTGGTCTTGTCCCTACATATGAACCCTTTCCTTCATTCCTGACCTTCATCATTTAGATAATTAGCATTCTTAAGCACTAACCACTTCACTTTTTCTTCCATCTGTTTCACCAACAATTGTCTTGGTTCTCCATTCTCTTTCCTCCTCCCTTATCCAGTTACTTGCTGGATGTCACTTTCTTTTACTCCCTATGCATCTTCTGTTATGTCTTCACAGCTTCTTTTGTCTACCTTTATTCTGTCCTCTGCTTTTCCTATTGTTGATTTTTCTACATTATACATCACTAAATAAGTTTAGCCATTTTTTCTGTCCTCTTCCTCCTTTAATTGCTCGTTTGTTTGCTTCACGGCCGCTGTCAACCTAAATTGTTTGATCTCTTATTCCTAGCACTCTCACAGTTACTTGATCCACTAAGTGCTACCCCAGTTTCTCTCATTTCTCTTCTAAGCTAACTACTTTTCTTCCTAAGTTTATTCAGTCCTTTCAGCTGCGTTATTTCTTTTATCTGTTCCTGAACTGCATTTTTACACCTGTTTCAAAACCACATTTCGTCCTCGTATTTCCTCAATACCTTGTACAGATCCACAGGAACCTTTTGACATCCGGCATTGAACCAGCCTTCACACTTTTCACACTGCAGCCCACTATCATACTCTCTTACTCGTTTTTTGCACTCCTTGCAGTTCTCAGTTCCCCTCCTTCATGTTTCTTCTCAGTTCGGGCCGTCCCTCCGAAAAATACAAAATTGACAAGGTCAGATTCACCCTTTACGCCATGTCGCCTCCAACAACCAGACAAAAGCTATATGATATACGAGCATATGTAAAGGAATTAATGATACGGTTAAAACTAAAACCAATGAACAATAAAAGGCTTCCTGTCTTTGCCTTCTGGGTCTATGGTCGATAGTATTAAAAAAGAAAAAAAAGAAAGAAAAAGCGCACAAGCACCAAGTATGAATTTAACACTTTTAATAATTTATCGAGCAGTATCTAATATAGTATGGTAATTGTATGTGCCACCTGGGCAAATTCCCATTTTATATTGTTTCTTCAGATGATTTATTTTCATGCCCCATCATTATCATCTTTAATATTATATTCAGATTAGCACCAGACACTGTAATTAGTAAAGTCTTATGTGCTTGAACACTTCGGTTATCATTAATTTTATCCTCCAGTGGTAGGGACAACACTAGTGTTCTATTCCACCCAACGCCAAGTGATCTTATTTAGCTGAGAGTGACTTAAAGGAGTAAGTCTTCATTTATCGTCTGCTCAATTATGGCGTTTCATACGATATGTGTGTGTGTGTGTGTGTGTGTGTGTGTGTGTGTGCGTGTGTGTGTGTGTGTGCGTGTGTGTGTGTTTCTCGTGTCCGTAATTTAATAAAGAGGTATTACTGATTCGCGGATATTTAAGCCGAACTATTGTGTTACAAGTGTAGGTATTAAATCACATTAGGAGAGACGTTTTAAACTAAGGGGTTTAAGAAGAGAAACATCTGATAAGAACAGTGCACTTTAAAAATAAACATAAGTGTAAGAAGTGGCTGCTTAATCGGTGTCTCTTACTTGATTTTTTTTTTTTTTTTGTTCATTGTTGCCATCATAAGACAATTTTATTGAGCAAAAGAGGGGTATCTGACTGAAGAGGTCAACTGCTTCACCCCGATGACGTATTTAGTAATCAGTTATTGTTGTCCCAGAAGGTTACAATAAGTTCTGGAGAGACTTCGAAATGGAGGAGGTAGGTATAGCCATCTGTAACCTCTTCACTACTGTCGTACCTAAGTTAAATAAAACTGACTGATGTTAGCAAATATAGTATATACAAAATACATAATCAGACTGAAAAAATTATTGACTTTAATTGTTTCGGATGTACAGTATCATTTTAGCATTCTGTTTTCTTCATAATTTTCGTCTTTGCTCATAATTTCTACATGATCAGGTGGAAAGGGTACTAAACAGGGTGTATACAGGAGACAGCTAGGAGAACAGAAGAATGGAAGATGAGATTAATCAAAGCAGGAGGAATAGGTGGATAAAATGGATGGAAGTGTGGAAGGTGCAAGTAAAAGAAGAATTAAAAGTGGTGAAACAGAGTCGGAGTATGGAATGGAAGGGTCAATAGGTAGGCTATACGGACAGACGGAAACAGGCAAGTATATGAGTAGATGGATGGACGGATGAACATATGGATGGCTGTACGGTGTGGTGGGTGGGGTGGACAGATAAGCGTCTGTCGATGGATGGGTAGCGAAGGTGGGTGGCACATAACAGTAGGTGGATAGAAGTAAAAGTGAACAGATGCCGAAGATATATATATATATATATATATATATATATATATATATATATATATATATATATATATATATATGCCTAGAGAGAGAGAGAGAGAGAGAGAGAGAGAGAGAGAGAATACTTTCATCATCCGGTCTCCTATGCTGGAAGTTTCCGTTCCGCACAGGGCGCATGCGCGTAGTGCCCTTTTAGCTGCTATTCTGAAATTGTCCGCATGTTATTTCGAGAATTGTGCCATTTATCAACAACATTGTATTAAATACATGTGTCAGGAAGATAGGTCGATATATATATATATATATATATATATATATATATATATATATATATATATATATATATATATATATATATATATATATATATATATATATAAAATGTGTGTGTGTGTGTGTGTGTGTGTGTGTGTGTGTGTGTGTTTTGTGAAATCAGTCATTTCGTGAATTGAGGTTAGTTTAGTTTAGGTTTATTTAAGTCAGGTTGATCTAGGATAAGGCTAGGTTAAGGTTGGTTATGTTACTTTAATTTTGACTAAATAGAGTCACTCCGTGTATACAACAACGGACCTCCTTTCCCAATGTAGGGAAGAGAGGACATTCTGTTACCTTGAAGAATTCAGTATTTTTGAATATAAGTTTTGGTAAGTATAACTATGCATTGTACTCACTTAAGTAAATAAATTTTAGGTAATGCAATAAACCATATTTCGTGTTGTAAGAGAGGTGACCCATCGGGATAACCTTTCCACTTCATGTTAATTCAGATAATTGCTAAATGCTTTATAGTTATCATTAGAAGTATTATACCTATCACCAGATGATTTGAGTACTTGAGCGAGTCATCGGTGCTTGAAAATAACTGTGGTTACTGTGTATTCTTTTATACCAGAGACAACTTTCCTATTCCAGCCAACTACACAATTTGATTTAGTCGAGTGTCAAAAATATTTCTACACATACCGCCTGCTGTATCATGGCGTTCCTTACGGATACTTGTGGGTGTGTGTGTGTGTGTGTGTGTCTGCTTTTTCGTTCCTATGCTTCAATATGGAGGCCTTATTGATTCGCTCATTTTTTAAAGCTGATTTTTTCGTATTACGAATGTAAGAATGAAATCCGGTTAGGTGAGACCTTTCATTTTATATATATATATATATATATATATATATATATATATATATATATATATATATATATATATATATATATATATATACAGTATATCATAACTAAGGGATTAAAAAAGTCCGATCAGAAAAGTGCAAGTAAAAACAAACATATGTGTAAGAAGTGGCTGGTTAATCAGCATCTTTTACTGTTATATTTGCCCAATTGTTGCTATCACAAGACTTTTATTAAGCAAAGGATGGGTATCAGACAGGGGCGCAGCCAGAAATATAATTAAGCGGGGGGGTGGGGGAGCACATAAAACAGAAAATCTTATATTTTTCTTTTTACCTCCCGCCAAGAAGGTTGTTTTTGCCGGCGTTTGTTTGTTTGTACATCGTTTAGTAGGATTACTCAAAAAGTTATGAACGGATTTTAATGAAATTTTGTGGAATAATGGGCTATGGGCCAAGGAAGAAATAATTAAATTTTGACGCTGATGCGGATCCGCATCCGGAGTATCAAGCACAATATCTCCAAAATTTCTCAATGAATTTCAATAGAATTTTGTGGAATGGTGGGCCATGGACCTAGAAAGAATTGTTAAAATTTGGAGGCGGATCCGGATGCGGATCCTATATCCACGGATCTGGATCCAGATTTGTTTTAATGGCAGTGACATGGGTGGAGGTATGCGCTCTCTTAATGCTTTCTTGTTATTTATAAGCTTAGTGGAAAATGTTAAAGGAAAATTATGTGAATTATTCGTTTAATTCTATGTGTAAGTGTTTAGATAGAGGAAAGAATGGAGCTACAATAAATGTATGGCCCCGCTTAGTTTCATAATCCGGCGCTACTCCTGAAGTACTTGAATAGCTCTGGCGTATGTAGTATTCAGTTATTTTTGGTACCAGAAGATTATATTCAGTTTTGGAGGGACTGTTCCAACTGCAGGAGTCAGATATCGCCACCAGTAACACATTTCGCTAATAAGTGTCTGACCTAAGTTAAATAAAGTCGACTGGTGGCAGCAAGAATTTAATATTCATAATATATCATCGGGCTAATTACATTAATGACTTTCAATGTTTATTTATCTGACTAATAAGCACCATTGTTTTCTTAATTTCCATTATTTGCTCATAATTTCCGCATGATTAGATGAAAAGGATTATAATCAGGATGAAAGGAATCGGCAGCTTGCATAGGTGAATGGATGGACAAAAGATTAGATTAATATGAGCAGGGGGATTAGGTGGGTAAAATGTATTGGCAGACTGAGCAAGCAAGAGGGTAGATGGAAAAGTGGCAACATTGTAAATTGAATGAGGGATAGATGAACAGATGTGGGAAAGGAAAAGTAGATGGTGAGATTGAAAGAAGAATAAGTAGTGGTTGGGAGAAGGGAATAGAAATATTATGTCCATACTGATGCGCGGTTTTGTGTTTCTTTTAGTTGATTTATCGTACGGAAGTATAAAGACGAAATCGGGTTAGGAGAGACCTTTCATAGTAAAAAAAAAAAAAAAAAAATCGTAGTAACGGATAGTTAAGAGGAGGAAATAGTTGATATGAGTAGTGCATTAAAGATAAACATAAGTGTACGAAATGGCTGCTGCAGCCTCTTTCTTTCTTTTTCTTTTTTTTTTCTTTTTTGCTTAATTGTATTTATCACATGATTTCATCAAGCAAAGGAAGGGTACCTGACTGAAGTGGCTAACTGCTTCACTTCGATGACATAATTAACATTTGCTTATTGCTGTTTCCAGGTTATGTACAGTTTTGGAGACTTCTCGAACTGGAGGAGTTAGGTATAGTCCTTAGTAACTCCTTCCGTATTAAAGGTGTGACCTAAGTTAGGTAAGGTCAGTTGGTGGCAATAGGAATCGAAAATACATATTACATAATCGGACTGAATAAATTAATGACTTGTAATGTTTTTAATGTTGTTTTTTTTTTTAGCATCTTATATTCTAAATATCCATTTTTTGCTCATAATTTCAGCATGATCAAGTGGATAGGATAATGAACAAGGTAAATCAAATAGGCTGGATGAAAGATGAAATTATTGAAAGCAAGAGGAAATGGTCGATAAAATGGATTGGCAGAAGTAAGCAACGGGGTGGATGGAGTAGATGGATACTAGCACTGTAAGTGGGTGACAGGATGGAGGGATGGATGAACAGATGAGGAAGGAAGGTGAAACTAAGAGAGAATGAGAGAAAAAAATACAGGAGCGGTTGAAACAGACTCGATTTTGGGCACTCCCAACATCGGGTATGTTTCAACCGCTCCGGATGAACATTAGCAAGGACAGATAGACAAAGTGACAGATGCATGGATAAAGTGATAGGCAAGTTTATGAATAGATGGATGTATGGATGAACAGTTGGATGGACAGATGGATGGTTCTCCAGTTTGGTAAAAGTTCCTAACTGAGTGAATTAGCACCGCTTACATAATCAGTAAATTAGTATATATATATGAGGTCCACTGCAGAAGCGGCCTGTCCCTACAGAAGCAGGGACGATACAGCCAATGTTACCAATGTATGTCTACCCAGTGGCTTAGGCTGTCTGGTAGAGACTGTTTGTAGGGTGAGAAGTGCTTGTGAGTGTAATTGCAGTGTTGTAGTGGCTTTGGATGTGTGTAGTCTGTGAACCAAGTGTAATCGGCCGCCTTAAGCCGATTGGGTGCAAAGATGCTAGTATGCGACTGGTTCAACCACAGCACCCCTTATATTCGCCAAAGTAGTAAGTGGCTCGGTGAATGCTTCCCAAAGTTTTTACAACTCTGGCGGGAGGCGAACCCGCGTCCACCAGCCTGCGAAACACACACACTACCGCTGTACCACAGAGGCTCCATTTAAAATCACCAGCGCACAAATATTTGGGGAAAGTTCAACGATCCCCTTTCAGAGGATAGTCATAAGTTGCGCTACGTAGCTAACTTCCTGTGTATTTTCATCAGATGAAGATCCACCATTGACATACTCAATCTCCTAACTCATGCCATTCCTCAAGCAATTGATCTACATGGAGAAACTCATGCAGTAGCCCTTGATATTTCTAAAGCTTTTGACAGAGTATGGCACTGTTCTCTGCCGTCCAAACTCCCTTACTATGGACAAACGTCTTTTATTCCTTTGATTTCTTCATATATTAGTGACAGGAAAATAAGAGTAAAAGTAGATGATGTATATTTCAGTTTTCACTCAACGCCGGCGTACCGCAGTGATCAGTTCTGGCGCCAACCCTATTCCAGGTTCATATTAATGATCTCTTATTTGTCACCCACAATCCCATCCACTCATATGCAGATGACTCAACACTACATAGTTCATTCACACCCAGACACCCATTTACAAAGTCTAATATCTCTACTACTCATCTCAGCACAGCCATCTCCATAAATCAAGACCTATCTACGATCAGCGAATGGGGACAAAACAACCGTATATCATTTAATGCTAATAAAACTAAATATATACAGTACAATTTACTAAAAGACAGATATTGCCAGATTCGTACATTATCTTCAGTGCTGCTAATATTCCCATCTCCAAAAGTGTTGAAATTCATGGTGTCTCACTTAACAATGCCCTCAGCTGGACCTATCATGTTAGATCACTTGCTAAAACCGCCTCAAAAAAAACTTGGATTATTGTACAGAGTCCGTAACTTCTTCGCTGACGAGCAGTTGGCTGTAATTTATAAGAGTCATGTGCGCTCTCAGCTTGAATATTGCTTATTCTTGTGGAGTGGATGTGGAGAGGTTGCATTAAAACAACTAGATCACTTGCTAAAACCGCCTCAAAAAAACTTGGATTATTGTACAGAGTCCGTAACTTCTTCGCTGACGAGCAGTTAGCTGTAATTTATAAGAGTCATGTGCGCTCTCAGCTTGAATATTGCTTACCCTTGTGGAGTGGATGTGGAGAGGTTGCATTAAAACAACTAGACAAAATTCAGAACAAAGCCGTTAGAATTATTAACAACCCTGCCATTACAAATAAACTACCTTCCCTACAAGTAAGAAGGAATGTTGGCTCCCTTGTATTATTTTACAGCTAAGTAAGGTCAACTGGTGGAGAAAAAAATCAAACATACAAAATTCATCATCGGACTGGAGAAATTGACGATTTTTAAATTTTTAAATGTCTTTTAAGAATCCTATTTTTTCTTAAGTTCCATATTTTGCTCAAAATGACCGCATGATCAAGTTAAAATAAGAAATAGAGTGGATGGAATAGGCAACTTGCATAGGTGTGCAGATTGATGGAATATGAGATTCGTGAAAGAAAGGGGAAAAACTGGGTAAATGGATCGGCAGATCGAACAAGCAAAAGGATGAAGAGAATAAATGGTTGGTTGCATTGTAAGTAGATGAATGGATGGGGAGATGGGCGAATAGATGAGGAAACGGAAGAGTGAAGATGAGAATAAAAGAAGAATTAGGAGTGGTGAAGGAGTCCGAGTCGGGAATGGAAGGATGAATAGAAATACGAACGGATATACAAAAGAACAGATGTATGGATAATGTGATAGCCAGGTATATGAACAGATAAATGAATAGATGAACAAATGGATGGCTGAGCTGTTTGCAAGGTTGGGTGGACAGGTAAACATCTATGAGTTATTGGATGGGTTGTGAAGGTGGGTGACACATAACAGTGGATGGACAAAAGTAGAACTGAACAGATGCCGATGAGAGAGAGAGAGAGAGAGAGAGAGAGAGAGAGAGAGAGAAAATTGGTAACTATTTAGGCAATCAGTATTACTGAGTAAACATTTTCTTATTGATGGATCACAAGTTATAAAAGAATGTACTAAAATTCTGCAATAATATAACATTCACAAATAATGTGTCATGATAGCTGGCCCCGAACAACTGGATAAACTACTCCCTATTTTGTTTGTTTAGATTGTTATAGTCGCGGCGCGCAACTCTGAGGTTGTCATTAATGTGGTCTTGCAACCTACCCCTCAAAAGTGCATCCGATTTCGTGTATGAGACGCATGTGATTCGTGTGTAATATGTTCGTGTATAATAATATTCGTGTATATGTATAATATATTCGTGCATAATAATATGATTCGTGTATAATACGATACGAAATCGGACGCACTTTTGAATGGTAGGTTGCCCAAGTACGATAATGACAAACTCAGAGTAGTGCGCCGCGGCTATATGAAATGCCTCATCGTTATCATTTCTGGTATTATGTTCTTACCATTGGACGATCTGATTAGTTGAATTTTAGTGGCATGAAAATAGCTGCGGTTACCAATTTTATCTTGTTACGGCAGGGATAACTTTACTATTCTCTTCCAACCAGCGCCAGATGATTTTTATTTACTGAAGAGTGTGTCACAAAAGTCTACACATTTCGTCTTCTGCATTAAGGCGTCTCTTGCGGATCTTGTGTGTGTGTGTGTGTGTGTGTGTGTGTGTGTGTGTGTGTGTGTGTGTGTGTGCTTTACTAAACAATGTTTCCTGTTTCTCGGATTTTTTGTTGTTGTTACCGATATATCGTATTATGAAAGAAGGAATTAAATAGAGTTTGGAGAAACATTTATTCAAAAGAATCTCTCGTTACTAATGGAATAAGGAGAAAATTTTTTTGATAAATATATTTTAGAAAAAAAAAAGTTATAAGAAGAGGCTGCTGAATCAGCTCCTTTTACTAGAACTGGTTTTTCTTCATTGTTGCTATCATAAGATCATTTTATTAAGGAAAGGAGGGGTATCTCACTGAAGGGGTTAACTGCTTCACTCCGATGACGTATTTAGTATTGAGTTATAGCAGCTACCAAAAGGATATATTCATCTGTAAAGAGACTTTTCGAACTGGAGGAGTAAGTTTTAGCCCTTTGCAACGTCTTTACTACGGAAGATCTGGTTTAAGTTAAATAATGTCGACTGGTGGCAGCAAGAATCTAACATACAAAATACATAATCGGACTGGCTAAATTGATTAACTGTAGTTCTTTTACTATCTTTTAAGCATTCTAATATTATCTTACTTCCCTTCTTTTGCTCGTTAATTCCGGATGATTAAATGGAAAGGATAGTAAGCAAGGTGGAAGGAATAGGCAGCTTGCACAGGGTTATGGATGTGTGGAAGATGAGATTCTTGTGAGCAAGCGGAAATGGTGGATAAAATGGATTGGCAGATGGGCCAGGCAAGAGGGTTGGTGGAACAGATGGATGGCAGCATTGGAAATGGATGAAGGAGTGGACGCGTGGGTACACAGGTAAGAGAAAAGAAAGAATGGAAGGCGAAAAAAAACAAAAAAACAAAAACAGTTGGTTGATACGGAGTCGGCGTAGGGAACTGAAGGATGCACATAAGTAGCCTACAGACGGATAGATGAAGTGACGTGTATGGATAATTTGATAGCTGAGTGTAATGTATATCAATAGATGGGTGGATGGATGAACAAATGGATGGCTGTGCAGCTTGATGTGGGGTGAATAAACACACATGGATTGGTGGATAGGTGGCGAAGAATATGAGTGGCATATAACGGTAGACATAAAAAAGATGCCGATGATGGGCAGAGAGAGAGAGAGAGAGAGAGAGAGAGAGAGAGAGAGAATCTGTACCGGGAGATGATTAGTATTTTGCAGTATAAGTTTTATCTCTTGCTGCGTATGCCTCCTTCTCACAATCTTGGTAAAATTTAAGAGTAGGAAGATTGATACGTTATAGTAAGTACTTTCACTGACAGAATATCGTCCTCCAACAGTACCTGAATTATGTATTATGATAACCGGTACTATTAGGACACATTTCAGGAAGTACCGTTATTATCGTATGTATTTTACATCTAATGATAACGTTATATTCACTACGAGAACGTCCACCGCGTTATATTTTTCCTACACATAGAAGACTTTGAATAGATGGATGAATGGATGCAGTGAAAGGCTTATGGATGATATGTGGATGGACGGATGGATGGATTAATCGACGGATGCGTAGATGGAGTAATGGACATTTTGGTGATTTTGGTGTATTAGTAAACATACGGTATATGGATGGATGTATAACCAAGCACGTGGGTGGAATATGTGTGTGTAAAGATAAACAAATAGAACAGCATTTCTCAACCGTGATGTACCTATTGCTATACACGCCTCCCCACAATCCTACCATCATCTGACTAAAAACTTGTTACCGAACTACATTATCATTGATGTTATTGCCATAGGTTCATTTGGACATCAGACCAGGTGAATATATGCTGAATTTGCCTTTAGTCAGTCCTTTGTTCTCTTTGTCGGGAGATGCCGTGGGTGGGGGGGGATGGAAGGAATGGAGGGACGTTCATATTTTAACTGGGGTGCAGTCCATCTTGTAATGTATGAGTTTTTGGTATGTTTAATTTTCTCTGAAAACTACCTGATCAGAGACAAAGAAGCAGGAAGATGACCAGGCAACATACAAAAAAAAAAAATCATTAAACGTTTACAAAGAGAAATGTCCTTTGATGGCGGAAGTAGAGAAAGGACATGGATACTGAATATAAATCTGATTCATCGTCACACACACACACACACACACACACACACACACACACACACACACACACACACACACACACACACACACAAAATGAAGAAAAATAACCTTGAAGAACTCAGTATTATTGAATATAGAATTTCTTCTTGAGAGCTCAATATGACGCTATCTGGCTATCAATAGGCATAATATTTGTAAACATTGCATTTAGATATATTTCTACCTTAAGGTCAATGCTGGTAAAGTATAAACCCATTAGTAACAATACTGCAGGGTATACAAAATTCCATGTAGAGGTTGTGATTTGGTTTATATTGGTGAAACTGGAAGGGATTTGGACACTCGCATTAAGGAACACAAGTATGCTTGTAAGATAGGCAACATAAATAACGCAGTGTATGTTCACTCTTCGGAAAACGACCATAGAATCGACTGGAATTCTAGCCAAATATTGTACAAATGTAGTAACTATAAGAAAAGTACGATTGTGGAAGCTGTATGTATAGAGAGATATAATAATTTTAACCATAGTGAAGGAATGTATAAATTAGATCCAGTGATGAGAGGATTAGTGGCAAGGTCCTTGCCGCCCCTTGTAATCCCTCACTCAGGTCGTGGACAGAGTAGAGGGAGAGTCTGGTGAGGTCACATCAGGTGTGGTTGGGAAAACGTGTCCTCACCCTGCATATAAGCAGCTTCTCAGCATTTGTATGTACCACTCTTGGTCTGTAGATCCACTGACGAGGGCGACAGCTGTCGCCGAAACTGTTTGGAATACAACTTTTTTCGTCTGCCAGTGTGGGTTTTTGTATCCTATTTCATGGTCACGATAGTGTGACTCTTCAGCCGTTTTGAATGGTAGGTTGCCAGGGCACGATAATGACAACCTCATAGTCGTGCGCCGCGACTATATTATTTATTCTCATAAGGACAACGTTACTATTCTGCTCCAAACAACACTACGTTTGGGTGTAGCCGAGAGTGAGACAAAAATTTATACATACCGTCTGCCACATAATGACGTTCCTTACGGACCCTTGTGTGTATGTGTGTGTGTGTGATTTAATATGGAGGACCTATTGATAAGCTGTTTTTTTTTTTTTTTTAGCTGATTTTATCGCAGAACGAGTGAAAAAGAAAATATATATTAGGAGAGACGTTTCCAAAAAAAAAAAAAAAAAAAAATCCATCATAACAACGGGGTTAAGAGAAGTCCGATAAGAATAGTGCGTTAAAAAAGAAATATATGTGTAAGGAGTGGCCGGCGAACCAGCCTCTTATTTTTTTTCCCTCATTGTTGCTATCAGAAGGTGGTTTTATTAAGCAAAGGACGGGCATCTGACAGCGAGGGTTAACTGCTCCGCTGAAATGACCTATGTAGTACTGAGTTACTGGTGCTACCAAAGATTATTTTAGTTTTATAGAGACGATTTCCAGCTCGAGGAGTCAGGTATAGCCCTCAGTAACACATTTCACTAATAGGGGTCTGACAGAAGTTAATAAAGTCGGCTGGTGGCCGCAAGAATCTAATTTAAAAAATATAAAGTCAGAGCAAAATACATTAATGGTTTCTAAAGCTTTCCATGTATATTTTAAGTATTATTGCGTCTTCTTAATTTCCATCTTATGGTCATAATTTTAGCATGATCAGATGGAAAGGATAATAATCAGGGTGGATGGAATCTGTAGTTGCCTAGGTGAATGGATGGGTGGAAGAGTAGTTAGAGCAGGGGTAAATCCATCCATCCATCCATTGCCAGACGCCATGTATCCCAAATGGGGTGGCCAAGGGCTTAGAGTTAATTGTTTTACAGGGAGGGACACTAATCCTCCACCAACCCCACTTGACACGTAGGGATGCCAACAGCATCTGGTGTTCCCGGGCGGTCACCCATCCAAGTACTAACCAGACCCAACGTTGCTTAACTTCGCTGATACGTGGGCAAAATGTACTGGCGGATGGAGCAAGCAAGGGGATAGATGGAAAAGATGGATGGATGCATTGTAAATAGAATGAGGGGTGGATAAACATATGAGGAAAGGGAAAGTGGATGGTGAGATTCAAAGAATAAGTATTTGCTGAAACGGGGTCAGAGTAGGGAATAGAAGTGTGGCCTTGCTGATGCGCGGATCTTTGTTTCTTTTAGCCGATTCATCGTATTAGAAGTGTAAAAATTAAATCGGATTAGGAGAGATGTTTCATATTAAAAACTAAAAATAGTTGTGAAGGAAGGTTAAGATAAGAAGAAAAAAAAACTGAAAATAGTGCATTAAAAAAAAAATAAAATAAAAAAGTGTACTAGTCAGCAACTGAAAACCTCTATGATATTTTTTAACCATTGATTTCATCACGAGGATTTTTTTTTTTTTTTTTTTTTTTTAGGAAAGGAAGGGTACTGGGCAGAAATGGTTCATTGCACTACTCCGATGACGTAGTTAGTACCATTATGTTGTTGCTTCCAGAAGCTTTTGTTCATTTTTGCTGACTTCTCGAACTGGGGTTGTTAGAAATTTTACTTAGCAACTCCTTGACTATTAAAAGTCTGACTTATTGTAAGTTGAGTAAGGTCAACTGCTGACGAGAAGAATCGAACATACAAAATACATAATCGGACTGAAGAATTAACGACATTTAAGTTTTGTTTGTCTAGTATGGATCGTAGTTCTTCTTAATTTCCATAACTTGCTCATAATTTCCGCACGATCAGTGTATTTGGATGAGGAACAAGGTGGATGAAATAGGCAACTTTCATAGGTGAGCGGATTGATGAAGTATGAGAATCGTGAAAGCAAGGGGAAAAAGTGGGTACAATGGATTGGCAGGTCGATCAAGCAATAGGGTAAATAGAAGAAATAGATGGTTGAATAGTAAGTGGATGAATGAATGGGGATATGGATGAATAGATGAAGAAATGGAAGAGTGGAAGGTGCAAAATTAGAAGAGGTGAAACAGAGTCGGAGTAGGGAATGGAAGGATATTAGAAATACGGACGAATTGATGAAAGGAAAGAAGTATGGATAGTGTGACAAGAAGGCCTATGAATAGATGGATGGATGGATGAAAATATGGATCACTGCGCAGTCTGGAGGGTGGGGGTGGACAGATAAGCATCTATGGATTATTGGGTGGGTGGCGTTTTTGGGTGACCCAGAACAGTGGATAGATATAACTGCACAGATGCCGATGAGAGAGAGAGAAAGAGAAATCGTAACTTAATAGGCAATCAGTATCATTGAATAAATATTTTCTTACTGATGGATCACAAGTTATAAAGAATGTACTAAAATTCTGCAGTAATATAACATTCACAAATTATGTGTCATGGTAGCTGGCCCCGACACCTGGATAAACTCCTATTTTATGTTTGTTCAGATTATTATAGTTCCGGTGACCGACTCTAGGGTTGTTATTAATGTGGTCTGGCAACCTACCTCTCAAAAGTACATCCGATTTCATGTATAATATGAGACGCATGTGATTCGTGTGTAATATGTTCGTATAAAAGAATATTCATGTATATGTATTATATTCGTGCATAATAATATGATTCGTGTATAATATGATAGGAAATCGAACGCACTTTTGAATGGTACGTTGCCAGAGTACGATAATGACAAACTCAGAGTCGTGCTCCGCGATTATAGGAAATGCCTCATCATTATCGTTTCTAGTATTATGTTCTTACCATTAGACGATCCGATTAGTTGAATTTAAGTTGCATGAAATTAGCTGCGGTTACTAATTTTATCTTTTTACGGCAGGGATAACTTTACTATTCTCTTCCTACCAGCGCCAGATGATTTTTATTTACTTTAGAGTGTGTCACATAAGTCTACACATTTCGTCTTCTGCATTAAGGCGTTTCTTGCGGATCTTGTGTGTGTGTGTGTGTGTGTGTGTGTGTGTGCTTTACTAAACAATCTTTCCTGTTTCTCGGATTTTTTTTTTTTTTTTGTTACCGATATATCGTATTATGAAAGAGGGAATTAAAAAGAATTTGGAGAAACATTGATTCAAAAGAATCTCTCGTAACTAATGGAAGAAGGAGAAAAATTTTTGATAAATGTATTTTAGAAAAAAAAAAGTTATAAGAAGAGGCTGCTGAATCAGCTCCTTTTACTAGAACTGGTTTTTCTTCATTGTTGCTATCACAAGATCATTTTATTAAGGAAAGGAGGGGTATCTCACTGAAGGGGTTAACTGCTTCACTCCGATGACGTATTTAGTATTGAGTTATACCAGGTACCAAAAGGATATATTCACCTGTAAAGAGACTTTTCGAACTGGAGGAGTAAGTTTTAGCCCTTTGCAACGTCTTTACTACGGAAGATCTGGTTTAAGATAAATAAAGTTGACTGGTGGCAGCAAGAATCTAACCTACAAAATACATAATCGGACTGGCTAAATTGATTAACTGTAGTTCTTTTACTATCTTTGAAGGATTCTAATATTATCTTACTTCCGTTCTTTTGATCGTTAATTCCGGATGATTAATTGGAAAGAATAGTAAGCAAGGTGGATTGAATCGGGAGCTTCCACAGGGTCATGGATATGTGGAAGATGAGATTCTTGTGAGCAAGCGGAAATGGTGGATAAAATGGATTGGCAGATGGGCCAAGCAAGAGGGTTGGTGGAAGAGATGGATGGTAGCATTGGAAATGGATGAAGGAGTGGACGCGTGGGTACACAGGTGAGAGAAAAGAAAGAATGGAAGGCGGAAAAAAAAAAAAAAAAACAGTTGGCTGATACGGAGTCGGCGTAGGGAACTGAAGGATGCACATAAGTAGCCTACAGACGGATAGATCAAGTGACGTGTATGGATAAAGTGATAGCTGAGTGTAATGTATATCAATAGATGGGTGGATGGATGAACAAATGGATGGCTGTGCAGCTTGATGTGGGGCGGATAAACACATATGGATTGGTGGATAGGTGGCGAAGAATATGAGTGGCATATAACGGTAGACAGATAAAACAGATGGCGATGATGGACAGAGAGAGAGAGAGAGAGAGAGAGAGAGAGAATCTGTACTAGGAGATTAGTATTTTGCAGTATAAATTTTATCTCTTGCTGCGTATGCCTCCTCCTCACACTGACAGAATATCGTCCTCCAGGAGTACCTGAATTATGTATTATGATAACCGGTACTATTAGGACACATTTCAGGAAGTACCGTTATTATCGTATGTATTTTACATCTAATGATAACGTTATTTTCACTACGAGGACGTGCACCGCGTTATATTTTTCTTACGCATAGAAGAAGACTTTTAATAGATGGATGAATGGATGCAGTGAAAGGCGTATGGATGATATGTGGATAAATGGATGGATGAACTAATCGATGGATGCGTAGATGGAGTAATGGACATTTTGGTGATTTTGGTGTATTAGTAAACATACGGTATATAGATGGATGTATAACCAAACATGTGGTGGAATATGTGTGTGCAAAGATAAACAAATAGAATAGCATTTCTCAACCCTAATCGGATCGTATTCCCCATATCCGTGACGTACCTATTGCTATACACGCCTCCCCACAATCCTACCATCATCTGACTAAAAACTTGTTACCGAACTACAGTATCATTGGTGTTATTGCCACAGGCTCATTTGCACGTCAGACCAGGTGAATACATGCTGAATTTGCCCTTTGTCAGTCCTTTGTCCCCTTTGTCGGGAGATGCCGGGGGTGAGGGGGGAGGGAAGGAATGGAGGGACGTTCATATTTTAACTGAGGTGTAGTCTATCTTGTAATGTATAAGTTTTTTGTATGTTTAATTTTCTCTGAAAACTACCTGATTAGAGACAAAGAAGCAGGAAGATGACCAGGCAACATACAAAAAAAAAAATCATTAAACGTTTACAAAGAGAAATGTCCTTTGATGGCTGAAGTAGGGAAAGCACATGGATACTGAATATAAACCTGATTCGTTTCACACACACACACACACACACACACACACACACACACACACACACACACACACAAAATGAAGAAAAATAACCTTGAAGAACTCAGTATTATTGAATATAGAATTTCTTCTTGAGAGCTCAAAATGACGCGAACTGGCTAACAATAGGCATGACATTTGTAAACATTGCATTTAGATATACTTCTACCTTAAGGTCAATGTTGGTAAAGTATAAACCCATTAGTAACAATACTGCAGGGTATACAAAATTCCATGTAGAGGTTGTGATTTGGTTTATATTGATGAAACTGGAAGGGATTTGGACACTCGCATTAAGGAACACAAGTATGCTTGTAAGATAGGCAACATAAATAACGCAGTGTATGTTCACTCTTCGGAAAACGACCATAGAATCGACTGGAATTCTAGCCAAATATTGTACAAATGTAGTAACTATAAGAAAAGTACGATTGTGGAAGCTGTATGTATAGAGAGATATAATAATTTTAACCATAGTGAAGGAATGTATAAATTAAATTCAGTGATGACAGGATTAGTGGCAAGGTCCTTGCCGCCCCTTGTAATCCCTCACTCAGGTCGTGGACAGAGTAGAGGGAGAGTCTGGTGAGGTCACATCAGATGTGGTTGGGAAAACGTGTCCTCACCCTGCATATAAGCAGCTTCTCAGCATTTGTATGTGCTACTCTTGGTCTGTAGATCCACTGAAGAGGACGACAGCTGTCGCAGAAACTGTTTGGAATACATCTTTTTTCGTCTGCCAGTGTGGGTTTTTGGACCCTATTTCAAGGTCACGATAGTGTGACTCTTCAGCCGTTTTGAATGGTAGGTTGCCAGGGCACGAGAATGGCAACCTCATAGTCGTGCGCCGCGACTATATTATTTATTCTCATAAGGACAACGTTACTATTCTGTTCCAAACAACTATAAGTTTGGGTGTAGCCGAGAGTGAGACAAAAATTTATACATACCGTCTGCCACATAATGACGTTCCTTACGGATCCCTGTGTGTGTGTGTGTGTGTGTGTGTGTGTGTGTGTGTGTGTGTGTGTGATTTAATAAGGAGGACCTATTGATAAGCTTTTTTTTTTTTTTTTTTAGCTGATTTTATCGCAGTACGAGTGAAAAAGAAAATATATATTAGGAGAGATGTTTCCAAAAAAAAATAATAATAATAATCCATCATAACAACGGGGTTAAGAGAAAAAGTCCGATAAGAATAGTGCATTAAAAGAGAAAAATATGTGTAAGGAGTGGCCGGCGAACCAGCCTCTTATTTTTTTCCCCTCATTGTTGCTATCAGAAGGTGGTTTTATTAAGCAAAGGACGGGTATCTGACAGCGAGGGTTAACTGCTCCACGGAAATGACCTATGTAGTACTGAGTTACTGGTGCTACCAAAGATTATTTTATTTTATAGAGACGATTTCCAGCTCGAGGAGTCAGGTATAGCCCTCAGTAACACATTTCACTAATAGGGGTCTGACAGAAGTTAATAAAGTCGGCTGGTGGCCGCAAGAATCTAATTTAAAAAATATAAAGTCAGGCAAAATACATTAATGGCTTCTAATGTTTTCCATGTATTTTTAAAGTATTATTGCGCCTTCTTAATTTCTATATTATGCTCATAATTTCAGCATGATCAGATGGAAAGGATAATAATCAGGGTGGGTGGAATCTGTAGTTGCCTAGGTGAATGGATGGGTGGAAGAGTTGTTAGAGCAGGGGGAATACGTGGGCAAAATGTACTGGTGGATGGAGCAAGCAAGAGGATAGATGGAAAAGATGGATGGATGCATTGTAAATAGAATGAGGGGTGGATAAACATATGAGGAAAGGGAAAGTGGATGGTGAGATTCAAAGAATAAGTATTTGCTGAAACGGAGTCAGAGTAGGGAATAGAAGTATGGCCTTGCTGATGCGCGGATCTTTGTTTCTTTTAGCCGATTCATCGTATTAGAAGTGTAAAAATTAAATCGGATTAGGAGAGATGTTTCATATTAAAAACTAAAAATAGTTGTGAAGGAAGGTTAAGATAAGAAGAAAAAAAAAACTGAAAATAGTGCATTAAAAAAAAAAAAAAGTGCACTAGTCAGCAACTGAAACAACCTCTATGATATTTTTTAACCATTGATTTTATGAGGATTTTTTTTTTTTTTTCTTTTTCTTTTTTCTTTTTTTTTTTAAGCAAAGGAAGGGTACTGGGCAGAAATGGTTCATTGCTCTACTCCGATGACGTAGTTAGTACCATCTTGTTGTTGCTTCCAGAAGCTTTTGTTCAGTTTTGCTGACTTCTCGAACTGGAGTTGTTAGAAATTTTACTTAGCAACTTCTTGACTATTAAAGGTCTGACTTACTGTAAGTTTAGTAATGTTCAACTGCTGACGAGAAGAATCGAACATACAAAATACATAATCGGACTGAAGAATTAACGACTTTTAAATTTTTGTTTGTCTAGAATGGATCGTAGTTCTTCTTAATTTCCATAACTTGCTCATAATTTCCGCACGATCAGTCTATTTGGATGAGGAACAAGGTGGATGAAAGAGGCAACTTTAATAGGTGAGCGGATTGATGAAGTAAGAGAATCGTGAAAGCAAGGGGAAAAATTGGGTACAATGGATTAGCAGGTCGATCAAGCAATAGGGTGAATAGAAGAAATAGATGGTTGAATAGTAAGTGGATGAATGAATGGGGATATGGATGATTAAATGAAGAAATGGAAAAGTGGTAGGTGCAAAATTAGAAGTGAAACAGAGTCGTAGTAGGGAATGGAAGAATATTAGAAATACGGACGGATAGATGAAAGGAAAGATGTATGGTTAGTGTGACAAGAAGGCCTATGAATAGATGGATGGATGGATGAAAATATGGATGGCTGCGCAGTCTGGAGGGTGGGGGTGGACAGATCAGCATCTATGGATTATTGGCTGGGTGGCGACTTTGGGTGACACATAACAGTGGATGAATAGAACTGTACACATGCCGATGAGAGAGAAAGAGAGATCGTAACTTAATAGGCAATCAGTATTATTGAATAAATATTTTCTTACTGATGGATCACAAGTTTTAAAGAATGTACTAAAATTCTGCAGTAATATAACATTCACAAATTATGTGTCATGGTAGCTGGCCCCGACACCTGGATAAACTCCTATTTTATGTTTGTTCAGATTGTTATAGTTGCGGTGAGCGACTCTAGGGTTGTTATTAATGTGGTCTGGCAACCTACCTCTCAAAAGTACATCCGATTTCATGTATAATATGAGACGCATGTGATTCGTGTGTAATATGTTCGTATAAAACAATATTCATGTATATGTATAATATATTCGTGCATAATAATATGATTCGTGTATAAAATGATAGGAAATCGAACGCACTTTTGAATGGTAGGTTGCCAGAGTACGATAATGACAAACTCAGAGTGGTGCGCGGCGACTATAGGAAATGGCTCATCGTTATCGTTTCTAGTATTATGTTCTTACCATTAGACGATCCGATTAGTTGAATTTTAGTTGCATGAAAATAGCTGCGGTTACCAGTTTTATCTTGTTACGGCAGGGATAACTTTACTATTCTCTTCCTACCAGCGCCAGATGATTTTTATATACTTGAGAGTGTGTCACATAAGTCTACACATTTCGTCTTCTGCATTAAGGCGATTCTTGCGGATCTTGTGTGTGTGTGTGTGTGTGTGTGTGTGTGTGTGTGTGTGTGTGTGTGTGTGTGTGCTTTACTAAACAATCTTTCCTGTTTCTCGGATTTTTTTTTTTTTGTTATCGATATATCGTATTATGAAAGAAGGAATTAAATAGAATTTGGAGAGACATTTACTCGAATGAATCTCTCGTAACTAATGAAATAAGGAGAAAAATTTTTGATAAATGTATCTTAGAAAAAAACGTTATAAGAAGAGGCTGCTGAATCAGCTCCTTTTACAAGAACTGGTTTTTCTTCATTGTTACCATCACAAGATCATTTTATTAAGGAAAGGAGGGGTATCTCACTGAATGGGTTAACTGCTTCACTCCGATGACGTATTTAGTATTGAGTTATAGCAGCTACCAAAGGGATATATTCAGCTGTAAGGAGACTTTTCGAACTGGAGGAGTAAGTTTTAGCCCTTTGCAACGTCTTTACTACGGAAGATCTGGTTTAAGATAAAGTTGACTGGTGGCAGCAAGAATCTAACCTACAAAATACATAATCGGACTGGCTAAATTGATTAACTGTAGTTCTTTTACTATCTTTTAAGGATTCTAATAATATCTTACTTCCCTTCTTTTGATCGTTAATTCCGGATCATTAATTGGAAAGAATAGTAAGCAAGGTGGATTGAATCGGCAGCTTGCACAGGGTTATGAATGTGTGGAAGATGAGATTCTTGTGAGCAAGCGGAAATGGTGGATAAAATGGATTGGCAGATGGGCCACCAAGAGGGTTGGTGGAACAGATGGATGGAAGCATTGGAAATGGATGAAGGAGTGGACGCGTGGATACGCAGGTGAGAGAAGAGAAAGAATGGAAGGGGAAAAAAAAAAAAAAAAAACAGTTGGCTGATACGGAGTCGGCGTAGGGAATTGAAGGATGTACATAAGTAACCTACAGACGGATATATGAAGTGACGTGTATGGATAAAGTGATAGCTGAGTGTAATGTATATCAATAGATGGGTGGACGGATGAACAAATGGATGGCTGTGCAGCTTGATATGGGGTGGATAAACACATATAAATTGGTGGATAGGTGGCGAAGAATATGATTAGCATATAACAGTAGACAGATAAAAAAAGATGCCGATGATTGGCAGAGAGAGAGAGAGAGAGAGAGAGAGAGAGAGAGAGAGAGAGAGATTCTGTACCAGAAGATTAGTATTTTGCAGTATAAATTTTATCTCTTGCTGCGTATGCCTCCTTCTCACAATCCTGGTAAAATTTAAGAGTAGGAAGATTGATACGTTATAGTAAGTACTTTCACTGACAGAATATCGTCCTCCAACAGTACCTGAATTATGTATTATGATAACCGGTACTATTAGGACACATTTCAGGAAGTACCGTTATTATCGTATGTATATTACATCTAATGATAACGTTATTTTCACTACGAGGACATGCACAGCGTTATATTTTTCCTACGCATAGAAGAAGACTTTTAATAGATGGATGAATGGACGCAGTGAAAGGCGTATGGATGATATGTGGATAGATGGATGGATGGACTAATCGATGGATGCGTAGATGGAGTAATGGACATTTTGGTGATTTTGGTGTATTAGTAAACATACGGTATATGGATCGATGTATAACCAAGGATGTGGGTGGAATATGTGTGTGTAAAGATAAACAAATAGAACAGCATTTCTCAACCCTAATCGGATCGTATTCCCCATATCCGTGATGTACCTATTACTATACACGCCTCCCCACAATCCTACCGTCATCTGACTAAGAACTTGATACCGAACTACAGTATCATTGGTGTTATTGCCACAGGCTCATTTGCACGTCAGACCAGGTGAATACATGCTGAATTTGCCCTTAGTCAGTCCTTTGTCCCCTTTGTCGGGAGATGCCGTGGGTGGGGGGGAGGGAAGGAATGGAGGGACGTTCATATTTTAACTGGGGTGCAGTCCATCTTGTAATGTATAAGTTTTTGGTATGTTTAATTTTCTCTGAAAACTACCTGATTAGAGACAAAGAAGCAGGAAGATGACCAGGGAACATACAAAAAAAAAAAAAAAATCATTAAACGTTTATAAAGAGAAATGTCCTTTGATGGCTGAAGTAGGGAAGGGACATGGATACTGTATATAAATCTGATTCATCGTCACACACACACACACACACACACACACACACACACACACACACACACACACACACAAAATGAAGAAAAATAACCTTGAAGAACTCAGTATTATTCAATATAGAATTTCTTCTTGAGATCTCAACGTCACGCTAGCAACACGCCTAGAATTTTTAACTTGAATTATCAAAGGCAGTAATGTGATTGATTTCGTCGAAGAGATAAACTTCCTGTTTGAAGCTTAATCAGAAGACTACTAACGGCTTAATCTTTATCATTTTCAGTATTGTAATCATACCACCAGACGATTTGATCAGTTGAGCAAGTTTAGGTACGTGAAAATAACTTTTTAGTATTTATTCTCATAAGGACAACGTTACTATTCTGCTCCAAACAACTATACGTCTGGGTGTAGCCGAGAGAGACAAAAATTTATACATATCGTCTGCCACATAATGACGTTCCTTACGGATCCTTGTGTGTGTGTGTGTGTGTGTGTGTGTGTGTGTGATTTAATAGGGAGGACCTATTGATTAGCTGTTTTTTTTTTCTTGCAGATTTTATCGCAGCACGAATGAAAAAAAAAAAAAATGGGTGAGACGTTTCTTAAAAAAAATTCCATAACTGGGTTAAGAGAAAATGTCCGATAATTATAGTGCGTTAAAAAAGAAACATATGTGTAAGGAGTGGCTGGCGAACCAGCCTCTTATTTTTTTTCCCTCATTGTTGCTATCAGAAGGTGGTTTTATTAAGCAAAGGACGGGTATCTGACAGCAGGGGTTAACTGCTTCACTGAAATGACCTATGCAGTACTGAGTTACTTGTGCTACCAAAGATTATTTTAGTTTTGTAGAGACGATTTCCAGCTCGAGGAGTCAGGTATAACCCACAGTAACACATTCCACTAATAAAGGTCTGACAAAAGGAAATAAAGTCGACTGGTGGCCGCAAGAATCTAATTTGAAAAATATAAAGTCAGGCAAAATCCATTAATAGCTTCTAATGTTTTCCATGTATCTTTTAAGTACTATTGCGTCTTCTTAATTTCCATCTTATGCTCATAATTTCAGCATGATCAGATGGAAAGGATAATAATCATGGTGGGTGGAATATGTAGGCTAATTGACTAGGTGAATGGATGGGTGGAAGAGTAGTTAGAGCAGGGGGAGTTCGTGGGCAAAATGTACTGGCCGATGGAGCAAGCAAGAGGATAGATGGAAAAGATGGATGGTTGCATTGTAAATAGAATGAGGGGTGGATAAACATATGAGGAAAGGGAAAGTGGATGGTGAGATTCAAAGAATAAGTATTTGCTGAAACGGAGTCAGAGTAGGGAATAAAAGTATGGCCTTGCTGATGCGCGGATCTTTGTTTCTTTTAGCCGATTCATCGTATTAGAAGTGTAAAAATTAAATCGGATTAGGAGAGATGTTTCGAATTAAAAACTAGAAATAGTAGTGAAGGAAGGTTAAGATAAGAAGAAAAAAACTGAAAATAATGCATTAAAAAAAAAAAAAAAGTTTATTAGCAACTGAATCAACCTGTCATATTTTTTAACCTCATTGATTTTATCACAAGGGGATTTTTTTTTTTTTTTTTTAAACAAAGGAAGGGTACAGGACTGAAATGGTTCATTGCTCTACTCCGATGACGTATTTAGTACCATCTTGTTGTTTCCAGAAGGTTTTGTTCAGTTTTGCTGACTTCTTGAACTGGAGTTGTTAGAAATTTTACTTAGCAACTCCTTGACCATTAAAGGTCTGTCCTACTGTAAGTTTAGTAAGGTCAACTGCTGACGAGAAGAATCGAACATACAAAATACATAATCGGACTGAAGAATTAACGACTTTTATGTTTTGTTTGTCTAGTATGGATCGTAGTTCCTTTTAGTTTCTATAACTTGCTCATAATTTCCGCACGATCAGTGTATTTGGATGAGGAACAAGGTGGATGAAATAGGCAACTTTCATAGGTGAGCGGATTGATGAAGTATGAGAATCGTGAAAGCAAGGGGAAAAAGTGGGTACAATGGATTGGCAGATCGATCAAGCAATAGGGTAAATAGAAGAAATAGATGGTTGAATAGTAAGTGGATGAATGAATGGGGATATGGATGAATAGATGAAGAAATGGAAGAGTGGAAGGTGGAAATAAAAGCAAAAGTAGAAGAGGTGAAACAGAGTCGGAGTAGGGAATGGAAGGATAGTTAGAAATACGGACGGATAGATGAAAGGAATATGGATAGTGTGACAAGAAGGCCTATGAATAGATGGATGGATGAATGAAAATATGGATGGCTGCGCAGTCTGGAAGGTGGGGGTGGACAGATAAGCATCTATGGATTATTGGGTGGGTGGCGACGTTGGGTGACACATAACAGTGGATGAATAGAACTGTAGAGATGCTCCCGGAGAGAGAGAGAGAGAGAGAGAGAGAGAGAGAGAGAAATCGTAACTTTATAGGCAATCAGTATTATTGAATAAACATTTTCTTATTGATGGATCACAAGTTATAAAGAATGTACTAAAATTCTGCAATAATATAACATTCACAAATGATGTCATGGTAGCTGGCCCCGACACCTGGATAAACTCCTATTTTATGTTTGTTCAGATCGCTATAGTTGCGGTGAGCGACTCTAGGGTTGTTATTAATGTGGTCTGGCAACCTACCCCTCAAATGTGCATCCGATTTCATGTATAAGATGAGAGGCATGTGATTCGTGTGTAATATGTTCGTATATAATAATAATCGTGTATATGTATAATATATTCGTGCATAATAATATGATACGTGTATTGTATGATACGAAATCGAACGCACTTTTGAATGGTAGGTTGCCAGAGTACGATAATGACAAACTCAGAGTCGTGCACCGCGACTGTAAGAAATGCCTCATCGTTATCGTTTCTAGTATTAAGTTCTTACCATTAGACGATCTGATTAGTTGAATTTTAGTGGCATGAAAATAGCTGCTGTTACCAATTTTATCTTGTTAAGTCAGGGATACCTTTACTATTCTTTTCCAACCAGCGCCAGATGATTTTATTTACTGGAGAGTGTGTCACATAAGTCTACACATTTCGTCTTCTGCATTAAGGCGTTTCTTGCGGATCGTGTGTGTGTGTGTGTGTGTGTGTGTGTGTGTGTGTGTGTGTGTGTGTGTGTGTGTGTGCTTTACTAAACAATCTTTCCTGTTTCTCGGATTTTTTTGTTGTTACAGATATATCGTATTATGAAAGAAGGAATTAAATAGAATTTGGAAAGACATTTATTCAAAAGAATCTCTCGTAACTAATGGAATATGGAAAAAAAAATTTGATAAATGTATTTTAGAAATAAAAAGATATAAGAGGCTGCTGAATCAGCTCCTTTTACTAGAACTGGTTTTTCTTCATTGTTGCTATCATAAGATCATTTTATTAAGGAAAGGAGGGATATCTCGCTGAAGGGGTTAACTGCTTCACCCCGATGATGTATTTAGTATTGAGTTAAAGCAGGTACCAAAAGGATATATTCAGCTATAAAGAAACTTTTCGAACTGGAGGAGTATGTTTTAGCCCTTTGCAACGTCTTTACTACTGAAGGTCTGGTTTAAGTTAAATAAAGTTGACTGGTGGCAGCAAGAATCTAACATACAAAATACATAATCGGACTGGCTAAATTGATTAACTGTAGTTCTTTTACTATCTTTTAAGCATTCTAATATTATCTTCCTTCCCTTCTTTTGCTCATTAATTCCGGATTATTATGTGTAAAGGATAGTAAGCAAGGTGGATGGAATCGGCAGCTTGCACATGGTTATGGATGTGTGGAAGATGAGATTCTTGAGAGCAAGCGGAAATGGTGGATGAAATGGATTGGCAGTGGGGCAAGCAAGAGGGTTGGTGGAACAGATGGATGGCAGCATTGGAAATGGATGAAGGAGTGGAGGCGTGGTTACACAGGTGAGAGAAAAGAAAGAATAGAAAGCGAAAAAAAAAAAAAAAAAAAACAGTTGGCTGATACGGAGTCGGCGTAGGGAATTGCAGGATGCACATAAGTAGCCTACAGACGGATAGATGAAGTGACGTGTATGGATAAAGTGATAGCTGAGTGTAATGTATATCAATAGGTGGGTGGATGGATGAACAAATGGATGGCTGTGCAGCTTGATGTGGGGTGGATAAGCACATGGATTGGTGGATAGGTGGCGAAGAATATGATTGGCAAATAACGGTAGACAGATAAAAAAGATGCCGATAATGGGCAGAGAGAGAGAGAATCTGTACCGGGAGATGATTAGTATTTTCCAGTATAAGTTTTATCTCTTGCTGCTTATGCCTCCTTCTCACAATCCTGGTAATATTTAAGAGGAGGAAGATTGATACGTATCTCATCTCGTAGGGTAGTAAGTACTTTCACTGACAGAATATCGTCCTCCAACAGTACCTGAATTATGTATTATGATAACCGGTACTATTAGGACACATTTCAGGAGGTACCGTCATTATCGTATGTATTTTACATCTAATGATAACGTTATATTCACTACGAGAACGTCCACCGCGTTATATTTTTCCTACACATAGAAGACTTTGAATAGATGGATGAATGGATGCAGTGAAAGGCTTATGGATGATATGTGGATGGACGGATGGATGGATTAATCGACGGATGCGTAGATGGAGTAATGGACATTTTGGTGATTTTGGTGTATTAGTAAACATACGGTATATGGATGGATGTATAACCAAGCACGTGGGTGGAATATGTGTGTGTAAAGATAAACAAATAGAACAGCATTTCTCAACCGTGATGTACCTATTGCTATACACGCCTCCCCACAATCCTACCGTCATCTGACTAAAAACTTGTTACCGAACTACAGTATCATTGGTGTTATTGCCACAGGTTCATTTGGACGTCAGACCAGGTGAATACATGCTGAATTTGCCCTTTGTCAGTCCTTTGTCCCCTTTGTCGGGAGATGCCGGGGGTGGGGGGGAGGGAAGGAATTGAGGGACGTTCGTATTTTAACTGGGGTGCAGTCCATCTTGTATAAGTTTTTGGTATGTTTAATTTTCTCTGAAAACTACCTGATTAGAGACAAAGAAGCAGGAAGATGACCAGGCAACATACAAAAAAGAAAAAAAAATCATTAAACGTTTACAAAGAGAAATGTCCTTTGATGGCTGAAGTAGGGAAAGGACATGGATACTGAATATAAATCTGATTCATCGTCACACACACACACACACACACACACACACACACACACACACACACACACACACACACACACACACACACACACACACACACACACACAAAATGAAGAAAAAAAACACTGAAGAACTCAGTATTATTGAATATAGAATTTCTTCTTGAGATCTCAACATCACGCTAGCAACACACATAAAATTTTTAATTTGAATTATGAAAGGCAGTAATGAGATTGATTTCGTCGAAGAGATAAACTTCCTGCTTGGAGCTTAATGAGAAGACTGCTAACGGCTTAATATTTATCATTTTCAATATTGTAATCATACCACCAGACGATTTGATCAGTTGAGTAAGTTTAGGTACGTGAAAATAACTTTTTAGTATTTATTCTCATAAGGACAACGTTACTATTCTGTTCCAAACAACTATACGTCTGGGTGTAGCCGAGAGAGAAAAATTTATACATATCGTCTGCCACATAATGACGTTCCTTACGGATCCTTGTGTGTGTGTGTGTGTGTGTGTGTGTGTGTGTGTGTGTGTGTGTGTGATTTAATAGGGAGGACCTATCGATTAGCTTTTTTTTTTTCTGATTTCATCGCAGCACGAATGAAAAAAAAAAAAAAAAATGGTGAGACGTTTCTTTAAAAAAATTCCATAACTGGGTTAAGAGAAAATGTCCGATAATTATAGTGCGTTAAAAAAGAAACATATGTGTAAGGAGTGGCTGGCGAATCAGCCTCTTATTTTTTTTCCCTCATTGTTGCTATCAGAAGGTGGTTTTATTAAGCAAAGGACGGGTATCTGACAGCAGGGGTTAACTGCTTCACTGAAATGACCTATGCAGTACTGAGTTACTTGTGCTACCAAAGATTATTTTAGTTTTGTAGAGACGATTTCCAGCTCGAGGAGTCAGGTATAACCCACAGTAACACATTCCACTAATTAGGGTCTGACAAAAGTAAATAAAGTCGACTGGTGGCCGCAAGAATCTAATTTGAAAAATATAAAGTCAGGCAAAATACATTAATAGCTTCTAATGTCTTCCATGTATCTTTTAAGTACTATTGCGTCTTCTTAATTTCCATCTTATGCTCATAATTTCAGCATGATCAGATGGAAAGGATAATAATCATGGTGGGTGGAATCGGTAGGCTAATTGACTAAGTGAATGGATGGGTGGAAGAGTAGTTAGAGCAGGGGGAATTCGTGGGCAAAATGTACTGGCGGATGGAGCAAGCAAGAGGATAGATGGAAAAGATGGATGGTTGCATTGTAAATAGAATGAGGGGTGGATAAACATATGAGGAAAGGGAAAGTGGATGGTGATATTCAAAGAATAAGTATTAGCTAAAACGGAGTCAGAGTAGGGAATAAAAGTATGGCCTTGCTGATGCGCGGATCTTTGTTTCTTTTAGCCGATTAGAAGTGTAAAAATTAAATCGGATTAAGAGAGATGTTTCGAATTAAAAACTAGAAATAGTAGTGAAGGAAGGTTAAGGTAAGAAGAAAAAAAAAACTGAAAATAGTGCTTAAAAAAAAAAAAAAAAAAGCGTACTAGTTAGCAACTTAATCAGCCTGTCATATTTTTTAACCTCATTGATTTTATCACAAGAGGATTTTTTTTTTTTTTTTTTTTAACAAAGGAAGAGTACAGGACTGAAATGGTTCATTGCTCTACTCCGATGCCGTATTTAGTACCATCTTGTTGTTGCTTCCAGAAGGTTTTGTTAAGTTTTGCTGACTTCTCGAACTGGAGTTGTTAGAAATTTTACTTAGCAACTCCTTGACCATTAAAGGTCTGTCCTACTGTAAGTTTAGTAAGGTCAACTGCTGGCGAGAAGAACCGAACATACAAAATACATACTCGGACTGAAGAATTAACGACTTTTAAATTATTTTGTCTAGTATGGATCGTAGTTCTTCTTAATTTCTATAACTTCCTCATAATTTCCGCACGATCAGTCTATTTGGATGAGGAACAAGGTGGATGAAATAGGCAACTTTCATATGTGAGCGGATTGATGAAGTATGAGAATCGTGAAAGCAAGGGGAAAAAGTGGGTACAATGGATTGGCAGGTCGATCAAGCAATAGGGTGAATAGAAGAAATAGATGGTTGAATAGTAAGTGGATGAATGAATGGGGATATGCATGAATAGATGAAGAAATGGAAGAGTGGAAGGTGGAAATAAAAGCAAAAGTAGAAGAGGTGAAACAGAGTCGGAGTAGGGAATGGAAGGATAGTTAGAAATACGGACGGATAGATGAAAGGAATATGGATAGTGTGACAAAAAGACCTATGAATAGATGGATGGATGGATGAAAATATGGATGGCTGCGCAGTCTGGAGGGTGGGGGTGGACAGATAAGCCTTGGTTTAATCACGCTTGTTCTAATGCTGTCCGCAACAAGGAGAAGGCCTACAAAATGTACCGGAGGCAACCCACCCCTGAATCACATCATCTTTACGTTTCTGCCCGGAATCGTGCTAAGTCTGTTCTTCGCTCTACTAAAAATAATTTCATCCATACTAAATGCTCTCAACTCTCCAACTCGAATTCTTCCCGCTCCTTCTGGCACCTTGCCAAAAATCTTTCTAACAACTTTACCTCATCATCCTTCCCTCCTCTTTTCTACTCTGATGGTTCTGTAGCTATTTCTTCTACTGATAAAGCAGATCTCTTCGCACAGACTTTCTCCTCCATTTCCACCTTAGACGATTCCGGTGCTGTTCCACCATCACTTCTCCCCTCTGACTTCCTCATGGCTGACATTAAAATTTCTTCAGTTGATGTATTTTCTGCCATCACTGGCCTCAGTACTAACATTGCATATGGGCCTGATGGGGTCCCTCCTGTTGTTCTCAAGAACTGTGCTTCTGTGCTTACACCCTGCCTAGGCAAACTCTTTCGCCTTTGTCTGTCAACTTGTACCTTTCCTTCTTGCTGGAAGTTTGCTCTCATTCAGCCAGTCCCAAAGAAGGGTGACCACTCCCAACCCTCCAACTATCGTCCAATTGCTTTAACGTCCTGTATTTCAAAAGTTTTCGAGTCAATTCTTAATAGAAAAATTTTAAGGCATCTTTCCTATCACAACCTTCTTTCCGATCGTCAGTATGGGTTCCATCAGGGACGCTCCACTGGCGATCTTCTCACCTACCTTTCAGACTCCTGGTCATCCTCCTTTCGGGACTTTGGCGAAAGCTTTGCCATTGCACTTGACATCTCAAAGGCTTTCGATCGAGTCTGGCATAAATCTTTAATTTCCAAACTGCCCTCCTACGGTTTCTATCCTTCTATCTGTGCCTTCATCGCTAGCTTCCTTTCTGGTCGTTCTATAGCCGCTGTTGTAGACGGCCATCGTTCTTCTCCTAGATCTATCAACAGTGGTGTTCCTCAGGGCTCTTCTCTATCACCAACTCTCTTCCTTTTATTCATCAATGATCTTCTAAGCTGTACATCTAACCCTATCCACTCATACGCTGATGACTCCACCCTTCACCTTTCCATTCGGTTCCCGCAACGCCCATCTCAACAGTTACTTCAAGAAACAAGGGATGAGGCTATGGCACACCTAATGTCTGACTTGGCTCGTATCGCTGACTGGGGTAAAAATAATATGGTTGTCTTTAATGCATTTAAGACTCAGTTCTTACACCTATCAACCCGACAAAATCTTCCACAGGTATACCCATTAATGTTTAATAATATTCAGCTTAATCCTGCATCATCCTTGAACATGCTTGGGGTTTCATTTACTCAGGACTTATCTTGGAAAGATCATATTGCATCTCATGTAAAATCTGCTTCCAAGAGATTGGGTGTGCTAAGCCGACTCCGCTCTTTCTTTACCCCTGCACAATTGACTCTATACAGAGGTTTTATCCGCCCCTGTGTAGAGTACAACTCTCGTGTGTGGGGAGGCTCCCCACATACAGCTCTTCTCAATAGGGTGGAGTCAAAGGCTTTTCGTCTCATTAACTCTCCTCCTCTTACTGACTCCCTTCAACCTCTTTCTCTTCGCCGCACTGTTGCATCTTTATCTCTTTTCTATCGCTACTTTAATGGTCACTGCTCCTCTGAACTGTCTGCTTGCATTCCTCCACTTCTACGACGGGCGCGTAGCACCCGTCTGGCAGCAAACTCTCATCCCTTTTCTGTAAAACTCTCTAATGCAAGAGTTAACCGTTACTCCCAGTCTTTCATTTATGCAACAGGTCAGCTCTGGAACTGTCTCCCTCTATCTGTATTTTCTGCTGCCTATGATCTCCAGTCTTTCAAACGCAGTGTGTCCAGGCATCTCAAAATGATCGGATCTTGAATTTGGCTCTCTATTGTATTTTGTTTTTCTCTTGGAGGGAACTGTTACTGCGGGCCATGGCCTTTGGTTCCTTCTTCCTCGCATAAAAAAAAAAAAAAAATCTATAGATTATTGGGTGGGTGGCGACGTTGGGTGACACATAACATTGGATGAATAGAACTGTAGAGATGCTGCCGGAGAGAGAGAGAGAGAGAGAGAGAGAGAGAGAGAGAGAGAGAGAGAGAGAGAGAGAGAGAGAGAGAGAGAGAGAGAGAGAGAGAGAGAGAGAGAGAGAGAGAGAGAGAGAGAGGAGAGAGAGAGATCGTAACTTTATAGGCAATCAGTATTATTGAATAAACATTTTCTTATTGATGGATCACAAGTTACAATGTACTAAAATTCTGCAATAATAAAACATTCACAAATGATGTCATGATAGTTGGCCCCGACACCTGGATAAACTCCTATTTTATGTTTGTTCAGATCGCTATAGTTGCGGTGAGCGACTCTAGGGTTGTTATTAATGTGTTTTGGCAACCTACCCCTCAAAAGTGCATCCGATTTCATGTATAAGATGAGAGGCATGTGATTCGTGTGTAATATGTTCGTATATAATAATAATCCTGTATATGTATAATATATTCGTGCATAATAATATGATACGTGTATTGTATGATGCGAAATCGAACGCACTTTTAAATGGTAGGTTGCCACAGTACGATAATGACAAACTCAGAGTCGTGCACCGCGACTGTAGGAAATGCCTCATCGTTATCGTTTCTAGTATTAAGTTCTTACCATTGGATGATCTGATTAGTTTAATTTTAGTGGCATGAAAATAGTTGCTGTTACCAATTTTATCTTGTTACGGCAGGGATAACTTTACTATTCTCTTCCTACCAGCGCCAGATGATTTTATTTACTGGAGAGTGTGTCACATAAGTCTACACATTTCGTCTTCGGCATTAAGGCGTTTCTTGCGGATCGTGTGTGTGTGTGTGTGTGTGTGTGTGTGTGTGTGTGTGTGTGTGTGTGTGTGTGTGTGTGTGTGTGCTTTACTAAACAATCTTTCCTGTTTCTCGGATTTTTTTATTGTTACCGATATATCGTATTATGAAAGAAGGAATTAAATAGAATTTGGAAAGACATTTATTCAATAGAATCTCTCGTAAATAATGGAATGAGGAAAAAAAAATTTGATAAATGTATTTTAGAAATAAAAAGATATAAGAAGAGGCTGCTGAATCAGCTCCTTTTACTAGAACTGGTTTTTCTTCATTGTTGCTATCATAAGATCATTTTATTAAGGAAAGGAGGGATATCTCGCTGAAGGGGTTAACTGCTTCACCCCGATGACGTATTTAGTATTGAGTTAAAGCAGGTACCAAAAGGATATATTCAGCTGTAAAGAGACTTTTCGAACTGGAGGAGTAGTTTTAGCCCTTTGCAACGTCTTTACTACTGAAGGTCTGGTTTAAGTTAAATAAAGTTGACTGATGGCAGCAAGAATCTAACATATAAAATACATAATCGGATTGGCTAAATTGATTAACTGTAGTTCTTTTACTATCTTTTAAGCATTCTAATATTATCTTCCTTCCCTTCTTTTGCTCATTAATTCCGGATGATTATGTGGAAAGGATAGTAAGCAAGGTGGATGGAATCGGCAGCTTGCACAGGGTTATGGATATGTGGAAGATGAGATTCTTGAGAGCAAGCGGAAATGGTGGATGAAATGGATTGGCAGTGGGGCAAGCAAGAGGGTTGGTGGAACAGATGGATGGTAGCATTGGAAATGGATGAAGGAGTGGAGGCGTGGTTACACAGGTGAGAGAAAAGAAAGAATAGAAAGCGAAAAAAAAAAAAAAAACGGCTGATACGGAGTCGGCGTAGGGAATTGAATGATGCACATAAGTAGCCTACAGACGGATAGATGAAGTGACGTGTATGGATAAAGTGATAGCTGAGTGTAATGTATATCAATAGATGGGTGGATGGATGAACAAATGGATGGCTGTGCAGCTTGATGTGGGGTGGATAAACACATATGGATTGGTGGATAGGTGGCGAAGAATATGAGTGGCATATAACGGTAGACAGATAAAAAAGATGCCGATGATGGGCAGAGAGAGAGAGAGAGAGAGAGAGAGAGAGAGAGAGAGAGAGAGAGAGAGAGAATCTGTACCGGGAGATGATTAGTATTTTGCAGTATAAGTTTTATCTCTTGCTGCGTATGCCTCCTTCTCACAATCCTGGTAAAATTTAAGAGTAGGAAGATTGATACGTATCTCATCTCGTAGGGTAGTAAGTACTTTCACTGACAGATTATCGTCCTCCAACAGTACCTGAATTATGTATTATGATAACCGGTACTATCAGGACACATTTCAAGAAGTACCGTCATTATCGCATGTATTTTACATCTAATGATAACGTTATTTTCACTACGAGGACGTCCACCGCGTTATATTTTTCCTACACGTAGGAGAACATAAGAACATAAGAAGGGAGGATAACTGCAGTAGGCCGGTTTACCCATGCTAGGCAGCTCCTAGAAGAGTAACCGAACTACTAGAATGAGATAAGGATAGCAAAGAAGAAGGCTCTCCCCCGCCCTCCAAACCCTCCAGCCGAAGCCGGCAGGAAAAAGTTGGAAAGAAAACCACGCCGTATAGAAAAACTGGCGTGGACATTTTGCAGGAAAGTGTGAAAGGAGAATAGAGACTATCATAGTGTAACCTGAAAGGGAAAAATTATGAATTAGTATTGGTTATAAGATTTTCTTTATTCTATATCCACTCCTTATTTGTCATATGCTTATCTAGCCTATGCTTGAAACTCTCAATGGACGAGGCAGCAACTACTTTACTAGGTAGCTTATTCCATTCGTCTACTACTCTATTACCAAACCAATTTCTACCGATTTCCTTTCTGAAACGGAATTTTTCTAGTTTGAAATCATTATTTCTAGTTCTATCCTGTATGCTCACTTTATGTACCTTGCAAATATCTCCCTTATTTATACCATTCATCCACTTAAACACCTCAATTAAGTCTCCCCTTACTCTACGCCTCTCTAGCGAATGCAGACTTAGTCTTTTCAGTCTGTCTTCATATGACAGGTTCCGGACGTCATGTATCATTTTAGTCATTCTTCTCTGTACATTTTCTAACGAATTAATATCCATTCTATAGTAAGGACACCAAAATTGTACTGCGTAGTCTAAATGTGGCCTTACTAATGCTAGATAAAGTTTCAGTATTACTTTAGATGATCTATTGCTCACGCTTCTCGAAATAAATCCTAGGACCCTATTTGCTTTATTTCTCGCATTAATACACTGTTGTCTTGGTTTAAGGTCGTTACTAATCATAACTCCTAGATCTCTCTCGCATACCGATTTGCTAATTTCTTTGTTATATAAGCTGTATTTAGTATCTCCAATGGTCTTGCCTACGTTAAGTACTTTACATTTTTCAATGTTAAATTCCATTTGCCAAGTTTTAGACCATTTGGACAATGTATCGAGGTCTTTTTGTACGTTATGGCAATCGTCAGTCGAGTTAATGATACGCCCTATTTTTGTATCGCCGGCAAATTTGCTGATGCTGCTATTGACTCCTAAGTCTAGATCATTTATATATATGATAAATAATAAGGGACCGAGTACTGAACCCTGTGGTACACCGCTAGTTACTAATCCCCAGTCCGACTTAGTTCCATTTATTAATACTTTTTGCTTTCGTCCTCTCAGCCAGGATTCTATCCATTTTAAGATATCGCCGTCTATACCGTGTGCTCGAACCTTTCTAACTAACCTTTCGTGTGGGACCCTATCAAAAGCTTTACTAAAGTCCAGATAAATAACATCGTAAGCTTTATGGCTATCTACTGCCTCATAGACCTCCGAGTAGAATGACAACAAATTTGTGAGGCAGGATCGTCCTTGCCTGAATCCGTGCTGACTTTCGTTTATAAGATTAAATCTTTCTAAGTGTTCTCTAATCTTATTTGCCAAAATTGACTCTAACATTTTTCCTACTATTGACATTAGACTTATCGGACGATAATTCGACGCAGCTGATTTATCACCCTTTTTAAAGATGGGCACTACGTTTGCGGTTATCCACGCCTCTGGAACTTCTCCTCAACTTAGAGTCATTAAATAACGTTAAAAGTGGCTGACATAATTCTTCTTTGGTTTCTTTTATAATTTTTGCATATATATCGTCCGGACCTGGCGATTTTTGAGGTTTTAACTTATTAATTTCTTTCAATACGTCCTCCTTACTAATGGTTATTTTACTAAGAATATTTTCCGTATTCTCATGGTAAATATTTGCTGCTTGAGGGACCAGGCTTAGATTTTCCTTGGTGAATACTGATATGAAATAATTATTTAGGATGGAGCACATTTCTTTATCTTCACTGGTAATGTCACCTGATTCTGTTCTGAGTGGTCCTATCCTATCTTTATTTTTCGTACGGTACATTTGATAAAAACCCTTGGGGTTTTCTTTTGATTCACTAGCAACCTTAATTTCATAACTTCTCTTTGCTTTTCTTATCTCCCTCTTTACTTCTCTATTTAAAATCGTGTATCGGTTACGTAAGTGTTCCTCTCCACGTTTTATTTTTCTATATATTCCTTTCCTTTGGCCTATGAGAGATTTTAATCTGTTGTTTAACCATCTTGGTTCTGAATTATTAGTTCTAAACGGTTTTGAAGGAATATATCTATCTTGGCCTCCGTGTATTATATTTTTAAACTCGTTATACTTCTCACTGGTTGAACGTCTGTTTGGTACTGGAGCTGAGTTAATTTCCGTCACCTGGACTACATTCCTATATACCACCTCCCCCCTCACAGACACCTGACGGACATCCCCACGTGTTTCCTGCGCCTGACCTATGACCTGGCGTTCCCCACTGACCTGGCATTCCCTCAAATAGCTAATCTCCCTGTGGAATACCGTTCGAAAATAAGCTCTTAAGCCATCGAAATCTCCTAAACGAAAATTAGGAACGGTGGAGGTATTTTCAGTGGAACAGACATCCCAAATAAATTTGAACTTAATTTCTTCATGATCGCTATTACCAAGTCGTCCACCAACCTCTATATCGCTAATGATATTTTCTTTATTAGCTAAAACCAAATCTAGTATATTATTACCTCTGGTGGGCTCCCTGATATACTGATAAAGGAAATTATCCTGAACTACCTCTAGAAATTCCTCTGACTCTGCATCTCCTGTCTGATTTCTCCAATCTATCCTTGGCAGATTAAGGTCCCCTACAATTATTACCAAGCTGGACTGTGATGCTTTCCTAATTTCCTCCCAGAGGTATTTACTATCAGCTCTACTTAATTTAGGAGATCTGTAAATTGCTCCTAGGACTAATTTCTCCCTATTGTTACTAACTTCAACCCAGACACTTTCTGTGTCCCTATTTACTTTAATGTCTGCTTTATTGTAACAGTTTAATGAATCCTTTACATAAGTAGCTACCCCTCCCCCCTTTCTTCCCTGACGGTTTGACACAAAAATATTATAGCCTTTTATCTGATATTCTGCTAAAAATTCTCGAGTGTCTGTATTCATCCAAGTTTCACCAATAACGGCAATGTCTATTTTCTCTGTACAAATTAAAGCCCTCAGTTCATCCATTTTATTACGTAAACTCCGGCTGTTTGTGTAGTACACTTTCAGATTATTACGAGTAGTTATGCCTCTACCTTGGCATTTACTGTTATTTATTTTATTACTAACTGGGAAACTCTTTACTTTACTAATATAACAATTTTTTGTACTATCGCTTATCGCCCTTCTATCATCGCTTGTTCTATCATCTATCATCGCCCGCTCAATTTGAGGTGCCTGAGTGGATGTATCTACACTATTGGTTGAACCTTTGTTCTTAATTTTGCAAGTATCGATGCATCCATCCAAACATGGTAATAATGATTTCTGAGTGTAGTTGCTGCATCTTCCTATACACCTACTTCTCAATATCGAAAAAATCCCTCCAACTCCCTATCTATCATTCCAGCTAAAACAGTAACTCCCTGCCTGTTAAGATGAGTCCCATCCCAACTATACAAGGCACTCCGTCCATAAAACCGGTCCCAGCTGTCTATGAAAGGTATTGCATTATCTTTGCAATACCTTTCAAGGCGGCAATTAGATCCTATTGCCCTGCTCAACCATTCCCTTCCAACCCGCCACCTTGGTAAAACACCAAGCACTACAGGGGTTCCTCCCCTCTCCCTAACCTTTTCTAACATCAACTTGTACCTTTTCCACAGTACCTCACTCTTACGGCTACTAATATCATTGCCTCCTACACTGAGGCACACAGTGGGTTTGTCACCACTTTCCTTTACGATATTTGAAATTTTTTCTACCACATTAGCCACCCTGGCCCCTGGAAGACACACATGTTTAGCGAGTGGAGTATACATGGCCCTGTTCAGATATCTCACCTGGGAGTCTCCAACAAGAGCAACATTTTTCTTACCTTTCTTGTTCTGTTTATACTTACCTGTACTGGAAGTTCTCTCACCGTCCTTCTCCTCTACTTCCCTCTCTGCCTTCCCTTCACATTCGTCCCGTAGTGCGTCGAATGCATTAGTTGTCTTAACTTCCTTTTGCTTTTTAAGAGTGAACTTCGTTGCACCCTTGTTAACTAGTGTCCAACCTTCAGCCTTTTTCTCTTTCTCCTCTAACATCTCCTCCAACAATTCCCTCATCTGTGACTTCTCCTGCCTGAGAATTTGTTCCTCCCGCTTCAGTTTGAGAAGTTCCTCCTTTAATTCAAGGTAGTCCTTTTCAATACCTGCAGTGGGGACACAGCTCTCTGCCGAGGAAGCCATTACGCACTAGTTCACACAAGGTAGCACACACTATCACGGGTCACTACGGGTCACCACAACACACACTCTCACGGATCACTAGCACAGCACTATCGCTGATCACTACAACACACTAACACAACCACTATCACAGATCACTAAAGCACACTAACACAACCACTATCACAGATCACTAAAGCACACTAGCACAACACTACCACAGATCTCAGGCACGTCTGAGCAGACTGACCTCACGAGAGCGACTGACTGACCTCACGCCTTTGAATAGATGGATGAATGGATGCAGTGAAAGGCTTACTGATGATATGTGGATAGATGGATGGATGGATTAATCGATGGATGCGTAGATGGAGTAATGGGCATTTTGGTGATTTTGGTGTATTAGTAAACATACGGTATATGGATGGATGTATAACCAAGCACGTGGGTGGAATATGTCTGTGTAAAGATAAACACATAGAACAGCATTTCTCAACCGTGATGTACCTATTCCTATACACGCCTCCCCACAATCCTACCGTCATCTGACTAAAAACTTGTTACCGAACTACAGTATCATTGGTGTTATTGCCACAGGTTCATTTGGACGTCAGACCAGGTGAATACATGCTGAATTTGCCCTTTGTCAGTCCTTTGTCCCCTTTGTCGGGAGATGCCGGGGGTGGGGGGGAGGGAAGGAATTGAGGGACGTTCATATTTTAACTGTGGTGCAGTCCATCTTGTAATGTATGAGTTTTTGGTATGTTTAATTTTCTCTGAAAACTACCTGATCAGAGACAAAGAAGCAGGAAGATGACCAGGGTACAAAAAAAAAAAAAAAAATCATTAAACGATTACAAAGACAAATGTCCTTTGATTGTTGAAGTACGGAAAGGACATGGATACTGAATATAAATCTGATTCATCGTCACACACACACACACACACACACACACACACACACACACACACACACACACACACACACACACACACACACACAAAGTGAAAAAAAATAACCTTGAAGAACTCAGTATTATTGAATATAGAATTTCTGATTGAGAGCTCAATATGACGCTAACTGGCTAACAATAGGCATAACATTTATAAACATTGCATTTAGATATACTTCTACCTTAAGGTCAATACTGGTAAAGTATAAACCCATTAGTAACAAAACTGCAGGGTATACAAAATTCCATGTAGAGATTGTGATTTGGTTTATTGGTGAAACTGGAAGGGATTTGGACACTCGCATTAAGGAACACAAGTATGCTTGTAAGATAGGCAACATAAATAACGCAGTGTATGTTCACTCTTCGGAAAACGACCATAGAATCGACTGGAATTCTAGCCAAATATTGTACAAATGTAGTAACTATAAGAAACGTACGATTGTGGAAGCTGTATGTATAGAGAGATATAATAATTTTAACCATAGTGAAGGAATGTATAAATTAGATCCAGTGATGAGAGGATTAGTGTCAAGGTCCTTGCCGCCCCTTGTAATCCCTCACTCAGGTCGTGGACAGAGTAGAGGGAGAGTCTGGTGAGGTCACATCAGGTGTGGTTGGGAAAACGTGTCCTCACCCTGCATATAAGCAGCTTCTCAGCATTTGTATGTACCACTCTTGGTCTGTAGATCCACTGACGAGGGCGACAGCTGTCGCTGAAACTATTTGGAATACATCTTTTTTCGTCTGCCAGTGTGGGTTTTTGTATCCTATTTCATGGTCACGATAATGTGACTCTTCAGCCGTTGTGAATGGTAGGTTGCCAGGGCACGAGAATGGCAACCTCATAGTCGTGCGCCGCGACTATATTATTTATTCTCATAAGGACAACGTTACTATTCTGCTCCAAACAACTATACGTTTAAGTGTAGCCGAGAGTGAGACAAAAATTTATACATACCGTCTGCCACATAATGACGTTCCTTACGGATCCTTGTGTGTATGTGAGTGTGTGTGTGATTTAATAAGGAGGACCTATTGATAAGCTGTTTTTTTTTTTTTTAGTTGATTTTATCGCAGTACGAGTGAAAAAGAAAATATATATTAGGAGAGACGTTTCCAAAAAAAAAAAAAAAAAAAAAAATCCATCATAACAACGGGGTTAAGAGAAAAAGTCCGATAAGAATAGTGCGTTAAAAAAGAAAAATATGTGTAAGGAGTGGCTGGCGAACCAGCCTCTTATTTTTTTCTCCTCACTGTTGCTATCAGAAGGTGGTTTTATTAAGCAAAGGACGGGTATCTGACAGCGGGGGTTAACTGCTGCACCGAAACGACGTATGTAGTACTGAGTTACTGGTGCTACCAAAGATTATTTTAGTTTTATAGAGACAATTTCCAGCTCGAGGAGTCAGGTATAGCCCTCAGTAACACATTTCGCTAATAGGGGTCTTACAAAAGTTAATAAAGTCGGCTGCTGGCCGCAAGAATCTTATTTTAAAAATATATAATCAGGCAAAGTACAGTACATTAATGGCTTCTAATGTTTTCCATATATTTTTAAAGTATTATTGCGTCTTCTTAATTTCCATCTTATGCTCATAATTTCAGCATGATCAGATGGAAAGGATAATAATCAGGGTGGGTGGAATCTGTTGTTGCCTAGGTGAATGGATGGGTGGAAGAGTAGTTAGAGCACGGGGAATACGTGGGCAAAATGTACTGGTGGATGGAGCAAGCAAGGGGATAGATGGAAAAGATGGATGGATGCATTGTAAATAGAATGAGGGGTGGATAAACATATGAGGAAAGGGAAAGTGGATGGTGAGATTCAAAGAATAAGTATTTGCTGAAACGGAGTCAGAGTAGGGAATAAAAGTATGGCCTTGCTGATGCGCGGATCTTTGTTTCTTTTAGCCGATTCATCGTATTAGAAGTGTAAAAATTAAATCGGATTAGGAGAGATGTTTCATATTAAAAACCAAATATAGTTGTGAAGGAAGGTTAAGATAAGAAGAAAAAAAACTGAAAATAGTGCATTAAAAAAAAAAAAAAAGTGTACTAGTTAGCAACTGAAACAACCTCTATGATATTTTTTAACCATTCATTTTATCACGAGGATTTTTTTTTTTTTTTTTTTTTTTTTTAAGCAAAGGAAGGGTACTGGGCAGAAATGGTTCATTCCTCTACTCCGATGACGTATTTAGTACCATCTTGTTGTTGCTTCCAGAAGCTTTTGTTTAGTTTTGCTGACTTCTCGAACTGGGGTTGTTAGAAATTTTACTTAGCAATCTCCTTGACCATGAAAGATCTGTCCTACTATAAGTTGAGTAAAGTCAACTGCTGGCGAGAAGAATCGAACATACAAAATACATAATCGGATTGAAGAATTAATGACTTTTAATTTTTGTTTGTCTAGTATGGATCGTAGTTCTTCTTAATTTCCATAACTTGCTCATAATTTCCGCACGATCAGTCTATTTGGATGAGGAACAAGGTGGATGAAATTTGCTACTTTCATAGGTGAGCGGACTGATGAAGTAAGAGAATCGTGAAAGCAAGGGGAAAAAGTGGGTACAATGGATTGGCAGTTCGATCAAGCAACAGGGTCAATAGAAGAAATAGATGGTTGAGTAGTAGGTGGATGAATGAATGGGGATATGGATGAATAGATGAAGAAATGGAAGAGTGGAAGGTGCAAAATTAGAAGAGGTGAAGCAGAGTCGGAGTAGGGAATGGAAGGATATTAGAAATACGAACGGATAGATGAAAGGAAAGATGTATGGATAGTGTGACAAGAAGGCCTATGAATAGATGGATGGATGGATGAAAATATGGATGGCTTCGCAGTCTGGAGGGTGGGGGTGGACAGATAAGCATCTATGGATTATTGGGTGTGTGGCGACGTTGGGTGACACTTAACAGTGGATAGATAGAACTGTACAGATGCCGATGAGAGAGAGAGAGAGAGAGAGAGAGAGAGAGAGAGAGAGAGAGAGAGGGAAATCGTAACTTTATAGGCAATCAGTATTATTGAATAAATATTTTCTTACTGATGGATCACAAGCTTTAAAGAATGTACTAAAATTCTGCAGTAATATAACATTCACAAATGATGTGTCATGGTAGCTGGCCCCGACACCTGGATAAACTCCTATTTTATATTTGTTCAGATTGTTATAGTTGCGGTCAGCGACTCTAGGGTTGTTATTAATGTGATCTGGCAAAGTACCTCTCAAAAGTGCATCCGATTTCATATATAATATGAGACGCATGTGATTCGTGTGTAATATGTTCGTGTAAAATAATATTCATGTATATGTATAATATATTCGTGCATAATAATATGATTCATGTATAATATGATAGGAAATCGAACGCACTTTTGAATGGTAGGTTGCCAAAGTACGATAATGACAAACTCAGAGTCGTGCGCCGCGACTATTGAAAATGCCTCATCGTTATCGTTTCTGGTATTATGTTGTTACCATTAGACGATCCGATTAGTTGAATTTTAGTGGCATGAAGATAGCTGCGGTTACCAATTTTATCATGTTACGGGAGGGATAACTTTACTATTCTCTTCCAACCAGCGCCAGATGATTTTTATTTACTTGAGAGTGTGTCACAAAAGTCTACACATTTCGTCTTCTGCCTTAAGGCGTATCTTGCGGATCTTGTGTGTGTGTGTGTGTGTGTGTGTGTGTGTGTGTGTGTGTGCTTTATTAAACAATGTTTCCTGTTTCTCATTTTTTTTTTTTTTTTACCGATATATCGTATTATGAAAGAAGGAATTAAATAGAATTTGGAGAGACATTTATTCAAAAGACTCTCTCGTAACTAATGGAATAAGGAGAAAATTTTTTGATAAATGTATTTTAGAAAAAAAAAAAGTTATAAGAAGAGGCTGCTGAATCAACTCCTTTTACTAGAACTGGTTTTTCTTCATTGTTGCTATCATAAGATCATTTTATTAAGGAAAGGAGGGTTATCTCACTGAAGGGGTTAACTGCTTTACTCCGATGACGTATTTAGTATTGAGTTATAGCAGGTACCAAAAGGATATATTCAGCTGTAAAGAGACTTTTCGAACTGGAGGAGTAAGTTTTAGCCCTTTGCAACGTCTTTACTACGGAAGATCTGGTTTAAGTTAAATAATGTTGACTGGTGGCAGCAAGAATCTAACATAGAAAATAGATAATCGGACTGGCTAAATTGATTAACTGTAGTTCTTTTACTATCTTTTAAGCATTCTAATATTATCTTCCCTTCTTTTGCTCGTTAGTTCCGGATGATTAATTGGAAAGGATAGTAAGCAAGGTGGATTGAATCGGCAGCTTGCACAGGGTTATGGATGTGTGGAAGATGAGATTCTTGAGAGCAAGCGGAAATGGTGGATAAAATGGATTGGCAGATGGGCCAAGCAAGAGGGTTGGTGGAACAGATGGATGGTAGCATTGGAAATGGATGAAGGAGTGGACGCGTGGGTACACAGGTGAGAGAAAAGAAAGAATGGAAGGCGAAAAAAAAAAAAAAAAAAAAAACAGTTGGCTGATACGGAGTCGGCGTAGGGAACTGAAGGATGCACATAAGTAGCCTACAGACGGATAGATGAAGTGACGTGTATGGATAACGTGATAGCTGAGTGTAACGTATATCAATAGATGTGTGGATGGATGAACAAATGGATGGCTGTGCAGCTTGATATGGGGTGGATAAACACATATCGATTGGTGGATAGGTGGCGAAGAATATGAGTGGCATATAACGGTAGACAGATAAAAAAAGACGCCGATGATTGGCAGAGAGAGAGAGAGAGAGAGAGAGAGAGAGAGGGAGAATCTGTACCTGGAGATTAGTATTTTGCAGTATAAATGTTATCTCTTGCTCCGTATGCCTCCTTCTCACAATCCTGGTAAAATTTAAGAGTAGGAAGATTGATTCGTTATAATAAGTACTTTCACTGACAGAATATCGTCCTGCAAGAGTATCTGAATTATGTATTATGATAACCGGTACTATTAGGACACATTTCAGGAAGTACCGTCATTATCGTATGTATTTTACATCTAATGATAACGTTATTTTCAATACGAAGACGTTCACCGCGTTATATTTTTCTTACGCATAGAAGACTTTGAATAGATGAATGAATGGATGCAGTGAAAGGCGTATGGATGATATGTGGATAGATGGATGGATGGACTAATCGATGAATGCGTAGATGGATTAATGGACATTTTGGTGATTTTGGTGTATTAGTAAGCAAACGATATACGGATGGATGTATAACCAAGCAGGTGCGTGGAATGTGTGTGTGTAAAGATAAACAAATAGAACAGCATTTCTCAACCCTAATCGGATCGTATTCCCCATATCCGTGATGTACCTATTTCCATACACGCCTCCCCACAATCCTACCATCATCTGACTAAAAACTTGTTATCGAACTACAGTATCATTTATGTTATTGCCACAGGTTCATTTGGACGTCAGACCAGGTGAATACATGCTGAATTTGCCCTTTGTCAGTCCTTTGTCCCCTTTGTCGGGAGATGCCGTGGGTGGGGGCGAGGGAAGGAATGGAGGGACGTTCATATTTTAACTGGGGTGCAGTCCATCTTGTAATGTATAAGTTTTTGGTATGTTTAATTTTCTCTGAAAACTACCTGATTAGAGACAAAGAAGCAGGAAGATGACCAGGCATCATACAAAAAACAAAAAAAATTATTAAACGGTTACAAAGACAAATGTCCTTTGATGGCTGAAGTAGGGAAAGGACATGAATACTGAATATAAATCTGATTCATCGTCACACACACACACACACACACACACACACACACACACACACACACACACACATTCAGAAAATGAAGAAAAATAACCTTGAAGAACTCAGTATTATTGAATATAGAATTTCTTCTTGAGTTCTCAATAGCACACTAACAACGCCCATATAATTTTTAAATTGAATTATCGAATACAGTAATGGGATTGATTTCGTCGAGGAGATAAACTTCCTGCTTGGAGCATAATCAGAAGACTACTAACGGCTTAATCTTTATCATTTTCAGTATTGTAATCATACCACCAGACGATTTGATCAGATGATGAAGTTTAGGTACGTGAAAATAACTTTTTAGTATTTATTCTCATAAGGACAACGTTACTATTCTGTTCCAAACAGCTATACTTTTGGGTGTAGCCGAGAGTGAGACAAAAATTTATACATATCATCTGCCACATAATGACGTTCCTTACGGATCCTTGTGTGTGTGTGTGTGTGTGTGTGTGTGTGTGTGTGTGTGTGTGTGTGTGTGTGTGATTTAATAAGGAGGACCTATTGATTAGCTTTTTTTTCTTTTTTTTGCTGATTATATCAAATTAGGAGAGACGTTTCTTAAATTTTTTTTTTTTTTAACTGCGTTAAGAGAAAATGTCCGATAAGAATAGTGCATTAAAAAAGAAACATATGTGTAAGGAGTGGCTGGCGAACCAGCCTCTTATTTTTTTCCCCTCATTGTTGCTATCAGAAGGTGGTTTTATTAAGCAAAGGACGGGTATCGAACAGCGGGGGTTAACTGCTCCACTGAAATGACCTATGTAGTACTGAGTTACTGGTGCTACCAAAGATTATTTTAGTTTTATAGAGAAGATTTCCAGCTCGAGGAGTCAGGTATAGCCCTCAGTAACACATTTCACTAATAATGGTCTGACAAAAGTTTAAAAAGTCGATTGGTGGCCGCAAGAATCTAATTTTAGAAATTTAAAAAGTCAGGCTAAATACATTAATGGCTTCTAATGTTTTCCATGTATTTTTTAAGTATTATTGCGTCTTCTTAATTTCCATCTTTTCCTCATATTTTCAGCATGATCAGATGGAAAGGATAATAATCATGGTGGTTGGAATCTGTAATTGCCTAGGTGAATGGATGGGTGGAAGAGTAGTTAGAGCAGGGGGAATACGTGGGCAAAATGTACTGGTGGATGGAGCAAGCAAGAGGATTGATGGAAAAGATGGATGGATGCATTGTAAATAGAATGAGGGGTGGATAAACATATGAGGAAAGGGAAAGTGGATGGTGAGATTCAAAGAATAAGTATTGGCTGAAACGGAGTCAGAGTAGGAAATAGAAGTATGGCCTTGCTGATGCGCGGATCTTTGTTTCTTTTAGCCGATTCATCGTATTAGAAGTGTAAAAATTAAATCAGATTAGGAGAGACGTTTCATATTAAAAATCTAAAAATAGTTGTGAAGGAAGGTTAATATAAAAAAAAAAACTGAAAATTGTGGATTAATAAAAAAAATAGTCTATTCCTTAGCATCTCAACCGGTAGAGAGATGGCCTGCAGTCCTAACGGACCCAGGTTCAAATCCCGGCTGGGGCAAGGAACAGTTTAAGGATTTGAATTTCATTAAATCAGGCTTTACTGATCTACCAGACGACCCGCCGACATGTCGTAAAAATACCCCCGCTAATACCAATACACCAGTCCTGTATGAGAAAGCCCTAGCATGTATTCAATATGGACGGAGGGTGTTAGCGCCGAAGTGGTGACATGTAGAGGTGTATGGTATGTAGGAGGACTCCTGGGCCTTGATAGCAGGCTGTGAAGCCTATCCCCAGAGTCGGACACATAAAAAAAAAGAAAAAAAAATCTGAAACAACCTGTCATATTTTTTAACCTCATTGATTTTATCACAGGAGGATTTTTTTTTTTTTTTTTTAAGGAAAGGAAGGGTGCTGGGAAGAAATGGTTCATTGCTCTACTCCGATGACGTAGTTAGTACCATCTTGTTGTTGCTTCCAGGAGGTTTTGTTCAGTTTTGCTGACTTCTCGAACTGGAGTTGTTAGAAATTTTACTTAGTAACTCCTTGAGCATTAAAGGTCTGTCCTACTGTAAGTTGAGTAAGGTTAACTGCTGACGAGAAGAATCGAACATACAAAATACATAATCGGACTGAAGAATTAACGACTTTTAAATTTTTGTTTGTCTAGTATGGATCGTAGTTCTTCTTAATTTCCATACCTTGCTCATAATTTCCGCACGATCAGTCTATTTGGATGAGGAACAAGGTGTATGAAATAGGCTACTTTCATAGGTGAGCGGATTGATGAAGTAAGAGAATCGTGAAAGCAAGGGGAAAAAGTGGGTACAATGGATTGGCAGTTCGATCAAGCAACAGGGTCAATAGAAGAAATAGATGGTTGAGTAGTAGGTGGATGAATGAATGGGGATATGGATGAATAGATGAAGCTATGGAAGAGTGGAAGGTGCAAAATTAGAAGAGGTGAAGCAGAGTCGGAGTAGGGAATGGAAGGATATTAGAAATACGAACGGATAGATGAAAGGAAAGATGTATGGATAGTATGACAAGAAGGCCTATGAATAAATGGATGGATGGATGAAAATATGGATGGCTGCGCAGTCTGGAGGGTGGGGGTGGACAGATAAGCATCTATGGATTATTGGGTGGGTGGCGACGTTGGGTGACACTTAACAGTGGATGGATAGAATTGTACAGATGCCGATGAGAGAGAGAGAGAGAGAGAGAGAGAGAGAGAGAGAGAGAGAGAGAAAACGTAACTTTATAGGCAATCAGTATTATTGAATAAACATTTTCTTACTGATGGATCACAAGTTTTAAAGAATGTACTAAAATTCTGCAGTAATATAACATTCACACATGATGTGTCATGGTAGCTGGCCCCGACACCTGGATAAACTCCTATTTTATGTTTGTTCAGATTGTTATAGTTGCGGTGAGAGACTCTAGGGTTGTTAATAATGTGGTCTGGCAACCTACCTCTCAAAAGGCCATCCGATTTCATGTATAATATGAGACGCATGTGATTCGTGTGTAATATGTTCGTATAAAATAATATTCATGGATATGTATAATATATTCGTGCATAATAATATGATTCGTGTATAAAATGATAGGAAATCGAACGCACTTTTGAATGGTAGGTTGCCAGAGTACGATAATGACAAACTCAGAGTCGTGCGCCGCGACTATAAGAAATGCCTCATCGTTATCGTTTCTAGTATTATGTTGTTACCATTAGACGATCCGATTAGTTGAATTTTAGTGGCATGAAAATAGCTGCGGTTACCAATTTTGTCTTGTTACGGCAGGGATAACTTTACTATTCTCTTCCAACCAGCGCCAGATGATTTTTATTTACTTGAGAGTGTGTCACATAAGTCTACACATTTCGTCTTCTGCCTTAAGGCGTATCTTGCGGATCTTGTGTGTGTGTGTGTGTGTGTGTGTGTGTGTGTGTGTGTGTGTGTGTGTGCTTTACTAAACAATCCTGTTTCTCGGATTTTTTGTTGTTGTTACCGATATGTCGTATTATGAAAGAAGGAATTAAATAGAATTTGGAGAGACATTTATTCAAAAGAATCTCTCGTAACTAATGGAATAAGGAGAAAAATATTTGATAAATGAATTTTAGAAAAAAAAAAAAAGTTATAAGAAGAGGCTGCTGAATCAGCTCCTCTTACTAGAACTGTTTTTTCTTCATTGTTGCTATGATAAGATCATTTTATTAAGGAAAGAAGGGGTATCTCACTGAATGGGTTAACTGCTTTACTCCGATGACGTATTTAGTATTGAGTTATAGCAGGTACCAAAAGGATATATTCAGCTGTAAAGAGACTTTTCGAACTGGAGGAGTAAGCTTTAGCCCTTCGCAACGTCTTTACTACGGAAGATCTGGTTTAAGTTAAATAAAGTTGACTGGTGGCAACAAGAATCTAACATAGAAAATAGATAATCTGACTGGCTAAATTGATTAACTGTAGTTCTTTTACTATCTTTTAAGGATTCTAATATTATCCTCCCTTCTTTTGCTCGTTAGTTCCGGATGATTAATTGGAAAAGATAGTAAGCAAGGTGGATGGAATCGGCAGCTTGCACAGGGTTATGGATGTGTGGAAGATGAGATTCTTGAGAGCAAGCGGAAATGGTGGATAAAATGGATTGGCAGATGGGCCAAGCAAGAGGGTTGGTGGAACAGATGGATGGTAGCATTGGAAATGGATGAAGGAGTGGACGCGTGGGTACACAGGTGAGAGAAAAGAAAGAATGGAAGGCGAAAAAAAAAAAAAAAAACAGTTGGCTGATACGGAGTCGGCGTAGGGAACTGAAGGATGCACATAAGTAGCCTACAGACGGATAGATGAAGTGATGTGTATGGATAACGTGATAGCTGAGTGTAACGTATATCAATAGATGTGTGGATGGATGAACAAATGGATGGCTGTGCAGCTTGATGTGGGGTGGATAAACACACATGGATTGGTGGATAGGTGGCGAAGAATATGAGTGGCATATAACGGTAGACAGATAAAAAAGATGCCGATGATGGGCAGAGAGAGAGAGAGAGAGAGAGAGAGAGAGAGAGAGAGGGAGAATCTGTACCGGGAGATTAGTATTTTGCAGTATAAATGTTATCTCTTGCTGCGTATGCCTCCTTCTCACAATCCTGGTAAAATTTAAGAGTAGGAAGATTGATACGTTATAGTAAGTACTTTCACTGACAGAATATCGTCCTGCAGGAGTACCTGAATTATGTATTATGATAACCGGTACTATTGGGACACATTTCAGGAAGTACCGTCATTATCGTATGTATTTTACATCTAATGATAACGTTATTTTCACTACGAGGACGTCCGCCGCGTTATATTTCTCCTACGCATGGAAGAAGACTTTGAATAAATGGAAGAATGGATGCAGTGAAAGGCGTATGGATGATATGTGGATAGATGGATGGATGGACTAATCGATGGATGCGTTGATGGATTAAGGGACATTTTGGTGATTTTGGTGTATTAGTAAACTTACGGTATATAGATGGATGTATAACCAAGCACGTGGGTGGAATGTGTGTGTGTAAAGATAAACAAATAGAACAGCATTTCTCAACCCTAATCGGATCGTATTCCCCATATCCGTGATGTACCTATTGCTATACACGCCTCCCCACAATCCTACCATCATCTGACTAAAAACTTGTTATCGAACTACAGTATCATTTATGTTATTGCCACAGGTTCATTTGCACGTCAGACCAGGTGAATACAGGCTGAATTTGCCCTTAGTCAGTCCTTTGTCCCCTTTGTCGGGAGATGCCGTGGGTGGGGGCGAGGGAAGGAATGGAGGGACGTTCATATTTTAACTGGGGTGTAGTACATCTTGTAATGTATAAGTTTTTTGTATGTTTAATTTTCTCTGAAAACTACCTGATTAGAGACAAAGAAGCAGGAAGATGACCAGGCAACATACAAAAAAAAAAAAAAAAAATCATTAAACGGTTACAAAGACAAATGTCCTTTGATGGCTGAAGTAGGGAATGAATCTGATTCATCGTCACACACACACACACACACACACACACACACACACACACACACACACATACAGAAAATGAAGAAAAATAACCTTGAAGAACTCAGTGTTATTGAATATAAAATATCTTCTTGAGTTTTCAATAGCACACTAACAACGCCGATATAATTATTTTCTTCGACTTATCGAAAGCAGTAATGTGATTGATTTCGTTGAAGAGGTAAATTTCCTGTTTGGAGCTTAATCAGAAGACTACTAACGGCTTAATCTTTATCATTTTCAGTATTGTAATCATACCACCAGACGATTTGATCAGATGATGAAGTTTAGGTACGAGAAAATAACTTTTTAGTATTTATTCTCATAAGGACAACGTTACTATTCTGTTCCAAACAACTATACTTTTGGGTGTAGCCGAGAGTGAGACAAAAATTTATACATATCATATGCCTCATAATGACGTTCCTTACGGATCCTTGTGTGTGTGTGCGTGATTTAATAGGGAGGACCTATTGATCAGCTTTTTTTTTTTTTTTTTTTTTTTGCTGATTTTATCAAATTAGGAGAGACGTTTCTTAAAAAAAAACTCCATAACTGGGTTAAGAGAAAATGTCCGATAAGAATAGTGCATTAAAAAAGAAAAATATGTGTAAGGAGTGGCTGGCGAATCATTCCCTTTCCAGCAGCCGTACCGAGCACATCTCCGAGCAGAGACTTCTACCTCTCCAAGTTTTCCCATTGGAAGGCATCAGATCTGGTTACTTATTGGAGAGCATCTGATCTGCTCTGTGATTGGAGTTCGTCCGATCTGCTCCCTCATTGGTGGGCACGCGATTCGGCACTCCCGTGCCATCCACAAGCACACACCACCTGCTTTTCAAGGTTTTGCCATCGCTGCCTCATCACTTTCGCCCCACGTCTGTGTACCGGGGTACACACACTTGTGTGTACCCGCCCTTTCGTGGGTTGCACCCCCCTCTTACTATATTTCCTTTCGGCCTTTAGTGTCCCCAGTCGTGGTACGACGCCGAACCCTGCGGTTTCCTGGCGCAGGCCAGGTACACAAAGGGGCCCCTTAGCAGGGGTGGTTATAGGAAGCGACTGGGGTGGGCCAACAACTTGTTAGGGCTAGGAAAGACCTTCGGGGCAGTGGTAGGGCTGTCACGGCCTCTGCTAGCGGGGGGACAGATACCGCCACTGTAGGTAGGCTTCTTCTCGCGCCTGTGTGCTTGTGTGTGTGAAAGTAAGTGTGACTGTATGTGTGCGTGCCGGCCTCCGTCATGGAGTGCCGTAATCCCCCCCCCCCACCTACTCCCCGAGGACCCAGCTTATCCAGACGCTCCTCTCAGAGCCCAGCTAAGAGCCCAGCTAACCGTACCACCTCCTGCACCAAGACGCTGGGTAATCAGAAGAGAACGAGGCACAGTTCGCCCGAAAGTAACACCTCTGACCATGAAATGACTGCACCAGCTCAGGGGACTGGGGCTCGCCCTAAACCTCCCACCCCTAATGCCTCCTCCACCTCCTCATCCTCGGATTTACCCAGGAAAATGCTTCGCCGTCACGAGGGCATGGACGCGGATATCACACCAGCACCGCAGGATTCGTGCGCTCGTGACGACACCCATGCCCCTTCACCTGCCACGACAACCACCACCTCTGACGCAGCAACTCCCCCCTCTAACACACCTGGAGCGGCCACGAACACCACCATCGACGACGATGGCTACACCCTGGTGCGTCGAAGAGGAGGCCGTGAGAAGAACAAGGGCTGCAAGGATTTTGTCCACCCACCTCCGGCTCAGCAACCACCAACGAGGCGCCCACCATCAGCTCATCCCAGACCATTTGTGCGCCCCTCGGTCACTGTAGCGGCACCACCTCCACCTACCTCAACCTTCCCCGCCTTCAGAGTTCCTCAGCAGGAAGGATTCACCCACTCATACAAGGCGGTCGAAACACTGGAAACACTACACCCGCATCTATCAGTCACCAACAGAATCGGGAGGGACGAGAGCTGCGTTCTCGTGCCGAACACAGAGGAGGCATACGCCCAATTAAAGATCATTGCAGAGGACGAAGCGGCGGCAGTGCGCATTTTAGAGATCAATCGTGGAGACCAGCTGACAAAGGCCACAGTAATGGGTTATCCCCGCAGAATGCCAGTCGACATTTTGAAGAGCCACGCCCTTGTCGAGGAAGCAGAGCGCTGCCAACACACGAGAACGCGCGAGGAGACCCTGCAGGTCCGCGTGACCCTGCGGGGCCCCCTTGTGCCTTTCCTGGACCTGGGCAATTGGGGCAAATACTGGCTGCGCCCCTTCTCCCCAGAGCCCCTGCGATGTTACCGCTGTCAACGGTACGGCCATCACAGGGCAACTTGCACGAGGCCTTATGCATGTGGCGTGTGCAGCGGGGCACACGACACAACCATCTGCCTCGACAAGTTAAAAGCAAAGGAGAAGGTGACTGCCAGGTGCCCCAATTGCACAGGTTCTCACCATGCCTGGCACCCGACTTGCCCTGCACGCACCAGCAAAGTGGAGAAGGGGAGAGAGAGTCAGGTCAAATGGGTGCAAGAACAACAAGCCACTCTCACCATCCCTGCACCCCCAGGAACATTTGTCTGGGGCCAACAGAAGAACGCTCCCGCTCCACCTCCAGCTCTTCAACCAGACGCTTTTCCACCTCTCCCCACTGCCACAACAATGAAAGAGAAAGTGACGCCTCAGGCTACAGGACTGTCACAGTCAGGGCAGACGTCCATGCCCCCCCCACCTCCCACCCAACCCGCCGCCACACCTCTGCCACCCCAGCCTCCTGCATCACCCACGCCAGCTCTCGACTTCGACAAGCTGGCGCAAATGGGAAAAACACTCCTGATGGAGTTGCTACGGCTGCTCCTCGACCACTTCCCGATTCTGCCACGGTCAGTCCTACCCAAAGCGGACTTCGCGATGCAGAATGCAATAGACAAACTCAAGCTGCAACACCTCTCACCTCCAACACAGAGACCTTCCTCTCCAAAGCCATCAGGCTCGTGTCCTCCTGCAGTAAGACAGACTCGGCCAACTACACTTCCATCACCAACCAGTCTGCCCACTCCACCTTCACCATCTCGCACTACACCCATTCCACCACAGCCGAAAGACGAGCGCACAGGCCGGAGCAGGAAAAGGGGCCAAAACAGGGCGAGAACATCCCACAATGCAACAGTGAACAACCGGAGCTGCGATCCCTCACGTTCCCCGTTAGGCACGCGGGAGACTCCCCAACCTCCTCGAGTGCCTCGGAGATCGCCGGAAACACAGCTCCGACTGGCACTGTCCATGGACGAGGGGTCTCCCGCCCCCTCAGACTCCTCCAGTGGAACTGCGCGGGAGTAATGGGGAAGCTCCCGCTCCTGCAGGAGGCCGCAGCGAGGGACTCCCCTCACGTGTTCCTTCTGCAGGAAACTCTGCTGGGGGAAAACCACAAATTCCGTCTGCGGGGTTATACCACCCATCTCCTTCCATACACTCGAGGTGTAACCAGAGGTTGTGCCGTCCTGGTTCAGAACCACATTGCCTCCTCAGATTGTGAGTATACTCCTTTCTGTGGAAGTGATGTGGAAGTGCAAGGGGTGCGCCTTCACCTGTCAGAGTCGCCCCTCACCATCTACAATATTTATAGCAGGCCTGGTGCTGCCCTGGAGCTGGGGGAGTTGCTCTCCCAGGCTACCAGAGGGCCTGTCATCATCGGGGGTGACCTGAATGCACATCACCCACTGCTTAACTCACCTCAAGCCACCAATGAAGCAGGACGGCACCTATCTCTGGTTATGGAGGAAATGGACGGGGTGACTCTCCTGACGGACACCTCAAGGTCCACTCATGTTAGGGGGGGGCGTCTTGACCTCACTTTCGTGTCGGATCCTTTAAAGGATGCGGCACGTTGGTCCATACACCCCACCCTCATGAGTGACCATTATGCAATCACTGTTAACCTAGAGCTTACCCCCCTCCCCCCCCCCACGCCACCCTTGAGGTGGGATGTCGAGAAAGCGAACTGGGCTGCCTTTGGTAAGGCCCTAGTTCGCACCTTCTCCTCATCTCACCCCCCCTCTGACCTTGATGACTTGAGCAACTTTATTACATCCACCTTTCAAGAGGCAGCCACAGAGTCCATTCCACAAAAGCGACGGTCCACGAAAAGCTACAGGGACGGCTGGATTTACTGTGACCGTGTCAGGGAATTGAATCGACGGCTGAATGCGGCGCGACGCGAGTACAGGCGTCGTCGAGGCTCACCTCAACGCATACGCTTAGAGGCTGTGTCACGACACGTCTTAGCAGAAAAGCGCCGCCTTCGCGAGGAGGAGTTGGTGAGATGGTGCAGGACTTTAGGACCTCACTCCACTCTCCGAGAGATGTGGAGAAAGTTGCGGTCCTTCACCAACCCCCGCCCCTCCCACCCGCCCTCTCACCCTGACCCTGCCTCAGAGGCCAGTCGTCTTGCCGAGCATTTCGCGGACCGTGCTGCCTCTCGCAATCTCCCCAGAGACGTCATAGCCCGACAGGTGCAACTATCAGACTCTCGCACTGCGGCAATCCAGGCAGCTTGTAAGCGCCATGATGAAGCTGATTGCCCCATCACGGACGTTGAGCTGATGGATGCTTTGCGGCGCAGGGCTGACACTGCACCAGGGCTAGACGGCCTCACGTATTCTATGCTATCACACTCAGGAGATTGCGGGAGACAATGGCTGCTGAAGCTGCTCAACTTATCATGGTCTGAGGGTAAGTTACCTAAATCATGGAAAACCGCCATTATCCACCCCATCCCGAAGCCGACCGACCCAGGCGCCACGCGCCCCATCTCACTACTCAGCTGTATTGGGAAAACAGCTGAGAGGGTGGTGCGGGCGCGACTCACCTGGCGCCTGGGTCCTCTCCATCCGAGAATATTTGCCTACCACCATGGCCGCAGTACTGCCCACTGTTTAGCGTCGTTTCTCGGAGAACTTCGGGGCGGAGTGGGTATGGCGATATTCATTGATTTAGAGAAAGCCTTTGAGCTGGCCAGCCATTCAGCTATCCTCAGCGCTCTCGCTGATAAGGGAGTGGGGGTAAGCTCCTGCGATGGATACAGGATTTCTTCCTTGAAAGAACTGCTAGCGTCCGCTTTCAGGGGAGTGTCTCCCAGCCGCATAAGCACGAGAATGGCACGCCACAGGGCAGTGTCATCAGCCCCGTTCTTTTTAACATCCTGATGGAGGGGCTGCTCCGTGTCACTTACGGTCAGGGAGTCACGCTCCTGTCATATGCGGACGACCTAGTGCTAGTTTTTTCGAGAAGAGATTGCTATGCGCAAGCTAATGAGGCCCTCTTTAGACTGCACGGTAAGTCGAAGGAGCTGGGGTTGAAGGTTAATATGGCGAAGACTCGCTATATGCCCTTTGGCCTCAACCCTTCGCCTCACCCTTTGCTGCTCGGATGACACTCATTAGCTTGTGTAACCACCTATAAATATTTGGGTGTGTGGATGGATGTGGGACTAAAGTTCAACAGGCATGTCAAATACCTGCGGGAGAAAGCTGCTTCGCGAATGGCGGCACTCAGATTTCTTTCTAGGAAGGGGCTGGGGGCCTCCTACAAGGTCCTCCGCACCTTCTATGTGCACGCCATTCGGTCGCTTATCGACTACAGTGCTATTTGTCTGCCAAACTTGGCCCCACCTGTGCGCGCTTCGCTGGAAGTGATTCAGAACAATGCACTCCGCATCATTCTGCACGCTCCTATGTGGACACGCTTAGTTAACCTCCGTTTGGAAGGCGAGCTTCCATCACTACACGGACGTGTCACTCTCCGTGCAACTGCTGTAGTGTTACAGCTTGTGCAGCGCAGGCCAGAGCTCGCTGTCTCAGTCTTGCTAAAGCGTCTGCTGTCAAGACCACCTGACCTCGCACCAAGCAATGACTGGGCCCGCGGACTTGTTGCTGCGCTGCACAGGCTCAACACTGCAGCAAGCATTTGCAGGGAGCCTGATGCGCCTTGCGCAGGGTACCACGACCCACCTCCATGGACACCACCACCCTTCAGGTTCGTCTTTCCGGGAGAGGGGAGGGTGCGCAACTGCGTCCCTGCTCTCCTTCGGCAGTGAGCCTTAGCCCGTGTAGAAGCTCTGCAACGCTGGTCGTCTACAGACTACTACACTGACGGCTCTGTCACTGCAGATGAGGCGGCGGGTGCTGCCTTCGTCTGTGGCAACGAGGTGGTGTCGTGGCGACTCACACCAGGCGCATCAGTGCTTCAAACTTAGCTTACAGCTATTCTGGGAGCATTAAGGCATGCATATCATCATGCACACTGTAACATCGCTGTGCATTCTGACTCACTTTCAGCAATCCGCGCAATCCATTCTCACACCCTAGGAAATAACCCCTTCCTTCTATCCTCCATTTTCCTGTGCGCCAGGAAAATTAAAGATCATGGAGGCACCATTTTCATACACTGGGTGCCGGGTCACGTAGGCCTACAGGGAAATGAGCGGGCAGATCAGGCTGCTAGAGATGCCTGCAGCCTGCCCAACATCACCTTTAATCTTCCCGACTCCCCTCAAACAATCCTGGCCCCAATCATCAAAGCGACCTGGCAGTGGACTAGAGAAGAACACCTACTCCTCACTACAGAAGCCTCCCGCTCTGCCACATGGTACGGCAGGGCCACGGGTTGTGTGCCTCTTCCACTGCTCCCGCACACACCCAATTACGTCCTAGTTCGCCTACGTCGCTTGCGGCTTGGATTCCACTGTTATAATCAACTTGCCAACACCAATCCTAGCCCTTGTCATCACTGCCAGGACCAAGACCCCTCGCCACTACACCATTACATCCTAAGGTGTCCAGTCACACACCCTCTCAGAGCAAATCTACACAGAGGCTTCACCTGGACCCACATTGATGAAATTGATGCCCCTTCTATTATAGCCAACACGCCACTTCAAACCTTACTTACCACAGTTGAGAAATATCCCCCCCCACGTTAAAGGACAGTGCATTATACACTACACCTAACCCTTTTATGACCAGGTATTGTACCTCCACAGCACCTCCTCAATTCACTTCACCTAATTTTCCCAATTCCAGAGTTCTCCTCATTCATTTACTTGACAGTGCAGCCGCACGTCACTGAACGGGCTCACACGTTTGCCCGTGCCTCAGTATTGCACTGAGGCGAATATTCCACCACCACCACCACCGGCTGGCGAACCAGCCTCTCCCCCCCCCCCTCATAGTTGCTATCAGAAGGTGGTTTTATTAAGCAAAGGACGGGCACCTGATAGCGGGGGTTAACTGCTCCACTGAAATGACCTATGTAGTACTGAGTTACTGTTGCTACCAAAGATTATTTTAGTTTTATAGAGACGATTTCCAGCTCGAGGAGTCAGGTATAGCCCTCAGTAACACATTCCACTAATAAAGGTCTGACAAAAGTTAATAAAGTCGACTGGTGGCCGCAAGAATCTATTTAAAAAATTTAAAGTCAGGCAAAATACATTAATGGCTTCTAATGTTTTCCATGTTTTAAGTATCATTTCATCTTCTTAATTTCCATCTTTTCCTCATAATTTCAGCATGATCAGATGGAAAGGATAATAATCATAGTGGGTGGAATCTGTAGTTGCCTAGGTGAATGGATGGGTGGAAGAGTAGTTAGAGCAGGGGGAATACGTGGGCAAAATGTACTGGTGGATGGAGCAAGCAAGAGGATAGATGGAAAAGATGGATGGATGCATTGTAAATAGAATGAGGGGTGGATAAACATATGAGGAAAGGGAAAGTGGATGGTGAGATTCAAAGAATAAGTATTGGCTGAAACGGAGTCAGAGTAGGGAATAGAAGTATGGCCTTGCTGATGCGCGGATCTTTGTTTCTTTTAGCCGATTCATCGTATTAGAAGTGTAAAAATTAAATCGGATTAGGAGAGACGTTTCATATTAATAACTAAAAATAGTAGTGAAGGAAGATTAAGATAAGAAAAAAAAAAACTGAAAATAGTGGATTAATAAAAAAAATAAAAAAAAAAAAAAAAAAAGGTATTGCTTCGCATCTCAACCGGTAGAGAGGTGGTCTGCAGTCCTAACGGACCCAGGTTCAAATCCCGGCTGGGGCAAGGAACAGTTTAAGGATTTGAATTTCATTAAATCAGGCTTTACTGATTTACCAGAAGACCCGCCGACATGTCGTAAAAATACCCCCGATAATACCAGTACTCCAGTCCTGTATGGGAAAGCCCTAGCATGTATTCAATATGGACGGAGGGTGTTAGCGCCGAAGTGGTGACATGTAGAGGTGTATGGTATGTAGGAGGACTGTTGGGCCTTGATAGCAGGCTGTGAAGCCTATCCCCAGAGTCGGACACATAAAAAAAAAGAAAAAAAAAATCTGAAACAACCTGTCATATTTTTTAACCTCATTGATTTTATCACAAGAGGATTTTTTTTTTTTTTTTTTAACCAAAGGAAGGGTACTGGGAAGAAATGGTTCATTGCTCTATTCCGATGACGTATTTAGTACCATCTTGTTGTTGCTTCCAGAAGGTTTTGTTCAGTTTTGCTGACTTCTCGAACTGGAGTTGTTAGAAATTTTACTTAGCAACTCCTTGACCATTAAAGGTCTGTCCTACTGTAAGCTGAGTAAGGTCAACTGCTGACGAGAAGAATCGAACATACAAAATACATAATCGGACTGAAGAATTAACGACTTTTAAATTTTTGTTTGTCTAGTATGGATCGTAGTTCTTCTTAATTTCCATACCTTGCTCATAATTTCCGCACGATCAGTCTATTTGGATGAGGAACAAGGTGGATGAAATAGGCAACTTTCATAGGTGAGCGGATTGATGAAGTAAGAGAATCGTGAAAGCAAGGGGAAAAAGTGGGTACAATGGATTGGCAGATCGATCAAGCAACAGGGTGAATAGAAGAAATAGATGGTTGAATAGTAAGTGGATGAATGAATGGGGATATGGATGAATAGATGAAGAAATGGAAGAGTGGAAGGTGGAAATAAAAGCAAAAGTAGAAGAGGTGAAACAGAGTCGGAGTAGGGAATGGAAGGCTAGTTAGAAATACGGACGGATAGATGAAAGGAATATGGATAGTGTGACAAGAAGGCCTATGAATAGATGGATGGATGGATGAAAATATGGATGGCTGCGCAGTCTGGTGGGTGGGGGTGGACAGATAAGCATCTATGGATTATTGGGTGGGTGGCGACGTTGCGTGACACTTAACAGTGGATGAATAGAACTGTACATATGCTGCCGGAGAGAGAGAGAGAGAGAGAGAGAGATCGTAACTTTATAGGCAATCAGTATTATTGAATAAACATTTTCTTATTGATGGATCACAAGTTATTAAGAGTGTATTAAAATTCTGCAATAATATAGCATTCACAAATGATGTGTCATGATAGCTGGCCCCGACACCTGGATAAACTCCTATTTTATGTTTGTTCAAATTGTTATAGTTGCGGTGAGCGACTCTAGGGTTGTTATTAATGTGGTCTGGCAACCTACCTCTCAATAGTACATCCGATTTCATGTATGAGACGCATGTGATTCGTGTGTAATATGTTCGTATATAATAATATTCGTATATATGTATAATATATTCGTGCATAATAATATGATACGTGTATAGTATGTTACGAAATCGAACGCACTTTTGAATGGTAGGTTGCCACAGTACGATAATGACAAACTCGAGTCGTGCCCCGCGACTATAGGAAATGCCTCATCGTTTTCGTTTCTAGTATTAAGTTCTTACCATTAGACGATCCGATTAGCTGAATTTTAGTGGCATGAAAATAGCTGCTGTTACCAATTTTATCTTGTTACGGCAGGGATACCTTTAGTATTCTTCTCCAACTAGCGCCAGATGATTTTATTTAGAGTGTGTCATAAAAGTCTACACATTTCGTCTTCTGCATTAAGGAGTTTCTTGCGGTTCTTGTGTGTGTGTGTGTGTGTGTGTGTGTGTGTGTGTGTGTGTGTGTGTGTGTGTGTGCTTTACTAAACAATCTTTCCTGTTTCTCGGGTTTTTTTTTCTTGTTGTTACCGATATATCGTATTATGAAAGAAGGAATTAAATAGATTTTGGAGAGACATTTATTCAAAAGAATCTCTCGTAACTAATGGAATAAGGAGAAAAATTTTTGATAAATGGATTTTAGAAATAAAAAGATATAAGAAGAGGCTGCTGAATCAGCTCCTTTTACAAGAACTGGTTTTTCTTCATTGTTGCTATCACAAGATCATTTTATTAAGGAAAGGAGGGGTATCTCATTGAAGGGGTTAACTGCTTCACCACGTTGACGTATTTAGTATTGAGTTATACCAGGTACCAAAAGGATATATTCAGCTGTAAAGAGACTTTTCGAACTGGAGGAGTAAGTTTTAGCCCTTTGCAACATCTTTACTACGGAAGTTCTGGTTTAATTTAAAGTTGACTGCTGGCAGCAAGAATCTAACATGCAAAATACATCATCGGACTGGCTAAATTGATTAACTGTAGTTCTTTTACTATCTTTTTAAGCATATCTAATAGTATCTTACTTCCCTTCTTTTGCTCTGTAATTCCGGATGATTATGTGGAAAGGATAGTAAGCAAGGTGGATAGAATCGGCAGCTTGCACAGGGTTATGGATATACGGAAAATGAGATTCTTGAGAGCAAGCGGAAATGGTGGATAAAATGGATTGGCAGATGGGCCAAGCAAGAGGGTTGGTGGAACAGATGGATGGTAGCATTGGAAATGGATGGAGGAGTGGACGCGTGGGTACACAGGTGAGAGAAAAGAAAGAATGGAAGGCGAAAAAAAAAAAAAAAAGTTGGCTGATACGGAGTCGGCGTAGGGAACTGAAGGATGCACATAAGTAGCCTACAGATGGATAGATGAAGTGACGTGTATGGATAACGTGATAGCTGAGTGTAATGTATATCAATAGATGGGTGGATGGATGAACAAATGGATGGCTGTGCAGCTTGATGTGGGGTGGATAAACACATATGGATTGGTGGATGGGTGGCGAAGAAAATGAGTGGCATATAACGGTAGACATAAAAAAGATGCCGATGATGGGCAGAGAGAAAGAGAGAGAGAGAGAGAGAGAGAGAGAGAATCTGTACCGGGAGATGATTAGTATTTTCCAGTATAAGTTTTATCTCTTGCTGCGTATGCCTCCTTCTCACAATCCTGGTAAAATTAAAAAGTACGAAGATTGATACATATCTCGTAGGGTAGTAAGTACTTTCACTGACAGAATATCGTCCTGCAGGAGTACCTGAATTATGTATTATGATAACCGGTACTATTAGGACACATTTCAGGAAGTACCGTCATTATCGTATGTATTTTACATCTAATGATAACGTTATTTTCACTACGAGGACGTCCACCGCGTTATATTTTTCCTACGCATAGAAGACTTTTAATAGATGGATGATTGGATGCAGTGAAAGGCGTATGGATGATATGTGGATAGATGGATGGATGGACTAATCGATGGATGCGTAGATGGATTAATGGACATTTTGGTGATTTTGGTGTATTAGTAAACATAGAGTATATGGATGGATGTATAACCAAACACGTGGGTAGAATATGTGTGTGTAAAGATAAACAAATAGAACAGCATTTCTCAACCCTAATCGGATCGTATTCCCCATATCCGTGATGTACCTATTGCTATACACGCCTTCCCACAATCCTACCATCATCTGACTAAAAACTTGTTATCGAACTACAGTATCATTTATGTTATTGCCACAGGTTCATTTGGACGTTAGACCAGGTGAATACATACTGAATTTGCCCTTTGTCAGTCCTTTGTCCCCTTTGTCGGGAGATGCCGGGGGTGGGAGGGAGGGAAGGAATTGAGGGACGTTCATATTTTAACTGGGGTGCAGTCCATCTTGTAATGTATGAGTTTTTTGTATGTTTAATTTTCTCTGAAAACTACCTGATTAGAGACAAAGAAGCAGGAAGATGACCAGGCAACATATATAAAAAAAAAAAAATCATTAAACGGTTACAAAGACAAATGTCCTTTGATGGCTGAAGTAGGGAAAGGACATGGATACTGAATATAAACCTGATTTCGTCACACACACACACACACACACACACACACACACACACACACACACACACACACACACACACACACACACACACAAAATGAAGAAAAAATAACCTTGACAAACTCAGTATGATTGAATATAAAGTTTCTTATTGAGAGCTCAAAATCACGCTAAGAATAGGCATAAAATTTATAATTTGACTTATCGAAAGCAGTAATGTGATTGATTTCGTCGAAGAGATAAACTTCCTGCTTCGGGCTTATTCAGATGACTACTAACGACTTAATCTTTATCATTTTCAGTATTGTAATCATACCACCAGACGATTTGATCAGTTGAGGATGTTACGTGATAATAATTGTAGTTATATGCGCGGCGCGCGACTGTGAGGTTATCATTATCATACCCTGGCAACCCACCATTCAAAAGTGCGTCTGATTTCGTGTATGAGACGCAAGTCATTTGTGTATAGTATGTTCGTGTACAATAATATTCGTATATAATATATTCGTGCATAATAATGTGATTCGTGTATAATATGATACGAAATCGGACGCACTTTTGAATGGTAGGTTGCCAGAGTACGATAATGACAAACTCAGAGTCGTGCGCTGCGACTATAGTATTTATTCTCATAAGGACAACTTTACTATTCTATTCCAAACAACTATAGTTTGGGTGTAGTCGAGAGTGAGACAAAAATTTATACATACCGTCTGCCACATAATGACGTTCCTTACGGATCCTTGTGTGTATGTGTGTGTGTGTGTGTGTGTGTGTGATTTAATGAGGATGACCTATTGATTAGCTTTTTTTTTTTTTTTTTTTTTTTGTTGATTTTATCGCAGTACGAGTGAAAAAAAAAATTAGGAGAGACGTTTCTTAAAAAAAAAAAAAATCCATCATAACAACGGGGTTAAGAGAAAAAGTCTGATAAGAATAGTGCATTAAAAAAGAAAAATGTGTAAGGAGTGGCTGGCGAACCAGCCTCTTATTTTGTTTCCCTCATTGTTGCTGTCAGAAAGTGGTTTTATTAAGCAAAGGACGGGTATCTGACAGCGATGGTTAACTGCTCCACTGAAATGACCTATGTAGTACTGAGTTACTTGTGCTACCAAAGATTATTTTAGTTTTATAGAGACGATTTCCAGCTCGAGGAGTCAGGTATAACCCACAGTAACACATTCCACTAATAAGGGTCTGACAAAAGTTAATAAAGTCGACTGCTGGCCGCAAGAATCTAATTTAAATAATATAAAGTCAGGGAAAATACATTAATGGCTTCTAATGTTTGCCATGTATCTTTTAAGTACTATTGCGCCTTCTTAATTTCCATCTTATGCTCATAATTTCAGCATGATCAGATGGAAAGGATGATAATCAGGGTGGGTGGAATCTGTAGTTGCATAGGTGAATGGATGGGTGGAAGAGTAGAGCAGGGGGAATACGTGGGCAAAATGTACTGGTGGATGGAGCAAGCAAGAGGATAGATGGAAAAGATGGATGGTTGCACTGTAAATAGAATGAGGGGTGGAAAAACATATGAGGAAAGGGAAAGTGGATGGTGAGATTCAAAGAATAAGTATTGGCTGAAACGGAGTCAGAGTAGGGAATAGAAGTGTGGCCTTGCTGATGCGCGGATCTTTGTTTCTTTTAGCTGATTCATCGTATTAGAAGTACAAAAATTAAATCGGATTAGGAGAGATGTTTCAAATTAAAAACTAAAAATAGTAGTGAAGGAAGGTTAAGATAAAAAAAAAAAAAAAAAACTGAAAATAGTGCATAAAAAAAAAAAAAAAAGTATTACTTAGCAACTGAAACAACCTGTCATATTTTTTAACTTCATTGCTTTTTATCACAAGAAGATTTTTTTTTTTTTTTTTAAGCAAAGGAAGGGTACTGGGAAGAAATGGTTCATTGCTCTATTCCGATGACGTATTTAGTACCATCTTGTTGTTGCTTCCAGAAGGTTTTGTTCAGTTTTGCTGACTTCTCGAACTGGATTTGTTAGAAATTTTACTTAGCAACTCCTTGACCATTAAAGGTCTGTCCTACTGTAAGCTGAGTAAGGTCAACTGCTGACGAGAAGAATCGAACATACAAAATACATAATCGGACTGAAGAATTAACGACTTTTAAATTTTTTGGTTTGTCTAGTAAGGATCGGAGTTTTTCTTAATTTCCTTATCTTACTCATAATTTCCGCACGATCAGTCTATTTGGATGAGGAACAAAGTGGATGGAATAGGCAACTTGCATAGGTGAGCGGATTGATGAAGTATGAGAATCGTGAAAGCAAGGTGAAAAGGTGGGTTAAACGGATTGGCAGGTCGATCAAGCAGTAGGGTGAATAGAAGTAGATGGCTGCACAGTACAGTAAGTGGATGAATGAATGGGGAGATTGGTGAATCGATGAAGAAAAGGAAGAGTGGAAGGTAGAAATAAAAGCAGAATTAGAAGAGGTGAAACAGAGTCGGAATAGGGAATGGAAGGATAATTAGAAATACAGACGGGTTGATGAAAGGGAAGATGTATGGATATGGATAGTGTGACAGGAAGGTATATGAACAGATGGGTGGATGGATAAAAATATGGATGGCTGCGCAGTTTGGAGGGTGGGGGTGGGCAGATAAGCATCTATGGATTATTGGGTGGGTGGCAATGATGGGTGACACATAACAGTGCATGGGTAGAAGTTGAACGGAACAGATGCCATGACAGAGAGAGGGGGGGGGGGATTTGTAACTTTTTAGGCAATAGTATTATTTAAAAAAAAATAAAACATTTTCTTATTGATGGATTAGAAGTTATAAAAGGTGCTAAAATATTATGATAATTTAATATCCATATATTGACCCCGCCACCTGGATAAACTCCCCATTTATATGTTTATTCAGATGATTAGTAAATGCCTTATCTTTATCATTTCTAGTACCATATTCTACTTACCACTATACTAGACGATCTGATTAGTTGAGTCTTAGTTGCATAAAAATAACTGCGGTTACCATTTATATCTTCTTACGGCAGGGATAACTTTACTATTCTCTTCCAATCAGCTCCAGATGATTTTATCTGAGGGTGTGTCACAAAAGTCTACACATTTCGTCTTCTGCATTTAGGTGTTTCTTGCGGATCTTGTGTGTGTGTGTGTGTGTGTGTGTGTGTGTGTGTGTGTGTGTGTGTGTGTGCTGTACTAAACAATCTTTTCCTGTTTCTCGGATTTTTTTTTTTTTTTTGTTACCGATATATCGTATTATGAAAGAAGGAATTATATAGAATTTGGAGAGACATTTATTCAAAAGAATCTCTCGTAACTAATGGAATAAGGTGAAAAAAAAATGATGTGTATTTTCGGAAAAAAAAAAAAAAAAAGTTATAAGAAGAGGCTACTGAATCAGCTCCTTTTACTAGAACTGGTTTTTCTTCATTGTTGCCATCACAAGATAATTTTATTAAGGAAAGGAGGGGTATCTCACTGAAGGGGTTAACTGCTTCACTCCGATGACGCATTTAGTATTGAGTTATAGCAGCTACCAAAAGGATATATTCAACTGTAAAGAGACTTCGAACTGGAGGAGTAAGTTTTAGCCCTTTGTAACCTCTTTACTACTAATGGTGTGGTGTAAGTTAAATAAAGTTGACTGGTGGCAGCAAGAATCTAACATACAAAATACGTACACGGACTGGCGAAATTGATTAACTGTTATTCTTTTATCTTTTTTTTTTTTTATTCATTGTTTACTTTTTTTACGTGTCCGACTCTGGGCAAAGGCTTCACGGTCTATTTCCTGGGGGGCAGTAACCTATCCCAAGGGCCAGTAGTCCTCCTACACCTCCACATGTCACCACTTCGGCGCTGACACCCACCATCTATATCGAATACATGCTAGGGCTGTTTCATACAGGAGTGGTGTATTGGTATTAGCGGGGGTATTTTTACGACATGTCGGCTGGTCATCTGGTAGATCAGGAAAGTCTGCTTTTTAGGAAATTCAAGTCCTTAAACTGTTCCCTGCCCCAGCCAGGATTCGATCCTGGGTCCATTAGGACTGCATGCCGCCTTTCTACCTATTTAGCCACCTCCTCCCCCTGTGTCTTTTAAGCATTCTAATATTTTCTTACTTCCCTTCTTTTGCTCGTTATTTCGGATGATCATGTGGAAAGGATAATAAACAAGATGGATGGAATCGGCAGCTTTGCACAGGATTATGGATGTGTGGAAGACGAGATTCTTGAGAGCAAGGAGAAATGGTGGATAAAATGGATTGGCAAATGGAAGAGATGGATGGTAGCACTGGAAATGGGTGAAGGGGTGGAGGTGTGGCTGCATAGGTGGGAGAAAAGAAAGAGTGGATGGTGAAATTCAAAGAAGAAATACAGTTGGTTGATACGCAGTCGGCGTAGGGAACTGTAGGATGCACGTATATACAGACGGATAGATGAAGTGACATGTATAAAGTGGTAGCCGAGCATAATGTATATCAACAGATGGGTGGATGGATGAACAAATGGATGACTGTGCAGCTTGGTGTGGGGTGGATAAGCATATATTGACTGTGGATGGGTGGCGAGGAAGGGGGTGGCACGTAACATTGGATAGACAAAAAGATGCCAATGGTGGAGAGAGAATTTGTACTGGGAGATAATTAGTATATTGCAATACAAGTTTTATCTCTTGATCCTTATGCCTCCTCCTCGTAAACCTGGTAAAACTTAAGAGTAGTAAGATTGATATGTATCTTACCTGGTAAGGTATTAAGTACATTCACTGAATGTCCTCCGAGAGTGCCAGAAATATTGATTTGTATCGTATCTGTTATGATAACCGGTACTATTAGGACACATTTCAGTAAGTTCCGTTATTATCGTATGTATTTTACCTCTAATGATAAAGTGTTATTTCCACTACGAGGACGCCCAGCGAGTTATATTTTTCTGACCCGTAGATGTAGACGGTGGGTAGATGGATGAATGGATGCAGTGAAAGGCTTAAGGATAGATTGATATGTAGGTAGATGGGTGGGTGGATAAATACAGTAGATGGATTGATTGATGTTTGGACAGTTTGGTGATTTTGGTGTATGAGTAAAGATGCAGTATATGGATGAATGGATTACAAAGCATGTGGGTGGAATATTCATGTGTGTAAAGATAAAGAAATAGAACATCATTTTTCAACCCTTCTCGGATAGCTAAGATGGACGTACTCACATCGACGCGCCCCCCCCCCCCACCTCCATTCTATTATTGTTACTGTTTGCACAGGTTCATTTGGACGTTAACCTAGGTGAATACAAGCTGAATTAGCCATTCGTCAGTCCTTCATCCCTCTTGTCGGGGGATGCGGGGAGGGGGAGGGGAAGGAATTGAGGGACGTTTGTATATTAACTGGAGTGCAGTCCATCCTGTAATAAGGTTTTTGTATCTCTAAGTTTCTCTCAAATGATCAGAAAAAAAAAAAAAAAAAAAAAAAAGGAAGGTGGCCAGGGAACATACAAAAAAGAAAAACAAAAGTAACGGTTACAAAGAAAAATGTGCTTTGATGGTTGGAGGAGAGAAGGGATATGGGTACTGACTTTGATCAGCGATTCATCACACACACACACACACACACACACACACACACACACACACACACACACACAGACTGACTTGTTAGGGGAATTCTATTTTTCCTTTGCATCCTCGCACCCCCAGTGGAAATTGCTCGCGCCCCCCAGGTTGAGAACCACTGGAAAAGGAGCTGAAAGGAAGAGACAACGAAAATGGTTTGGATACAGGAACGGCTGGAGAGGAACGACACAGTGGTAGATGAGTACAATAGTACAGGAAAAAAGAAAATGGAGATGAAAACAAAGATAAATAAATGAAGTTTTATTCGTCGATAGTCGACGGTGTGAAACGTGTTTGAGCGAGCAAGCTTCCAAATGTTTATATCTTAGCGTCCCTGAGATGTGCGTTGATTCGTTATAGCTTTGATAATTTCTATGGTAACTCAGCCTTGATTCTGAATTTAGAGCTTTTAGGCTATTTATAAGCGAAATCATGGCTAATCTTTAGAATAATCGCGTAATCAACATCTTTCCCCTTTCTACAAGATTTACATTGCCGTGCATTGGTCCGCTGTAGCTTTGAAAGTTTCTGGGATAACAGTTAAGGTGCCCAATTAAGGGCTATTTGTGTTTTTCAGCAATATGGTGGCTAATTTTGAGAATAGTCACATATATAACACTTAAAACATTTTCATAGGTTTCCTGCGATGGAAATAGATCACCGGTAACTTCAAAAGTTTACAAAATAATGTATTTTTGGTGTTTTGTGTGGTATTGGCATCCAAACTCTATTGTATAATTGTGTTTTAGTGTGCAAACAAAGCCAGCGAGCAATAACAGGTAAATGGAAACAGTAGAGAAAATAGAGTGAAATAAATAAATAAATCGTGTGTGTGTGTGTGTGTGTGTGTGTGTAGTACAATAATTTAATCTAGTCCTATTCATTACATAAGAAGCAGTAGTACAGATAACGAGGAAGAGTTTATAATTTAAAAGGGGGTTCTGTGACGTTTACCTCCCGTGTGTGTGTGTGTGTGTGTGTGTGTGTGTGTGTGTGTGTAAATTCACTGGGTTGGCCAGGATTACTTGACGGTCGTCGTGATCTTCAGCATTTTACCCTTCCAAAAGAGAACTGTGACCTTGCACACATGCATACGCCCATCCCTTTGCTCGAGGGAAACAGTAACCAACCGCTTTGTCAGTGAATCTTTGTGTCCTGAACAGGCACGAACCCCCGTCTACCAAATGGCAGGCAAGAGCGTTAAATGCGTGAGAGAGAGAGAGAGAGAGAGAGAGAGAGAGAGAGAGAGAGAGAGAGAGAGAGAGAGAGAGAGAGAGAGACTAGTACTTTATCAGATCAAATTTAAATACAATTATTTTGGACCTGAAATAGCCTCCAATATGACATGTAAGATTTTTTAGAAATACCGGATAAATGACGATTCTCATCTTCCCTTCGTATGGTAAGTGATGCTGTCAGTGTGGGAACGTTTTCATATTATAATTCTTCCCGCCGTTAGATAGCTTTATCAAGAATATAATGGAAAAAGACGTTTTAGAGGTGAAGGAGTTGTCATAATAGATGCTTTCATATTACAGCACATTGCTCTTGATTTCCATGGAGTTTTCTTAGTGGCTTTGGAGATTTGGTTTAATATCTCCAACAGTTATTTATTCTGAGACGGCCTATTGCTGCTCATCCCTCCTGCCGAAGGAGACCGCCTATTGCCGCTCTGAAGGTGCTGCCCCTGAGACGGCCTATTGCCGCTCATCCCTCCTGCCAAAGGAGACAGCCTATTGCTGCTCTGAAGGTGCTGCCCCTGAGACGGCCAATTGCCACTCTTCCCTCCTGCCGAAGGAGACGGCCTACTGCCGTTCTGGAGGTGTTGCCCTCGAGACGGCCAATTGCCGCTCCTCCCTCCTGCCGAAGGAGACGGCCTATTGCCGCTCTGAAGGTGCTGCCCGTAAGACAGCCGATTGCCGCTCCTCCCTCCTGCTGAAAGAGACGGCCTACTGCCGCTCTGAAGGTGCTGCCCCTGAGACGGCCGATTGCCACTCTTCCCTCCTGCCGAAGGAGACGGCCAATTGCCGCTCCAAAGGCACTGCCCCTGAGACGGCCTACTGCCGCTTCCCCCTCCTGCAGAAGAGAACGGTCTACTGCCACTCCCCCCTCCTGCAGAAGAGAACGGCCTACTGTCGCTCGAGAGGTGACCAGAGGCGCGCTGACTCCCCCACGCAGCCACGGCCTATTGCCAGGCCCCACGGCCAAAAGGAGGTGTTGTCATCGCCCCTGCGTGAGACAGGCGCCCGGCTCCCCAGCACCAGAGAGACCCCGCGAGGCCTAACGGCTTCCCCTGGCCTCTGGTCTCTCCGCCTGGCCCTGGAGAAGACTCACCTGACGGGCCCTAGTGCAGGACGGTGGCGCAGCCCCTACCTGACGGCGCCCCTTGATTCTGGGGACCGCAGCCCTCAGTCTCTCCAAGCCCTCCCCAGGGCCCCCGGGCGCGACCTCTCCACGCCCAAGAGACGGCGAAAGACCTCCACCCCCGGCCGAAACCTGAGCCAGAGACTTCTGGACCTGTTTGGCCCCAGTCCTGGGGGCCACACTCCTAAACCTAGCCCAGAGACTACGGGCTCCTGCGCCACGTGCAGCCCTGGACGCGAGAGGACGCCCCTGCCAGCCGTCCCGTGCCCTCTCGGCATGCCCTCCCTTGGCGGTGCCCCTAGTCCGGCAGAATAGACGCTGGCGTGTCTCTCCACCGCCCCCCAACACACGAGTGAATTATGTTAAGTGTGGTATTGCCCCAGAACTAGTGAAGTGAAATTAAGTTAAGTGTGATGTTGCCCTAGAAAACAGGTTACAGTAATACAGTGACTTAATGTATGTCAAATATCGGGGTGAGTGAAATCATGGGCGAATGAATAAGAACGAGTACAGTGAGTGAGTTCTGAGGAATCCGACTCACAAGTGACGCCCTTACAGATAACCAGTAAGGCTCTTCCCCTGAGGAATCCTCTGTAGTGAAAATATACCTATGTCCCTGGTTACTAGAAAACAATAGAGAAGTGAGAATAATATCCTCCCGTAAACACAGTGAATATCCAGTGGCCCTCTACTCCCTCGCTTCCTAAAGAATCTCCTCCCCACAGCTAACGTAACGTAAACAAGAGATAGAATCAAATGTCAAAACTCCTTTGCTATCAGGTGATACTAAGAGTGAATTAATAATACTTACCCTTTCCCAATATTACCATACCTCTGACCTGGCCCGTCACAAGTCCTTCCCCCCCCCCCCCGTGTGAACTCCCTCTTCCCGCGCTCCCATGCGCGCCCGTGTTCCCTGTACACCTGTTCACTAGACTTTCTGTATTGGCAACAGTATTAGTTAAGCCAGTATCCTGCGAGATACTAATATCCTAGTTAAGGTTTTATTTCTGTGTCATATATTGTGTTGTAATATCTGCTGCTTTTGTCCTGTGTCTGACTGTGGTAATACACGTGTAAAAGGTTATTGCCTGAAGTTTTTGTGTCCTGCCTCTCTTTCATTGCACTAAGCTCCGGTCTCGAAACAGGACCCCGCTACACGTTAGGTGTTTTAGGACCGAGGAGTCGGGCCTTTTTCACCGAGCATTACATTTTTCATAAAAAGCGGAGGTTTTAGCCCTCCCCCCCCAAAAAAAAAAAAAAAAAATCGAAAATCTGCCGGGATTAGGGGAGGTCATTGGTGAAAAATCTACCTGGACATGGTGGGTTAATCCATGCATGTGTGTGTGTGTGTGTGTGTGTGTGTGTGTGTGTGTGTGTGTGTGTGTGTGTGTGTGTGTGTGTGGTTATCCAAAAGAGGAATGGGTCATATTGCCTCATGTTCATTCTTCTCTTCATGGCCACTTTATATCCTGCTCATCCCACTGATTTCCCCATTTTCTTCCCTGACCCACGGTTTCTTCTCCTGTTTTTCTTCAGTTTCCCTAGCTTTTCGTCATTTTTTCCTGGTGCCTGTTATTTTTCCCTTAATTTCCCTGACATTCACCATTTCTCCCTAATAACTTCCTTTACTTCCTTGACATTCACCATTTCTCCCCTATGTTTTATTTCCTTAGTGTCACTAGTTTCTCCCATAATATCCTCATTTCTTCCTCTAAATTCCCTAATCGTCTTTACTTCCCCTCTGATTTCTCTGGCACTTATAACCTCTCTTTTTATATCCCCAGCAGAGACAATTTTTCCCTTCGCTTTCCTTCACCGTGTCCCCATTTTCTCCCTAATTTCCGTATTTGGCTTCCTACTTTCCTCATCATTCACCAGTTCTCCCGAAAGTTTACTAAGCTTACCATCTCCCTGCAGGTCAAGTCACACAGGAGCAATGTGAAACAAAAGGCTGTGTGTGGATGCCTACGGTTGGAAAAGGGCCATCTTGTTTCTTCCCTCCTCCCTCTCTACACGGATACTCCATTCTCTCTCCCCTCACCCCTGAGAGAGCTTCCTCCTCCCCCGGCCTGTCTTCCCTCACCCTCAAGCTGAAGGAGACGTCTGCCAAGGTGGTGGAGGGGATGAAGGAGACGCTGGTGGTGGATATGATGGAGTATGGAGACGAGTTCTTCAGGATTAAGGTAAGGTTGGAGGGATAGCTGTAGGGGATGGAGTGGATATAGGACTGAGGAGGATGAATGAGCAGATAAATAGTCTAATTTTGCGCTGAAGATGAATGGACAAATTATGGATGGATTGACAGATAGATAAAGTTGATCCAGGGCTTAGGTTGGATGGACAAGTGTGTTCCGTTGAATGTGAATAGGTGAATAAATTAACACATGCATGGATGGGTGTGTTGCTGGATGGATGAAAGGACTGGTAAAGCGGAGGCACAACTGTGGTCGTAGTGATCTATGAAAGGTTGGTTGGATGGATGGATGGATGGATGGGTGAATTAACTGAGTGGAGGGCTAGACATATGGATGGATGTGAAGTTAAGTAGACAGATGGATGGACAGAAGGATGGATGGATGGGTGAATTTAAGGTTGATGGTGGAGAGCAAGCATAGATTGCATGGGAATGGATGGATGCATAGATGGATAAAATGGGTGTTGAGTTGAGGGTACACTTCAGTGGATGGATGGATGGATAAGTAAATGTACGGTATGGGATGAAGTGTAAATATGGACTGAGAGGGGATTTAGGGATGAGCGTCAATGAATGAAAGGAAAAACTATGGAAGTGTTAAAATATACTTCTCGTGATGGGTGGTGGGGTTTTTAGTAGGGTTGGATGCAAAGAGGATGGAGTTTTCATGATGTATGGAGAGCCAGTGCTGTTGGAGAGAGAGTATGGCTGAAAGAAAGGGAACCTTTTCAAGATAAAGGTGGAGAAATGAATAGAAGGAAACTGTAGATGGAAGAAGAAATGAGTAATTCAGGACAATCTGATGAATTTATAGGTGACGGTACACTGTAAGCATTGATGGATGAATGGATAGATTAGTGGCAGGAAGGAGTGAAAAAGGCAGGAAAAGGAGTTGAAATGAAGGGGGAACGAAAGGAATATAGGATGGCAAAGAATGGAGTGTAAACAATAAGGGCAGAACAAAAAGAAAGGTGAAATAACGCGGAGTTTCAAATGAAGGAAAAAAGAAGAAGAAAAAGAAATGAATATAAAAGGAATCAATATTTTTTCTTGAAATGAGGAGGCGAGCTATAAAATCATAATTTATTGAAGAAAAGAAAAAATGGTTGGCCATCGGAGGGAATAAAAACAAGGATGACAAATGATAAATTTATGGAGAGAAACAGGGTGAAACAAAATTTATTATAAATGAAAGAAACCGATCGTGGGGGATACAGTTGAGAGTAATTACTTAACTTTTGAAAACTGGATCCATAAGGGGTGAATATAATTAAGATAGGAAACAAAGCTAGTGTAATATCACATCTGTATGCGATGCTTACCGTTTTAAGAGTAACATTCCAAGTGCATTTGTACATCAGTCATCAGTTAGGTACATTTTATATCCAGGTCACTCTTTTATTTTTGCCGTTGTGTATCACGAGTTACTTTGCTCTTTGTTCGTGGCTCATCACCTAAAAAAGTTACTTGATGACTAATGTACAATGAGTAGTTAAAAGGAAATTTGCTAGTATCTTACATACATAAATAGTTTGTAATAATAGTCTATTTACTGGAGGTGGAAGGGACTACTATTATTAAATGCGCAGTCACTGTCAATGGTCTGTTTCCACACCTGTTTTTTCAAAGCAATGAAAAAAGATCCCAGCCTGCTTTAATAACTGTCACCGTTTCAAGAAAGTGGATGAATGTCAAATTTTAGTGGTGTATCAGTTTCGAAGCAGTAAAAAAGAACTACTTTTTACAAAAGCACTGTCGGGGTCAACAGTTCCTCAACCTAATGAGTCAGAGGACGCCTTTGTCTTATTCTTGCTGTCACCTGGCGATTTTATTCAGATTAGGATACTCACTTTGAACTAGAGTTTTTAGATATCTCCTTAATAAATCCCATTACTTACGAGGCCCTTCTTGAGCTGTGTAAAATCAGCTGTTAGTAAAAATATTAAACTAAAAGGGACGACACGTGGAATCAGTGGGTTAACACTGTCTCAAAACTGTGTTAAAATCTTGTGAGATAATACCATATTATTCAGTGGTAATTAGGTAGGTTGCAGTCTTGCTTCAGTAGACCCTAGACATGTAAAGGACCTGTTGTTGTCCGTTACTGTACATAAATCACTGTACAAGGGAAGGGGAGATTCGAGGCTTTGTGCACTTGGCCTTTGGAACTCTTAAAGCAAAACTCAAATTTGATAAACCTTTACAGATTAATTGAGCAATATATTACTCAGTTTTGATGCAGTTCTGAAGGGATGTAAAACAGCTAATTGACCTGGACTGTACGCAGGTGAGGGTTCCAGGGGAGGAACGGTTCGAAGCTCCCGTACCACTGAACCTGCCGTCACCCACAAAGCCTACCAGCCCAGCCTACAATGTCACCTTCGAGGATGATGAAGGCAACTTTGCAATCGTCGTTCGGCGAGTGGTTACAAATAAAGTGATGTAAGTTGTTTACACTACGATGACTTCTTTTTTGTCTCGTTCTTGCTACTTTTAGACGATTTTATTCATCTTAGGAAATACAGACTAAACTAAAAGGGTGAAATGTAGCCATAACTACCCCTTCATTACTCGAACGCATTCCGTAAATTGAATTACATCTAAGGTAGACGTGGTTCAGATGAAATATATGTCATCTGATTCGACACGCCTAATTATTGGGGGACGCAAGAGGAACTCCTTAAGGGGTCCTTTGGATTTTCTCCGGAAATTTGGGATGGTCAGTGGGATGGCCAGGCATGATTCAGGGATGTCTAGTACTTTATTACCCCTCAGACTCCTCTGGCTAAGCCTCTGTCGACCGGTTAAACACAGGTGATGACTGATTTTCTCTCTCTCTCTCTCTCTCTCTCTCTCTCTCTCTCTCCTTTATGTTAGGTTCACGCCATGTTTCTAGTTTTCAGAAAAGTAGTTTTTTTTTTTTTTTTTTCAAAACTGGATTACTTGCACTTTGATATTAATTAAATTATTTCACCTCCAGACTAAGCATGCATAGTAATAGTCACACACACAAACAATAAATATTCATTTCATCCGTGTTAATCCCTCAATCGTCTCACAGCATTGACATATCACTTATTCTTGCCACCTTGAGACGAGTTTACCCACCTTTTGAAAGAACTTTTACGATAAAGGTTATGAAGTCGAGAACTGCCATTCTAGTTTGAAAAGTCACTTCTAATTAAAGTGAAATAGTTTGAAAATAGCAAGAATACAATGCTAAGCGATCGTCGTAATAAATGACATTGCATCATACATGACTGTCAGTTTCTTATATACACTATTTCACATCCTTGTTCTACACTCATTCAGGAGAATTCACTTTTTCATATACAGGTAAGTAAAAACTTCATTTCACCATAATCCACTTTTAATTTTGGTCCTGAAACCTTTCAACCTGTGACGTCCTTTTACTTAATTCTTAACACCGCTAGACTGCTTCATTTAGCCTATGAGAAATTTCTGTTGCTGGAGGAATTAGATGCAACATTCACTCATTTTCTTCGCTACTGAGGAGTTCTCAATGGAAGAATGAAATTGTCCTTCAATAACAAAAATATACTACGACAGGCGTCATCATGGTTAAAATATTAATCTAATCCAGCACCGTCAGTTACTATTACCTCCTTCATTAAAGTTGGAGGTTATCTTTTCACTCCTGTTTATTTGTTTGTTTGTCCACAAGATATCTTAAAAAGGTATTGACGGATTTCAGTGAAACCTTGTGGATGTGTGAGTAACGAACTGCCCAAGGAAGACTCGATTAAATTTTGATGATCTGAGTTCGAGTCTCGGTGCAGGACTATTTTTTAGTTGTTTCTCCAAGAGATTTGTAAATAAGTTGTTCATGGACTTCTGTGAAGTTTCGTGAATATGTGGGTCATGAACCAGGGAAAAGTTGCTGAAGTTTGGTGGTGATCTGAGTTATCTGGTGTAGGTGTTGGCGAAGGTATGCGCTCTCCGATTGCGCTCAACTTACTCATTGATTTATTTCACGTCCAGATTCGACACCCGCATTGGTGGATTCACTTATGCGGATCAGCTGCTACAGGTGAGCACTAGGCTACCTGGAGGCTACCTGTATGGGCTAGGAGAGGCCCACCACGCCTCCCTTGTGCACGACCTCCAGTACGTCACATGGCCAATGTTCGCTCGGGACCAGGCGCCTGGTGAGGTCAGTGGATGGATGGGGCAGATAAATAGACAGACAGACAGACAGACAGATAAATAAGTAGACAGATAGATGGATTGATAGACAGATAAATGGTTAGAAAGAGAGAGAGGTAGATGGATAGATCAATAGACAGGCAGACTGACTGACTAACAGGTAGAAGGACAGGAAAATGTTTAAATGAACTGATAGAAGGGCTGACGGAAGGATGGGAGTATGTGGGAAGTATAGATACTAGGTGGCTTGGTGGCTCATAACAAAGTTATTTGCTTGGACAGAAGTAATTATATTAAAGAAGAAGGAACGAAGTGCAGAAGGATAACTTAACTGACGGAAGAATGGATGCATGGAACAATGAAGTGATCAAAAGACTGATGAATGGGGAAAACAAAGAAAAGGAGATATACTGTTGGGATGGAAGACCGAAAGGACTGGCGGATGGATATAGAACGGATACGTGAACTTGCGGATAAAATGATGGGATGCATAGATAAAAGCCTCATCCTACTGCCTTCACCTTCCTCGCTCCGTATATCTTCCGTACCTTCCCATACTTCCTCAGTCTCATTCCCCAATCCAACCCTGTCTGTACCTCTCACACCCCACTCAACTTTCACCTGTCCCTTCCCCACACTCACTCCACTTCCCTCTCTACCTCTCACACCCCATTTCACTTACCCCTATCCCTCCTCCACACCCACTCCACCTCCCTCTCTTCATCTTCATATCTCACTTCAGACTATCTCCCACACCCACTTCACTTCCCCCGGCCCTGTCTCTAAATTAATAATCTGTCTCCTAATATATCCCTCCGCCTCCTGCTACTACCTGTCTAACTCTCTGTCCCTTCCAAGTATCCCCCATCTATCCGTTATTTCTGTCTGCTCCCCAGCCTGGCCAGAACCTATACGGCGTGCACCCCATGTATCAGGTGATGGAGGAGGGAGGCTACTCTCACGCTGTACTCTGGCTCAACAGCAACGCCATGGGTGAGACCAAGTACTCAGTTACTCGCTTATTATGTCAAGGTCACTTCATCTGTCTTGGCTTTTCTGTTTTACTCCAGTAGTCTCCATTATCAGCCTTGCTTCACTAGTTTTTACTTTTTCTTACGCCATTGCAGTTTTCAACCTGTCTTGCTTCATCAGTCATACTCCTCCTAGCCTGTCCTGCTCCACCATTCCTGCCCTTTCTTACACAATCACTTTTTTCTATCAGTCTTACTCCACCAATCTTAGTCTTGCTAATCCGACTTTAGGGTGATATGTATTCATCGAGGGTACACTGAAAACCTAACTTTGGTACGCAAACACTCATAATATATAAGATTTGCAATGGGTTTTGTACATAATTCGGAACTGCGAAGTAAAATTTTGCATATTCCTTATAAATTTCACACGCTTTTCGAAAGATCTGATTGGGTAACTTACAAGATATCATGGCTGTAACGTCACATCCCGCCTTCAGTTACGTAATGAGGCTTGAATGACCAGTGAGAACCATTTAATTGGTCTGTCAGATACACCAGTGACCCGTTCTTCTCACAGCTACAGTAAAACGAGGCTGAAAGTCTCTCTGATGGAAATGATAATTGAGAAACGTCAATCCACCACATTTTTATTTATAGGGTTTATTAACGGTTCTTATATAGACCATTGTTGTTACTGTTAACCTAGACTGAAAAACAGCGGTTTTGCAAAGGATTTACGATGAGTTTATATTACGGATTTGGGCTTTGTGTAAGTTTTAGAACTCAATTCTTCTGAATTCTCTACATTCAGGCTTCGGCTTTGCCGTCATTCTCTGACTAAATATATCGACACTGTTTACTTATTCCCTAATTCTACTGACTATCAAAAATTCTTCGACTATCTTATTTCTACGATGGAACACATTCTATCCATTTCTCCTTTCTCTGAAATATCCATTCTAGGAGATTTCAATGTTCACCACCACCTTTGGCTCTCCTCTAATTTCACTGATCCACCTGATGAACAAGCCTACACCTTTTCTGTCCTTAATGACCTACTGTAGAGCAGCTTGTACAGCACCCTGCCTGTATCCCTGACCGCCTTGGAGAGAGCTCCAACATACTTTACCTCTTCCTTACAACTAATCCTTCTGCTTATACTGTTAATCTTTTCTCTCCGTTGGGCTCCTCCGATCACAACCTTATCACCTTATCCTGTCCTATCGCACCGGTACGGCCTGTGGACCCTCCAAAGACCCTCTAATGAAACGTCATCTGTGGCACTTTGAAGCTGCGGATAGGGAGGCCCTCAGGCAGTACTTCTTTGGTTTTTCCATGGAATGATTATTGCTTCCATGGCTGGGAGCCATCTGAGTGTGCCTTGCGCATGACAGATGTTATTCTCTCGGGCATGGAAGCATACATTCATTTCTCATATCCTTTGACTAATGCAAGAAAGCCTTGGTTTACTCACACATGTCCTAATGCTGTCCGCAACAAGGAGAGGGCCTATAAAAGGTACTGGAGCCAACCCACCCCTTAATCACATCTTTTATACGTTTCTGCCCGGAATCATGCTAAGTCTGTTCTTCGCTCTGTTAAAAATAATTTCATCAGTACTAAAATAATACTCTCAACTCTCCAACTCGAATTCTTCACACTTCTTCTGGCACCTTGCCAAAAAACCTTTCTAACAACTTTACCTCATCATCCTTCCCTCCTCTTTTCTACTCTGATGGCTCTGTAGCTATTTCTTCTACCGATAAAGCAGATTTCTTCACTCAGACATTCTCCTCCAATTCCACCTTAGACGATTCCGGTGCTGTTCCTCCATTACTTCCCCCCTCTGACTTCCTCATGGCTGACATTAAAATTTCTTCAGCTGATGTATTTTCTGCCATCACAGGCCTCAATACTAACAAGGCAAATGGTCCTCATGGAGTCCCTCCTGTTGTTCTCAAGAACTGTGCTTCTGTGCATACACCTTGCCTAGGCAAACTCTTTCGTCTTAGTCTATCAACTTGTACCTTTCCTTCTTGCTGAAAGTTTGCTCTCATTCAGCCAGTCCAAAAGAAGGGTGACCATTCCCAACCCTCTAACTATTGTCCAATTGTATCCTGTATCTCAAAAGTTTTCAAGTCAATTCTTAATAGAAAAATGTTAAAGCCTCATTCCTATCACAACCTTCTTTCTGATCGTCAGTATGGGTTCCGTCAGGGACGCTCCACTGGCGATCTTCTCACCTATCTTTCAGACTCCTGGTCATCCTCCTTTCGGGACTTTGGCGAAAGCTTTGCCATTGCACTTGACATCTCAAAGGCTTTCGATCAAGTCTGGTATAAATCTTTAATTTCCAAGCTGCTGTCTTGCGGTTTCTATCCTTCTATCTGTGCCTTCATCTATAGTTTCCTTTCTGGTCGTTCTATAGCCGCTATTGTAGACGGCCATCGTTCTTCTCCTAGATCTATCAACAGTGGTGTTCCTCAGGGCTCTGTCCTATCATCAAATCTCTTCCCTTTATTCATCAGTGATCATCTAAGCTGTACATCTAACCCTATCCACTCATGCGTTGATGATTCCACCCTTCACCTTTCCATTCGGTTCCTGCAGCATCCATCTCAGGAGTTACTTCTACAAACAAGGGATGAGGCTATGGCACACCTAATGTCTGACTTGGCTCGTATCTCTGACTTTGGTAAAAATAATCTTGTTGTTTTTAATGCATCGAAGACTCATTTTTTACACCTATGAACCCAACAAAATCTTCCACAGGTGTACCCACTAATGATTAATAATATTCAGCTTAATCCTGCATCATCCTTGAACTTGCTTGGGGTTTCATTTACTCGGGACTTATCTTGGAAAGATCATATTACATCTCTTGTAAAATCTGCTTCCAGGAGATTAGGTGTGCTAAGCCGATTCCGTTCCTTCTTCACTCCTGCACAATTGTTGACTCTATACAGGGGTTTTATCCGCCCCTGTAGAGTACAACTCTCATGTGTGGGGAGGTTCCCCACATACAGCTCTTCTCAATAGGGTAGAATCAAAGGCTTTTCTCTCATTAACTCTCCTCCTCTTACTGACTCCCAACAACCTCTGTCTCTTCGCCGCACTGTTGCATCTTTACCTCTTTTCTATGGTTACTTCAATGGTCACTGCTCCTCTGAACTGTCCGCATGCATTCCCCCACCTCTTGGACGGGCACGTAGCAACCGTTTAGCAGCAAACTCTCATCCCTTTTCTGTCCAACTCTCTAATGCAAGAGTTAATCGTTGCTCCCAGTCCTTCATTTATGCAACAGGTCAACTCTGGAACTGTTTGTCTCTGTCTGAATATCCGGCTTCCTATGATCTCCAGTCTTTCAAACGCAGTGTGTCCAGGTATCTCGAAATGAACGGATCTTGAATTTGGCTCTCTCTTGTACTTTGTTTTTCTTTTGGAAGTAACAGTTATCGCGGGCTCGTGGCCTTTAGTTCCTTCTTTGAAAAAAAAAAAAAAGGCACCCAACTATATACGGTTGGCATAAAAGGGTACGCGATTCCTAAAGCATTAGGAACCACTGTTAGAACCCAATATCCTACAACTGCTGTGTGTCCAGCGGCATCCAGACATAGGAAATGAAAACTAAAAAGTTGGAAAAGCCAGAATCAAGAGGCAAAAGACGTCCGCCGTGAATATAGAAACGTGGGACTGGACACTGCTTTCAGAGTACTTTCGCTTGAAGAACCTAATCCCTTTTCTTTCATCTCAAACATTTCTCAGCAGTAATATGTTTAACATGGCTAAAACTGGTTCCAGTTCGTTCAAACAGCTAAAATTCGAGTAATCTCGGGCATTAAAGTCTATTGCTCCATCCAGTGTTATAATTTTAACGTGTTTGATATGGCTCAGCTCGCATGAGTTACCTCGACTAGGCTCGAATAGAATCGTCTTGGCCTCTGCCTATAAGTAAAGTGTCACTGTTGGGTCAGGTCTTTGCTATAAAACAAAAGTACTGCTTAGCTAATCCCATGTGTAAGAGATATGGAAATTTTGACCAGTTTATGATGCCGAATCTGTCATGCATAGCATCCTAACTCAATTGCCTATAATTTTACTCGGATAGGCTTGGACAAGAGAGAGGGAAAATTAAACACAAAAGTAGGGGGAGTATCAAAGCGGCCAAACAAGAACTGCCCTTCTGAACCCCTCCACCCCTTTCTCTGTCTGTCTGTCTGTCTGTCTGTCTGTCTGTCTCTGTCTCTCTCTCTCTCTCTCTCTCTCTCTCTCTCTCTCTCTCTCCCAATTCTCTGGCTTTTCCTTCTCTCAGTGCCTCGAGGTCCGTGTTTATCAGGTATCTTGACCAGGCGCAGGGTAAACTTTGTCGCATTTAACTATAATCAGAAATTGTTATGCTCTTATTAGCATATTTTCACTGTAATATTAATTTTAGTTTAGTTGTGCGGTATGCGGTAGCTGAATGAAGACAAAAATAATAAAAAACAATCTACTGCACAGACGTAAGAAAATTCCAAAGTATTACAGTAAATTGGCTTCCCATTCCCTGACTCCACGAATGCCTCCTCCTTTATTTCCCAATCCTGCTTCCCTCACACATTCTCTTTCACATTACTTCCTCTATCCCTCTTTCTCACTAACCCTCACCTCCTGTCAGTGATCTGATACTCCTTCACTCACTCCTTAAATCCCTCTGACTCCCCTCGCCATCCTCTCAACCATTTTTGCTTCCCTCTATCACTCCCTCTCACTCACATTATTACCATCACATCCTCATTGCCTTCCTTTTCATTACTCCTTCCCACCTTCTCCCTCCCTCATTCTCTTATTGCTCACTTCCCCTTCGTTTAGTCTCTCTTTCCCACTCCATTTGTCAATCTCTCACTCCCTCTAACTCTTTTTCCCCATTTCATTCGCTCCCCATTTCATTTCCTCTATCACCCCCCCCTACCACAGTCTCTCTCCCTCTCACTCTCTCTTTCGATCTCATTTTACCTCACTTTCACTCCCGGCTTCCACAGTCTCTCTCACTCCCTTCCCTGATGATTTTTATCTCACTTCATCTCTCCCTTTAACTCTCACAGTTCTTTTTAATATTTTTTCCTTTAATTCCGTTCATCTGTTCCCTCGATGTTTCACTCCCTTAGTATCTCTTACCTACCCCTTCCCTCAGTCTCTCTCACTACCTCACACTTCTCTCTCCCTATGTCTGTGCCCACCTTTTTCACTCCCATCCCTCTCACTTCCACTCACTTATTCCATCTCCCTCCCGTTCCCTCCGCCCTTCTCCTTCCCACCCAGAGGCAGAGACCAATCTCCTTCCTGCCTTAATCCTGAGACCCATTAGTGGAATTCTAGACCTTAGTCTCAGTCAGGGTCAGGAAGAAACACATTGGTGTCCTGGCACTATGAAACGTTATGACCCTCGACCTTCAGTCTTGCCGAGCAGTACCACTCCCCCTTCCCCCCCCCCTAGAAAAGGCTATCATTCCCTACGACGAAGTCTAGTCTCTGTGATGGAAAGGATAATAACAGTGATTTGATCTAGTTTATATAATACTGAGAAATATTTCCTACATACTGATGAGCTCGGGGCCTCCCCTTCGTGCCTTCTTTGGCCAGGGACCTGGAGTTTGGGTACTAGACACCCCCTTCTGTCTGGGGTCGCTCTTTCTCTCTCACACTCCTCCCTCATTCTCTTTTGTCTCACTCCCATTCCACAGTCTCTCACATCCTCCCTCTCATTCATTCCGTCTCATTCCTCTCCTGGTTCTATCCAACTCCCCCAATCCTTCTCACTCTCTCCTCTCCTTTTCGCTGGTCATGCCCCTTTATTCTCCTCTATCTCCCTCACCACAGAGGCCGAGACCGACCCCTCTCCTGGCCTGACCATGCGAGCCATCGGTGGAATCATGGACCTGTATTTCTTCCTGGGTGACACCCCCTCCTCGGCCATCAAAGGTTATCTTGGGGCAGTGGGCTTTCCCATGTTGCCTCCTTACTGGGCCCTTGGATTCCAGTTGTGCAGGTGAGAAAGAGAGACCTTGTGTCATATATATGGCTATTCTGTTACGATGTAGGCACAAGATTAGCTAGATGCACCAGACTTATCTCAGACACATCCCAATCACGTCCTAAACGCACCCAAGCCGCACTTCCATTACCCCCCACCCTCGGCACCCTTCCCCATGAAGCCTGGATCCCATCCTTCAGGAAGATTCACGGACTCAGTCAGTGAGTGTCGCAGTTAGGCGCACACACTGGGTTTGTCCTCCTATCTGGGTGTGACAAAAACATCTCATCGTACTGACGAAGTTAACAATATCGAGAGGTGGTGAAGTGATAAGAAAGATGGACTATTCCCAAAAAGAGTACAAGTTTTATCCCAGGACTGTTATATATATATATATATATATATATATATATATATATATATATATATATATATATATATGTGTGTGTGTGTGTGTGTGTGTGTGTGTGTGTGTGTGTGTGTGTGTGTGTGTGTGTGTGTGTGTGTGTGTGTGTGTGTGTGTGTGTGTGTGTGTGTGTGTGTGTGTGTGTGTGTGTGTGTGTGTGTGTGTGTGTGTGTGTGTGTGTGTGTGGAGTGTATAGCGGTCGGGGGAGCAGACTAACTGATCATTGCGTGGTATTATGTTCGACAGAGGTGTAAAATTGATGGGTAAACAGAGGCAGGGAATGACAGGAGGATGCATTCCCTGCAATGAGAATAGAAAGTCGTCAGGAGAAAAAGAAACAGACGGATAAAGAAAGAAATGGAGGAGTTACTGAGAAGACTGAACTGGAGTAGAATGAGGAGGGGGAAGGCATGTGAGAGGTATTCACAGAAGAAATCTGCAGCACGTGAGACTGTGTGGAGTGAACAGAAAACGTAATGGGGTGAAAGGAAGAGCATGGTGAAATAAAGAGGTTAAACGAGCTGTGGAAGATAGTGCGAAAAAAGTCGATGAGGAGTTTAGCGGTAACCGAGTGCAAAATGGGGAGAACGAAAAAAAAAAAAATCTGTTTTGGAAGAAGGTCACAAAAGCAAAACAGGGTAATTAAGGAAGTAATGCAGGGGTGAAAGTTATAGATGGCAGAATGTTGGTGAAGGAAGGGGAGAAAATGAGTGGATGGAAAGAACATTTTCAGGAATTGTTGATATAGAGAACGGAAGTAGCGTAAGCTTAAATGGTTTGAGACTGGTTGGTAGAAGATTAGCGAGAAGGGAGGAAGAGGTCAGAAGGACTGAAGCTGTTGAGGCAATGAAGAAAGCCTAAATGGGGAAGTCCAGGAATTGGTGGAGTGTATGGCGAAATGCAGAAATACGGTTGATAAATAGTGACAGAATGGATATGGAAGATGTGCGGACTGGTCTTCCACCTACCCTACATACCTATCTCCAGCTTTACACACGTACGTTCTACCATATATACCTCCCATCTATCCTACACACTTACCCAGCATACCTGCCTCTTACCCTACATACCTGCCTCCTATCCTAAATACCTGCCTCCTACCCTACACACTTACCTTCTACCCTACACACGTAACTTCTGCATGCACTACCTTATGTACCTAATTCCTACACTACACACCTACCTTTTACCTTACACACCTGCCTACGACACTACGCGCCTAACCTCTGCATTACTGTACGCATCTTTTTTACACATCTGCTCTAATCACCTGCCCCCAGTTCTGTACACTTGTCTTATACCTGTACGTTACACTCTTGCCTCTTAACCTACACACCTGCCTACACATCCAACCCCTCACCCATCTCCATACATGCCCATCACACACGCTCTATTCACGTGCAATTTGCCGGCAGGTACGGCTACAACACCTTAGACAACCTGAAGGCGGCCGTCTCACGTACCCGTCGTAATGGACTCCCTCAGGTTAGTCCTGACTATCTATGTATGTATCTAAGTCTCTCTCTCTCTCTCTCTCTCTCTCTCTCTCTCTCTCTCTCTAATATCAGTCCTTGCATTATGTTAGTTTTTCTCACAAGGCTTTTGTCAGTTCTTTCCACAGGTCAGTGTTTGCCGTGTTTAAATCTTTTGGCAGGAAACATGTGGTTTAGTTTCAGCAGCAGAAATACCTTACCGATGCAGTTCCTCTTCCCGCTGGTTTCTCTATATTTTCTAAGAATTGTTATGGTGGTAAATGATTATTAACCACTGATTTAGCTTTCGCTGTTGTTTTTATCAATGTTCATTTCGTTTCACTCTTGTTTATTCCTCAGGCTTAATGACAGACATTCTAAATCCTACTCAGATCTTGGGATGATTATTATTCCTAGCCTTACTTTACATATTCATAATCTACACTTAGTTAACTTAAGCTATCAAACCTAACATAACGATATAACGTAATCTAGTAAAAAAAAAAAAAAAAAAGCTAACCAAACTCAACCGCACCAAAGCTAACCAAACCAAGCCAAATCGAACCTAAACAAACCTAACCTAAACAAATCTAAATTGATCTTATTTATGCGTAAACTAATCCAGTCTGACCTAACCAACAGCTGATTTAACCAAACACACGGAAATGGAAAATCAAATGAATTTCTTTGCAGGTGAGTAACTCATAGTAAGTGTTGGCCATTACGCCCAAGAAACAACACGCACCGAGAAAGCAAAACAGATAAAAACAGGAAAAGAAAATTTTCACGAAGCAATTGTTAACCGCCATAAAAATAATTAATCAGGAAAATATGGAAGGAAACTGTAAGGATAAGAAGTGAACTGGTAAGATTTTTCTGCTGCTTGAATTAAACAGTATATTTACCGTTTTTGTTAATGTCAGCTTTCGTCTTATTGCCTTTTAGTTTACAGCAGTTCTTGCCATACGTCAGTTTTCGCAGTATGTGTTTTTGCCATATGTCAGTTTTTTCTCTGTATGGCAATTTTTCCCATATAATCTTTAGCCTGTTACTCTCTTGAACCTGAGGTTGTAATTTTCATATTCTTGCTGCTGCCAAGCGATTTTTATTTAGCTTTGAGGTTGATCTCTCTTGAAGGAGTTAAAGAAGGCTAAATTTAACCCCTCCAGTCTGAAAAATCTAATCCCAAGGCGAAAGAAAGCGTCTAAGAGATAGCAAGAATAAATTAAAGCCAACATCCCAAGGCTGAAGGAGTTAACCACAGCTGTTCTATTTTTGTGTTTTTTATCCTACCTGATCCATTTATAATTGTTGAAAACTGAGGTACTATGATGATGATGATGATGATGACGATGCTGCTGCTGTTGCTGCTGCTGCTGCTGCTGTTGCTGCTGCTGCTGATGATGATGATGATAAAGACGTTTTCTGGTTTTGGGTCCCTCCCACCCTATTAATAATACCGGGAACAGGGTTAGCTTGATGATAATGAAGATGTTGATGGTTAAACTTTGCTTTTCCCCCCTCTCCTTTTTCTGGATCCTGTACACTTAATTTGCAAAAGTAAGAACAAAGCATGATCGTAATGGTGATGGTGCTCTGATTTTGGACCCCCTCCCCCGTTTTTCTGTTTTACCATCCTGTCCATCAGTAGATAACAATGGGGACGGAGACAGCTTGATGTTACAAGTGTTAATAGTTTGACCCGGGCTCGCAAAGCCAAAGGGTTGACACACACACACACACACACACACACACACACACACACACACACACACACACACACACACACACACACACACACACACACACACACACATATATATATATATATATATATATATATATATATATATATATATATATATATATATATATATATATATATATACAACAACATATCAAAGGCTAAGGTCACAGAGGTAGATCAGTGTTTGACCTAGCAATTTCACCTTGAATGGTTCGTATTCGATTTACATCAAACTTAATGAAGGTGATGAGGGTAAGGCAAGAACGAACAGATGTATTTTAAGAAAAGTCAGTCAAAGGTCAGTGTCACATGGCAAGGCCAAACTTGACCCGTCTGTTTGTGTGTGAATAAAATTGACTAAGACAGTTTTTATCTGATCTGGACCAAACTTAATGGAATGGTTGAAGATCAGCTAATGGTTCGACCTACTGCTTTCCCTAACACTGAGGCAAAGGTCACGCAATGTCGACTTAAACAGTCTTTATCCGATTTTAACCAAATTTTTTGGAAGGTTTAAGGGTAAGGCAAAGCTAAAGGGATTCGATTTTCGGAACGATCAGTCAGAAGTAAAGGTCACGGGGAGAAGTTAAAGACCAAGGTCACACGGAGAAGTCAAAACCAAGGTCACTGGGCAAGGTCAACCTATCTGTACTAAAGCTGATGGAGGGGTATGTGATCATTTAATGAAGTAATTTGAGTATGAGAGCCACTGGCCGAAGATCGAGGTCATAGAGCAAGGTCAAATATTTGGCCATAAGTCCAGGTAAGCGCGGGTTTTGCATTCTTAGTGGTTTTTCGGTTAATTTTGTGTTTTCCCCTTTTCCTGTTTTTCGGTCCTGTCTATTTATAAGCATGTCAGTAAACATAGCATGATGATGATGGTGGTGATGATGGTATAATAATGTATTTTCCATCTTCCTGTTTCTGGCTCCCATCCATCTCGTTTATGATAGTGGTAACAAGGTTAATATTATTATTATTATGACGTTCAGAGTTTTCGTACTTGTTTTTCTTTTCTATATTAGTGGAAAAATAGTTAGCATGAGTTTTATAATGGTAATGAGTGAACGTTTTATGTCTGGCAACTGGTTAATGGAATGAACTTAATAATGGAATTTGAATGTGATGTAATAAATATATTTGCTTTCTGTTCAATTAAAGCTCTAAACTGTAAATATCCGCCTAAAAATTTTGTTAATTCACCTTTTGTAGAATAAGTGTTTGCTCATATGCTCAAATATACAGTATATTGTGCATCCATTGCACATTACATATTCTTCCTAATATATGCTTTAAAAAATTACCCAAGAAAAACTCATTTTTTATTCAAATTTCTTACAAGCCTCACTATTCACTTCCAAAGCCTTCTCACACATGTACCCGTACGTAAAGCACCGGGTGGGGGTGGATCATTTCTCCAGCGAAGAATGTGATATTCCTTGGTCTTAAGAATCAAACTGCCTTTCAGACTTGTAAAACATGGCTTTATTACGTATATTAGATCTGTCTGTCCATGTCAGATGTGTGCAGGCTTACTGCTACAGTACATATGAGTACATACAAAATCAAATACTGCAGTCTAAGAGGTCATGTTCTGCCACTTTAACCCAGCTATCAACGTTGAAAGCCATTTAAGAACGCTATGATCACTAACAGCTGTAAAAACGGTATGTACCTTGTAAATCTTTAATATGTGGATTAATTTACAACAAATATCTCCAGTATTCCATCCATCATTAAACTCTTTGTTGGCCTTTCGGGAGTTCAGAGGCCAAGAGCTAAGTTATTCAGTCCATACGTTTATAGCGATAGTGCGGAGTTGCTCGTCCATCAGTGGCATTACGTATGCAACAAACTCCCAATCAGTCGTCGGATTTAAACACTTACGCGTCACATCCTGTTGGAACATCTTTGCTTACTAGATCACCCGGCGCTACTTTGTTGGTTATGTGGTTGCCACGTAGCGTAGTAAATAGTTTCTTACAGTAGAGGAATCCGTTTAGTTTGTCACTACGTAACATCACATGGAGTGAGTGGATGGCGGTGCATCCACCTACCTCATGGTTGTCCAACAAGTGGTGGATGCATCTCTTGGTGCATGGAGTCTCAACAGGAGGTGCGTAGACGGCTCCTAGGATGCAGCAATATTTTATACCTTGGTTGAATCCGATATTCGATAATCTATAATATAGAATATGTAATATAATTCGATTATGATATAGAGCTGTCACATCAAGCAGTTTTTCTTATGCAAGGAAGAAGGAACCAAAGGCCAGGAGCCCGCAAGATTGTTCCCTTCAAGAAAAAACAAAAACAGGATAACAGAGAGCCAAATTCAAGATTCGTTCATTTCGATGCCTGGACACATTGTTTGAAAGACTGGAGATCATAGGCAGTAGGAATTACAAACAGAAAGAGACAGTTCCAGAGCTGACCTGTTGCTTATATGAAGGACTGGGAGTAACAGTTAACTCTGTATTAAAGAGCTGGACAGAAAAGGGATGAGAGTTGGTTGCTAGACGGGTGCTACGTGCCCGCAATAGTGGTGAAGTGATTCAAGCAGGCAGTTCAGAGGAGAGGTGACATTGAAGTAGCGAAAGAAAAGAGACAAAGATGCAACAGTGAAACGAAAAGACAGAAGTTGGAGGGAGCCAGTAAGAGGAGGAGAGCTAATGAGACGAAAAACCTTTCACTCCACCTTGTTGAGAAGAGTTATTTCTGGGGAGCCTCCCCACACATGAGAGTTGTATTCTACGCAGGGGTGAATGAAACCCGTGTATAAAGTCAACAACTTCGACTATCTTACTTCTATGATGGAACACATTCTATCCATTTCTCCTTTCTCTGAAATCTCCATTCCAGGAGATTTCAGTGTTCACCACCACCTTTGGCTCTCCTCTCCTTTCACTGATCCACCTGGTGAACAAGCCTACATCTTTCCTATCCTTAATGACCTAGAGCAGCTTGTACAGCACCCTACCCGTATCCCTGACCACCTTGGAGAGGGCTCCAACATACTTGACCTCTTCCTTACAACTAATCCTTCTGCTTACACTGTTAACCTTTCCTCTCCGTTGGGCTCCTCCGATCACAACCTTATTACCTTAACCTGTCCTATCGCTCCGGTACGCCCTGTGGACCCTCCAAAGAATCGTCGTCTGTGGCATTTTGGAGCCGCAGATTGGGAGGCCCTCAGGCAGTACTTCTTTGATTTTCCGTGGAATGATTATTGCTTCCATGGCCAGGAGCCATCTGAGTGTCCCTTGCGTATTACAGAGGTTATTCTCTAGGGTATGGAAGCATACATTCCCTTCTCATATACTTTGACTAATGCAAGAAAGCCTTGGTTTAATCACACTTGTTCTAATGCTGTCCACAACAAGGAGAGGGCCTATAAAAGGTACTGGAGCCAACCCACCCACGAATCACATCTTCTTTATGTTTCTGCCTGGAATAGTGCTAAGTCTGTTCTTCGCTCTCCTAAAAATAATGTCATCCGTACTAAATGCTCTCAACTCTCCAACTGGAATTCTTCCTGCTTCTTCTGGCACCTTGCCAAAATCCTTTCTAACAACTTCACCTCATCATCCTTCCCTTATCTTTTCTGTTCTGATGGCTATGTAGCTATTTCTTCTACTGATAAAGCATGTGTCCTTGCTCAGACCTTCTCCTTCATTTCCACCTTAGATGATTCTGGTGCTGTTCCTCCATCATTAACCCCCTCAGACTTCATCATGGCTGACATTAAAATTTCTTTAGCTGATGTATTTTCTGCCATCACTGGCCTCAATACTAAGAATGCATATGGGCCTGATGGAGTCCCTCCTTTTGTCCTTAAGAACTGTACCTTCTGTGCTTACATCCTGCCTAGGTAAACTCTTACGTCTTTGTCTGTCAACTTGTACCTTTCCTTCTTGCTGGAAGTTTGCTCTCATTCAACCAATCACAGAGAAGGGTGACCATTCCGAACTCTCTAACTATCATTCAGTTTCTTTAACATCATGTGTCTCAAAAGTTTTCGAGTCAATTCTTCATAGGAAAATTTTAAAGCATCTTTCCAATCAAAACCTTCTTTTTGATCGTCAGTATGGGTTCCGTCAGGGACGCTCCACTGGCGATCTTGTCACATACCTTTCAGACTCCTGGTCATCCTCATTTCGGGACTTTGGCGAAAGCTTTGCCATTGCACTTGACATCTCAAAGACTTTTGATCGAGTCTGGCATAAATCTTTAATTTCCGAACTGCCCTCTTACGGTTTCTATCCTTCTATTTGTGTCTTCATCTATAGCTTCCTTTCTGGTCGTTCTATACCCGCTGTTGTAGACGGCCATCGTTCTTTTCCTAGATCTATCAACAGTGGTGTTCCTCAGGGCTTTGTCCTATCACCAACTCTATTCTCTTTATTCATCAATGATCATCTAAGCTGTACATCTAACCCTGTCCACTCGTACGCTGATGATTCCACCCTTCACCTTTCCATTCGGTTCCTGCAGCATCCATCCCAGGAGTTACTTCAACAAACAAGGGATGAGGCTATGGCACACCTAATGTCTGACTTGGCTCGTATCTCTGACTGAGGTAAAAATAATCTTGTTGTTTTTATTGCATCAGAAGCTCCGTTTTTACACCCATCAACCGACACAATCTTCCACAGGAGTACCCATTATTGTTTACTAATATCCAGCTCAATCCTGCATCATCCTATGTAAACATGCTTGGGGTTTCATTCACACGGGACATATCTTGGAAAGATCATATTGCATCTCTTGCAAAATCTGCTTCCCAGAGATTAGGTGTGTTAAGGCGACTCCGTACCTTCTTTACCTCTGCACGGTTGTTGACTTTATACAGGAGTTTTATTCGCCCCTGTTTAAAGTACAACTCTCATGTGTGGGGAGGCTCCCCACATACAGCTCTTCTCAGTACGATGGAGTCGAAGGCTTTTCGTCTCATAACTTTCCTCCTCTTACTGGCTCTCTTCAACCTCCGTCTCTTCACTGCACTGTTGCATCTTTATCTCTTTTCTATCGCTACTTCAATGATCACTGTTCCTCTGAACTGTCTGCATGCATTCCTCCACTTCTACGATGGGCACGTAGCACCTGTCTAGCAGCAAACTCTCATCCTTTTCTGTCCAACTCTCTAATGCAAGAGTTAACCGTTACTCCCAGTCCTTTATTTATGCAACAGGTCAACTCTGGAACTGTCTCCCTCTGCCTGTATTTCCTACTTCCTATGATCTCCAGTCTTTCAAATGCAGTGTGTCCAGGCATCTCGACATGAACTGATCTTGAATTTGGCTCTCTTTCGTATTGTTTTTGTTTTTTCTTGGAAGGAACGGTTTGCGGGCTCCTGGCCTTTCGTTTCTTCTTTCTTGTATTTCAAAAAAAAAAAGAAAAAATGTGCAGGGGTAAAGAAGGCACGGAGTTGGCTAATTGCACCTAATCTCTTGGAAGCAGATTTTACAAGGAATGTAATGTGATCTTTCCAAGAAAAGTCCCGAGAGAATGAAACCCCAAGCAAGTTTAAGCATGATGTAGGATTAAGCTGGATATTATTAAACATTAGTGGGTACTCCTGTGGAAGATTTTGTTGGGTAGATAGGTTAAGAACTGAGTTTTTGATGCATTAAAAACAACAAGATTACGTTTATCCCTGTCAGAGATATGATCCAAGTCTGACATTAGATGTGCCATAGCCTCATCCCCTGTTTGTTGAAGTAACTGCTGAGATGGATGCTTCAGGAAGCGAATGGAAAGGTGAAGGTTGGAGTCATCAGCGTAGGACTGGATAGGGTTAGATGTACAGATTAGAAGGTAATTGATGAATAAAGGAAGAGTTGGTGATAGGACATGATAGGACAGAGCCCTGAGGAACAACACTATTGATAGCTCTAGAAGATCGGTGGCCGTCTACAACAGCAGCTATAGAACGACCAGAAAGGAAGTTAGAGATCAAGGCACAGATGGAAGGATAAAAACCGTAAGAGGGCAGTTTGGAAATTAAAGATTTATACCAGACTCGATCCTAAGCCTTTGAGATGTCAAGTGCAATGGCAAAGATTTCGCCAAAGTCTCGAAAGGAGGATGACAAGGAACCTGAAAGGTAGGTGAGAAGATCGCCAGTGGAGTGTCCCTGGCGGAACCGGTACTGACGATAAGTAAGAAGGTTGTGATGGGGAAGATGCTTAATTTTTATCTTTTTGTTAACAATAGAATATAAAACTATCGAAACACTGCATGTTAATGCAATTGAGCGATAGTTAAATGGGAATGGTCACCCTTCTTCGGGACAGGCTGAATGAGAGCAAACTTCCAGCAAGAAGGAAAGGTACAAGTTGACAGACAATGGTGAAAGAGTTTACCTTGGCAGGGAGTATGCACAGTAACACAGTTCTTGAGGACAACATGAGGGACCTCGTCAGGCCCATATGCCTTGTTAATACTGAGGCCAGTGATGGCTAAAAATACATTAATTGAAGAAATTTTAATGTCAGCCACGAGGAAGTCAGAGGAAGGGAAGTGATGGAGGAACACCACAGAAATCGCTTAAGGCGGAAAGGGAAGAGAAAGTCTGAGCGAGGAGATCTGCTGTATCAGTTCAAGAAATGTAGTAGCTTCAGAGCCATCAGAGTGGAAAAGAGGAGGGAAAGATGATGAAGTAAAGTTGTTAGAAAGGCTTTTGGCAAGGTACCGAAAGGAGCGGGAAGCATGAGTTGGAGAGTTTAGAGCATTTAGTATGAATGAAATTATTTTTATATAGCAGAGCGAAGAACAGTCTTAGCAGGATTCTGGGCAGAAGCATAAGAGAGATGATTTTCATGGATGGATTTGCTCCGGAACCTTTTGTAGGGCTTCTCCTTGTGGGCAGCATTAGGACAAGCGTGATTAAACTGAGGCTTCTTGCTACCCCCCTTTTGTCGCTACTTACGTATGTGAGACCGGCTTCTCCACTCTTCTGAACATAAAATCTGATTATAGGAACCACCTCGACTGTCAACATGACATGTGCTTGGCGCTTTTAACCACTCTTCCATGTTTCAAATTGCTCATGAGCAAAATGCAAAACCAGAAGTCGCACTGTAGTGTATGTTTTTTCTGCTAAACCTAAAGGATTCACATGTTTTAATAACTTCAGCCAGTGAAGATTTTTTTTTCACACTTTCAAATATATACATACTTTTATGTTTCCAGAGTGCGTAGTTGAGTTCTACAGATTTACAGTAAACTGCGAAATTTCTGGACGCTATGACAACTTTTTTTTAAAGTTAAAAAAAAAATGAGATGGGGTGTGTACAGTAGGTTGGGATACATTTGGTCTGGGGTTGGAGAAGCTAAATAAAAGGTTAGACCACCCTGACCTGTCACACCTTTAAAGTGCGCTATGCATTGAATTATAGTATGTCCTAGACAGCACGTAATATATGCTGACATGTAAAAAACGCTAGGTTTGTTAATCCTTTTCTATCAAATGATGCACATTGTATTTCCGTGTTGCTGTGCCCAGGTTATTTTATTTAACTTAGGAATGTTTCTTTAGTTGGAAATCTCTCTCTCTCTCTCTCTCTCTCTCTCTCTCTCTCTCTCTCTAGGGGAATAGCACCGTCATGGCAAGACTGAAATGAAAGATAAGTCACCAGAGTTCAGGAAGGCCTAATCTGATGCCTGGCGACGGTCATGTGGACAGACAAATTTCTCCGAAGTATCAGTCTTTCTTTAGACAACGACACGCAACCGTCTAATTTAAAATCCAGGTGTCTATTGCATTTCTAGGCAAGGTATTAAACTGGGTCATATTTTTGCAGGATGTGCAGTACGCAGATATTGACCACATGGACCGCAGGATGGACTTCACCTACGACAAGGTCAGTTGGGCGGGCCTACCAGACTACATCAGGGAGGTCAAAAAAACAGGCTTGAGGTTCATAATTATTCTTGACCCCGCCATCAATGCCGAGGTTAGTGGATTTCTTGATCGTTACATCTTTCCTTATTAATAATTTTTCTTAATGCGGTATGCCTGTTAATAGCGAAGATAAATACCCTGCACAAATTCCCTATATGATATGAACAGCATATTCATTACTGTAGACACGAGATCATAAAGCGAAAGCCAGGCACCGATTTTTGGCAGTCATTAGCAACCTTTAAGGCGTCATTATTGTGTTCAATCTCTCTCTCTCTCTCTCTCTCTCTCTCTCTCTCTCTCTCTCTCTCTCTCTCTCTCTCTCTCTCTCTCTCTCTCTCACACACACACACACACACACACACACACACACACACACACACACACACACACACACACACACACACACACACACACACACACACACACACACACACACACACACACTCTATATCTCTAAATCTCTACATCTCTTGCAGCTGAGTGAGACAGAGTACCCGGTGCACGCCAGAGCCCTGGAGAAGGACGTGTACATTAAGTGGCCAGAGGAACAAGAGCCAAGTGAAAATTATGGAGCTGGTGACATTATGCTGGGATACGTGAGTTGCACTGGGGTGGGGATGGGATGGGGGTGGGTGCGTGCTGTGTTGGGCTGGGGTGGGAATGGGGTGGGATGAGTGGGACTAGACTTTATTTCGGGGTGGGTTGGGTGGAATTGGGGCCTGTTTTAGGTGATGAGTGTTTTGAGGTGCGATTTGTGTGCGGTGTGTTTTTTCCCTTGGGATGTGTGTAGCAGGTGTGAACTAGGTTGTGTGAGGTTTGGCTGAGGTTTGTGGCATTGGGGTGGGATGTGAAGGACAAATGGGAGTTGAATGAAGCGTGTAAGATTTGGGTCTATTCTCGAGAAGAATGAGAGGGACTGGGGCCTGTTTTAGGATGAGATGTGCGAGTTGAGAGTTTTACAGGGTTGAGGGTGGGGGATTCGTTTTGTGAGGATGTGTAGGACTATAGCCTGCTCTGGTTGGTACCGATATATGTGTGGTGCGTGTATACGTAGTTTAGTGGGATGTGTGGGACTGGGCTGAGTTGTATGGACTTTAGGGTATGCGGGGGGATTTAGATTGCTGTACCGGAATGTGTAAAGCTGAGTGGTTAGCTGGGGTAAGAGATTTCGTGATTTTGTCTTGGAATGTGTGATATTACAGTGACTAACTGGGAAATGCAGGGTTGGGAATAGTGATCTTATTAAGTATTATATTAAGTATTTTTTTTCTCCTTTGTTCATAGTGTGAAAGCCTAGGTGAGCTATGGCAGTTTCTCACCCCACACTGCTGCTCCACAAAAACCTCAAAAACTGATTACCTTTACAAAGAAGCAAAAGTATTTCCAATCAAGGGCCCATGAATGTGAGAGGCTGAGAGATCATCGGTTTTGCACAGGATCCACCCCATTCTTAATTATATGTATATGCTACACCTCTCCTTACCCATCGCTAAAGAGTTAAAAAATGAATAACGTCTTTATATTGCACACAGTGCCCCTTCCCAAAAAAATCCTCTTCCTCAACCCAGCCCAACTATATAAACACTTACACAACCATCAAGCATCCAAAAAAATCAGCCAAACAGCGTCTCACATAACCTATCCATCTCAAAAAGAAATGAATTCACATAGCCAGACTACTATGTGGCCATCAACATTCTTTATTTCAACCCTGACAAAAATTCAACTCTGAGATTACACTCTCTCCTCATTGTAACGCAAACCCTCATCTCAGCATCGCAACACACTCATTCATCCCATGCTCCGCACTGATAACACAGAAGAGCCTTCAGCAAATACCCCATCAAATGATACCTGGAAGCACTTAGCTAATGTAATTGGATTCCGGCAGTCCATCCAGTCACGTCCAGATGAGACCGTGGTGACAAGGACAAGAAGACCACACTGGTACACCACGCACACACTGCTCCACCACACCTTATAGCACACCATGCCTACTGCTACACCTCACCTGCTGTCATACCACACACACAGACTGCCACATTATACACAGTCCTATCACACACACTGCCACAGCAAACACACTACCACACCACACATACTACAACACCACGCCATACACACACACACACACACACACACACACACACACACACACACACACACACACACACACACACACACACACACACACACACACACACACACACACACACACACACACACACACACACACACACACACACACACACACACACACACACACACACACACACACACACACACACACATTTTCTACTCAGTTTAACTAATCTCTCCTGCTGCATCCCCGCCCCCTCGCTCATCAGTCTTCAGGTCTACCTACGTCCCGAAAATTTAAACAAAAACATTTCCGGAGTCAAAACCTCTTATTCTCTTATCTTTCACCCATCTCCCTCAATAAAAGGTGCTCTACATAATTTCTTATTTCTCATGCTTCCACCATTCATTTCCCATCTAATAATTCTGAAGCATGCTCTACAGACTTCTTGGTTCATGCATCCATCATCTTCCTAATTACTTCAAAATCGCGTATTACCCTCAACATAATTTAGTTGTTTCTTCCATCGTCATCTCATTCATACCGATGCTGTATTACTGTCTGCGATTCTTCTGTATTTACCCATGTATGAAGCCTTTCCATGTCCAAAATATCCAGCTCACCCACTTCCATCTAAGCCTTTTTTCATTAATCCCCCCACTCCATCTCTTGCTTGTTCTCATAACTCAGACTCCATAGGGTAGCTGCTACACAATACGTATTATTTTCTTCTCATTCAGACTCCAATCCTTTCCCTTGACTACCCAAATCACTATCCATGTTCCTCATTTATCTAACTGTTGTCCTGTCCCTCAACCGTCCAAGCTGTCATTCTTTACCTTAACTTTCCAGTTCCATATATTTTCTTTCATTATCCACTTCACATCTTCTACCTCAGTTATCCAAGACCCCTCATTCCAGCTCTATACTTTTTCTTTCATTATCCACTTCATACCCTCTACCTCAGTTATCCAAGACCTCCTCATTCCACCACTTGTTGATGCTCCTATCAGTTTCCTCAGTCATATAACGTCCATCATCTGTCTTCGTCATCCAAACATTAATCGTTCCCTAAATCGCCCGTCGTCAGTCTCCTTTCGTCTGAACATCGCTCACTCTTTTCTCCATATATCAATTCCTTATCCCCATAAACATGATCTCTCTCTCTCTCTCTCTCTCTCTCTCTCTCTCTCTCTCTCTCTCTCTCAACCTCCTCAACCTTTCCTTTCTGTCTATTTATCCATTCTTTTCCCTTCCTACAACCCCCATCTCCCTTTTCCTTCAGTCATCCGTCTACCCACACGTTCTTCTTTACCCAACGCTGCTGCTTTCCCCAAACCCCCTTCTCCAATTACTCTCCCTCCTACATCCTCCCACCAAGCCTTCGTTTCGCCCACGCCTCCCCATTTTATACACCACCCATTCACTGTTCCTCATTCGCTTCCATCTCTCCATCCACACCCACCTTCCTTCTCTTCTTGCATTCTTCATTTTATCTTCACATTTTCCACCTCATTTACTGACAAATTATACGCCCCATTTACCCTCGTCATTCATGCATCCTTCCTTCACTCCCACACACCTGACCCATTATTCATTTTCTCCCATTCCTAGAGTCTAAACACACACACACACACACACACACACACACACACACACACACACACACACACACACACACACACACACACACACACACACACACACACACACACACACACACACACACACACACACACTTTTTCTTTCAGTATCACTCTCATATCACATTTACACTACCTCATTACCACAGTCTTCCGCTTCCTATCTCCCTTCCCTGATTCCATATCCACACAGTTGAGTAACCTTAACCTTGCCCTTAGCACCGAAATTACCATTTTGGGTGATTATAACATACATAATATTGAATGGTTATTGCATTCTGCCAGGACTGACGACGCTGGTCTAGAGTGCGAGCGGTTTGCAGAATCGTTTAATCTCACCCGGCTGGTAAAGCAACCAACCAGAATACCTGATAATCCTGACCATAATGCCCATCTCTTGGATTTATTCTTGACAAATAATCCAGATCAATACAGGATAGAGGTACTGTCACCACTTGGCTCCTCTGACCACAATCTCATCAAAGCCTCATTAGTTAACCCTCCCACACCTCCCCGTTCTGAACCTGTCAGGATGACCCGATGGCACTTTGATAGGGCAAACTGGGATGGATTTAGAAATTATCTTGCTGACATTCCATGGCAGTCTTTCTTCTCTAATGATCCCAATTCTACCCAGTCCCACATTTGCGACTTAATACTAGCTGGTATGGATTTATTCATACCAAGTCAACAGTTCACTCTCTCCAAAATGGTTTGATGGCAACTGTGCCAGAGCAACAGCCCAAAAGTCATTAGCATATAACACTTACTTAAAATAAAAAACATCTGAAACACTCTCTCAATTTAAAATTGCTAGAAATCATGCAAAAGCTGTATTAAATCTAGCTAAATCAAACTTTCTTCAAAAGCAAGCATCAGAACTACTTAACAACCCTAATGACAATAGAATTCTGGTCAGCTCTTAATTCTTTCAATAATAACTTTAACAAGTCATCTTCCATTCCCCCACTAAAATGTTCAGATGGCAATATTACAAATGACCCGCGTGGGAAAGCTGATATTTTTGCCAGTACATTTGCCAGAAACTCTACCATAGACGATACCAGCCAGAATGTCCCAGTACTGGAACTTGATTCTCCCGAAATTGCCCCACTTAAAATACGACAAGATACGTAAAATCCATCCTAGACAATTTACCTACCAACAAAGCTCCAGGCCCAGATGTAATTCAGCCAATTGTTTTGAAAAAGTGTTCCCCTGAACTTGCCTCTGTACTAGCTAAATTATTCAGACTATGCATACGTAATTCTTTATTCCCAAATTCATGGAAGCCAATATCCACCCAATTCCGAAGAAAGGAAGTTCGTCTGACCCCTGTGATTACAGACCAATAGCTGTCACATCTTCTCTTGGTAAGGTATTTGAAACTTTAATTAATAAGCACATTGTTAAATATCTTGAATCCAACAACTTAATTAGTGATAGACAATATAGCTTTCGCCACGAAAGATCCACCACTGACATACTCAATCTCCTAACTCATACCATCCATTAATCAATTGACCTACATGGAGAAACTCATGCAGTAGCTCTTGATATTTCTAAAGGTTTCGACAGAGTATGGCACCGTTCTCTGCTGTCCACACTCCCTTGCTATGGACTAACGTCTATTGTTCCTTTGATTTCCTCATATCTTAGTGATAGGAAAATAAGAGTAAAAGTAGATGATGTATATTCCAATTTCCACTCAGTTAACGCCGGCGTGCCGCAGGGATCAGTTTAGGCGCCAACCCTATGCCTGGTTCATATTAATGATCTCTTATCTGTCACCCACAATCCAATCCACTCATACGCAGATGACTCAACACTACATAGTTCATTCACACTCAGACACCCATTTACAGAGTCTAATATCTCTACCTCTCAACTCAGTACAGCCATCTCCATAAATCAAGACCTATCTACGATCAGTGAATGGGGACAAAACAACCTTGTCTCTTTTAATGCTAGTAAAACTAAATATATACAATTTACTAATAAACAGATATTTGCCAGATTCGTACATTACCTTCAGTGCTACTAATATTCCCATCTCCAAAAGTATTGAATTCTTGGTGTCTCACTTAACAATGCCCTCAGCTGGATCTCTCATGTCAGATCACTTGCTAAAACCGCCTGAAAGAAACTTGGATTATTGTATAGAGTCCGTAACTTCTTCGCTGACGAGCAGTTAGCTATAATTTATAAGAGTCATGTGCGCTTTCAGCTTAAATATTGCTCACCCTTGTGGAATGGATGTGGAGAGGTTGCATTAAAACAATTAGACAAAATTCAGAATAAAACTGTGAGAATTATTAACAACCCTGCCATTACAAATAAACTACCTCCCTCAAGTAAGAAGGAATGTTGCCTCCCTTGCATTATTTTACAGATATTTTTTTGGCAAATGCTCGGACGAAGTTGCGTCCATGGTGCCACCTCTCCATGCCTTCCCTCGTGCTACACGGGCATCTGGTACGAGGTAGCGCTCATGACTGGAATGTCACTCAGCCATATTGCAGAACTTCTGCCTATCAGAATTCTTTCATTCTCCGAAATGCATCTCTCTGGAACTCGCTTCCCCAGAGTTGTTTCCCTCCAAATTTCAACCCACAGCTGATTAAGTCTAACTGTTACAGATATTTTATGAACAGAGGACATCAGTAATCTGGTGTATGGATTATTTTTTTTAATCATTTTTTTTCCTTCCTTCCGTTCTGTTAAAAAAAAAAAAAAAAAAAAAAAAACTATCATCCCCACTCACCCATTCTCTAAAAACTACCATCTTCCCCATAGCTTCCATTCCAGTTTCCCCATAACCCCCATCCCCACTCCCCATACAACCTTAGCCCGTCTCCACTCTCTTTCTCCTATCTCATACTCTCCACTGATCCATAACACAATCTCCACTTCCCATTAGCCCCCATCTCCCCACCTCTATTCACATATTGCCCTTTCTCCCCTCCCCCACTCACCCATAACCCCATCTCCACACCTCTACTCCTCCCTAACCTCCCTCTCTCCTCCCCTACTGCCCCATAACCTCATCTCCCCATTCCTCCTTACCCGATATCACCTTCCCCCTAAACGCTGACCCCTGCCCCTTCCATTCACCTGTAACTCCCATTTTTCCTTCCTCATTTATTGAATCTCATCTTCTCTCCCATTTTCACCCTTAATTCTCATCTCCACAATCACTTTACTTATAGGGCCTCTACTGATACCCCATCCCCCATTATCCTCACCCCTTCATTTTCGTAAGTCCACCCTTCACACTATCTCCACTCCCTCCACCACAGTCACCATTCCTTCATCCCCATCCACTTAAATTCATCTAATACACACTCCTCACACATCTGCAACTAACCGTCCTCACTATCTATGCCACCTTCCTAACTCCAATCTCTACACTCACTACCACACCTATTTCTCACTCCTAATTTCACCTAATCCCCACTCCCTCATAACGCCATCTCTGCTCCCCACTCCTCAGTAATTATCATCATCTGTACCCCACTCACCAGTAAGACCCCATTATTGCTCTCCAGTCCTCATATTTCACCTCATCTCAATTCCCCGCAATTCAAAATTCATTTCATCCTCACTTTCCCACTCAATCAAACCATAACCCCACTCATAATTCCCTTCTCCATGTATTCATAATGTCCACTCCCCCAAATCCTCATTTCCGCATAATTCGTACTCCCCGTAATCCCCAGTGCCTGTCTTCCCAGGTGTGGCCAGACAACCGTACTGCTTTTCCCGACTTCTTCCGCAACTCGACCCATGTGTGGTGGAGCGACGAGATACACTTGCTTTACAAGGACATTGAGTTTGATGGACTGTGGATCGTGAGTATACTATAGGTTCATTTGGCTTTGTGTATGTGTGTGTGTGTGTGTGTGTGTGTGTGTGTGTGTGTGTGTGTGTGTGTGTGTGTGTGTGTGTGTGTTGCAGGAATAGGCTATCACGCACCTGTTATACACTTTCCAGTTGTGTTTTACGGGCCTTGATGGGCAATTGATGCACAGGGCTGAGGGACGCCACTTCCTGTCGCAAGAGAAGTAACCCGCCCCCACCCAATGCTTCACACACACGGGTAAAGTTGCGGAAGACTTTTGGGAGACGCTGCAAAGTCCTACACATATATGTCCTTGGGTGAAAATTGAATGTGGAATTATTTATTAGTAAGGCTGTGTTTGTGGGCGAAAATCTTACGTCATCCAGGAGTACTCGACTTGTGTGAAGCCGTGAGAACACTCTTATGATGATGATGATGATGGTGGTGATAGAAGCTAGTCATGGTGTTTTGTAATTGTCTAGTAGAATTATTGTGACTGCGTATTATGATTGTGATGTAACCGTAGTAATTATTCCCTCTCTTCTCTCTTCCACAGATAATGAACAAATATCGAAATTACGCTAGGAACTTTCGTCTTGATTAATGTGGCTATTACGTTAGCAATGCCATGTATGATTCAGCCACAAATTTGACGGCTTGAGTAATGAGTGTGTGGATGTGTGGTCCATTTCATTAAACGCTTTGTTTTTGAAGGCGTCTGCCTTCATTTTATTTTCTCTACCTCTAAATTTCTTCCATCCCACTGACATAGAGGAAAATTGAGTGTTGGTGATGATGATGATGATTCTTGTATAGAGTATCTGTGATTTCCTATTTCTGGTTCCATTTGTCCGTCCCATGGAGCAGAGGGAAATTAGGTGATGATGATTAAGATGCTGATGATGATTTTTCTCCTGTTTTTTCTGGCTTTCTCTTCCTGCATCTGGGTCCCTCCTCCCAATTTGCTGTAATAGAGGAAAACTTGGTTGGGATGCTTCTCTCTCTCTCTCTCTCTCTCTCTCTCTCTCTCTCAAGTACCGAGATATGAGGCGATGATGATGATGATAATGATGATGATGGATTACTGCTGTCTGTTATAGCTATCCTTCCTCGCGATACTCATAGATCTGGCGGAATACAGTAACCACATACAGTCAACAAGAGAGGCATCATTATCTCATCAGATGCATTGATACTGGACGTGAGCGATGCGTTTCCATACGGATCACTAGATTTGGATATTTTGAGTTGCTTAGAATCCAATGTCCGTCAATGGCGCTCCACCAAACACTCACCTTGAGGTATCTTCTGAGTTGTGGAATCGTCTCAGTCTGCTGGTATGGGCGTGGATGTGGTAGTGGGAGCTGGAAATGATGAATGATGCAGGATAGACATTGATAACACTGACAGCGCCGCCTCTGCAACACACCAGAAATCAATCAGCGGAATGGAAGAAGGGTGTTCTTTGTGGACCACCCTGTATTTTTCCTGTAACTGGTGACATAATCGAAAAGTTACTGAACTGGTTATATAGTATCGTATTTCAAAGATTCCCGTCTTGTTTAAAAATGTAATTGCACCGAACCTACTTTTCAAAACTTTAATTTCTGACTGCAGTGAATGATACGAATATTTCAACTCTGTTCTGATTTAATTATCGTAAATACACTCTCCCTCACAAAATAATGATTACTGTCACAATGTGTGTGTGTGTGTGTGTGTGTGTGTGTGTGTGTGATAACAAATCCACCACACACACACACACACACACACACACACACACACACACACACACACACACACACATACGCAACACCATTTCGCTGGAAACATAAGCCGCAATCTCACACAGTCAATACCTCAGTGTCACACCCCGCACTTCTACATATGACACTCCACATACTGACACATCACGCACACTAGCACACCTTACCCAACGGGTCATGATGCACCCACACCACACACTGCCACATCTCGCACACAACTCACACCCACTTATCCGCTTTGCACAGACACAATAATATTACCTCTCTGTCATTCATCCAACCCCCTTTTTTTTCTTTTTTTCTTTTCTTTTTTTTTAAATCAAGAGCTTAGAGGTCAGGGGCTAAGCTACTCAGTCCAACCATTTTGGATGAGAGTGATCAGCTTCGCTAGCCCCTGAGTGGCATTATGTATGCAGGAAACTCCAACCACCCTTGGCTGGAAACTCTTACTGCCCCCATTCGGTTGGAGCTTTAACTCACTAGATCACTCGGCATCCGTTTGGATACATGGTTACTACTCAGCGAAATAAATTGGTCCTGGATTATAGGAAACCAGTTTAGCTTGTCACTCAGTGTAGAATCTCCTGAAGCTTGCACCACATTATTAACACCGTCACAAAACCTATTGCCATTGTCGTCAACTTCCCGTAACTATCCTTTCGGCGCTGGTGAGGGACGCCTTCACTTCGTTGCTAGATTCGCTCGGTTATATAAACATCCCTCAGCTTCCTCCCTTTGCCCCGAAAAGTGGATGATGGGTTGCAGGAGAAGGCCAGCTTCAGCCTGCAGTCCACCAGACTCACGGTCAGATAAGACGGGGACAACAACAACCATAACAAGAACAACAACAATTAAATCGTTCCCCTTGTGACTGAGAATGCAGGTACTGCACAGAGTACTATTTTTTAAAACCGTGACATAACCGTTGTAACAAATCTCCAGCGTAACTGTGACACAGCTCTTCAAAATACCTATCCACCACCACCACCACCACCACCACCACCACCATCATCATCATCATCAGTATCATAACTGTTTCCCGGTCATAAATGGGTTGGTTATATCTTGTTTTATCCCCAGAAAGTTGTTTATATCCCACAAAAAACGGTTTGGCATAACTGATAAATATTATTTACCTTAACCTTTAATCCCCTCGCATTAATGACTTTAAGCTTGTTCTTGCTGTCTCAAGGCGACTTTGTTCAGTTTAGGAGAGATTTCTCTAACTGTAGGGGTTAGATAGCCTTAGGTAATTCCTTCACAAGTTATCCTTTCTAAGTAAAAATTGTCTGGACGTAGAAAGAATTAGTAAAAAAAAAAAAAAAAAAAAAAAAAACTGATCCAATTTCATAACACATCTAGTCTAAAACTGAAACAATCAAGACAGTGTTCATACGAAGAAGTATCAAGAAGAACGTTGCCTTATTTCAGCTTACCTAAGATAATTTGCTCAGCTTAAGGAATCCCTTCCCGCACGCTCGCACTGCCAACGGGTCAAAATTCTCTTAATGGTTGTAGTTCAAGGTCCATATGACCTTGGTACAATGTAACTACCCTAAACACCCACACTCCAGCACCACATGTGCCATCCACCCGCCTTCTTGCCCTTGTTGCTGTCTGACTGCCCTCCTACAGCCTATTTAGTAACCATAACCACCTAACCACCAGGCGGTAGCTCAGTCGGTAGAGAGGTGGCCTGCAGTCCTACCGGACCCATGTTCAAATCCCCGCTGGGGCAGGGAACAGTTTATGGATTTGAATGTAATAAAAAGTAGATTTTACTGATCTACCAGAAGACCCGCCGACATGTCGTAAAAATACCCCCGGTAATACCAATACACCAATCCTGTATGAGACAGCCCTAGCATGTATTCAGTATGGACGGTGGGTGTTAGCGCCGAAGTGGTGACATGTAGAGGTGTATGAAATGTAGGACTACTGGGCCTTGGGAGCAGGCTGTGAAGTCCATGCCCGGAGTCGGACACAAAATATATATATATATATATATATATATATATATATATATATATATATATATATATATATATATATATATATATATATATATATCCGCAGCAACATTCTCCACTTACCTGTTCTGACTACCCATTCCACACTCCCGCATATGAATTTCTCCTCCTAACTACGGTCTGACTACGGACTACGCAGAGTAACCATACATTCTCTGTGAAATTTCCCCTAACAACCGAATCCACTCTCTCGAAACCAATTTCTCATAACTGCTGTAGAATCACCCTAACTGCTCTCCCGCAGTTAGATTTCTCCTCCAGACTGTTGTCCAACTACCTCCCTGCAGCCAGTTTCTCCTCTTAACTACTATAACCTTTCTCCAACAGTTACATTTTTTCTTAACTACGATCTAACTTCCCTAACGATCTTCCCACAGGTAAATTCCTCCTAAAGAAAACTAATTTAAACTAACCTAAGCTCAGCTAATCATAATTAAATAAACCCAATTATCCTTCTGTTGCCATATTCTTTTCTAAATACTTGCTAACCACCTTAACCATTGCCAGAACATTTTATTCAGCTTTAGGGGAACCTTTCCGATCTGAGGGGGTTATATTTAGCTTTCATTAATATTTTCACCTGTTCAGGTCCTTGCAAATTCAAGAAAATCGTCTACTGACGTCAAAGCTAAAGTATAAGTTACTCTACTACCCAAGTTGTATAGTGGTTAGAATGATCAAGTCGAACCCGTATAGGTCAGATTACCATAGGTTAATGGAGGTTTGTCGATTGTGTACTGTAATGTCGTCAGGGAAATTAGGCTGGACTGCGGTTACATACCTTCGGCCCTGCAGCCTGCACCTCGAGGGTGTAATGTGGGATTAACTGCTACCTTTACTACCTTGACTTCTCTCTCTCCTGCAGGATATGAATGAGCCAGCCAACTTTGGAACCAACGAGGAGCGCCCCTGGAACTGGCCAGAAGAGTTCACAGAAGACTGGAGCTTGAAGTGTCCGCCTTCCAACTGGGATGACCCACCCTTCCCCACCGCTGCAGCTACGGTGTGGGGCAAGAGGTAAGGGGGTAGGAGGGAAGGAGAAAGTGAAAGTGGGAGGGACAGAGGGGGAGAGGGAGGAAAGAATGAGGGAAAGTTGGAAAAGAGGGTACGACGGATGGAAGAGTGTCATGAGATACGGTAAAAAAAGTGGGGAAGGAAGTAATAAGGAAGGGGAAAAGTGAGGGAGAAAGGGAAGAAAGAAGGGAGAGAAGAAAAGGAGAAAGGGAGGAACTAGGGAGGATGAAGAGGAGGGAGGAAAGGAGAAAAATGGAGGGAGGGAGGGAAAACTTCAGCCTCAGGTTAAGTATCCGAGTTCTAGCTGATATAACCCACCTATTCCAATCGCTGCTGCTACAGTGTGAGGCAAGGAGTGAGATGAAGTGAGGGAGGAAGGGAGGAAGAAAAGGTACGAGAGGGGGAGAGAAGAAAATGATGAGGACGGAAAGCGGAAAGAAACAGAAGGTTGAACGGGAAGAATCTGAATAAAGTGGGAATGGAGGAGAGGAAGGCAGGGAGGGATGGAGGGAAAAAAGGAGGGAAGTACGAAAAGCTGAGGAAAAATAGTAGGGTGGAGGAAAGTGGGAGCCTCAATTGTTCGAATTCGAGCTGGGACGAGTTGCCTTTTCCTCCAGCTGCGGTTGTAGAGCAGGAAGTGAGAGAGGAGAGAAGTTTGGAGGAGGAAAACGAAGGTACGAGGGAGGGGGGAAAGACTAGTACAAAGCAGGAAAGAAATAAAACAAGAAAAGAACGGAAGTGAGGTGAACGGAAGACAAACCTGGAAGAACTTAAGGAAGTGGGAAGGAGGAAGGACAAAAGGAGGGAAGAAAGCAAGGTAGGGGAGACGGAAAAAATCTGAGGAAAAAGAAATGGGAGAAGACAGGGAGGAAGAGAGTGGTGCAGGTAGAAGAAATAACAGGATAAAAGAAGTGGAAGGGAGGGAGGTCCGAATATAGGTTATGTGGCAGAACTCGAGGTGATCTGCCTCTGTCTATCGCTGTTACTGTAGTGTGTGTGGGTAGGCGGGGATGGAAGTGGTAATGGCAGAGGACAGGGAAGCTTCTTTGATGAACTCCTTCAGCTCGATGATATGTGTATTTTATTCTGACCACTGAACGCATGATCTGATAATGTATAGGGGAAACATCTCGTGGTGAAGCGGATAATAAAAAAGCTTCATCAAATTCCTCCAGTTCTAAGAGTCTGTCAAAAGGTACGGTAAACATAATCACCAGGAAACAGCGAGGATGGCATCAAAATTACGTTATGGGATTGAGGAGGTTAAAAGAGCTATTCCTGGCACAGTAACAACAGGGGTCATTCTGAGAGGAGGATGAAGGGAAAGCATGAAGGACGAACCAAACCCTGCCATCATATTAGGAGAATTTTCTGGGCGTTACATATAATATAAGGAGACCGACCTTAACCATCCAAGTCACACCCTTCAGCTCCAACCTTGGCTTTTTTTTATCTGATACTTCGCTTGGAAATAGACTTTTAGTCTTGGTTTAAGTTTTGTCTGCAAAAACTGAAGTGGAATTCTTATTTAATATTAGTTTTTCATTGATCTCATTCGGGGTATTTAATATTATATTTGAACTTCACAGTCTCCATATTTTTCGCAGGGCCAAGAATACCTGATAAAGGGTTACATGTTTGATATATCTGGATCTTAAATCGGAACTAACACAGCCTTATGGACACACACACACACACACACACACACACACACACACACACACACACACACACACACACACACACACACACAAATAAATAAATAAATAAATAACTAAACAGCGTCAGCAGTGAATGTGTCAAGGCAAAATGATAAAGGTGGCTGTGAGAATCTTCCCCACGTGCCACGGTGAGAGCTTGTTACGTATTCTCGTAGATTAAGGATGCTTCCTAACACTTTTTCCTGAGTGACTCATTTTGCTTATTACACCTTACTGTCCTTATCCTTGTTTCATAGATCACTCTCATATCGCCATACTCTGCATAAATAACGTACAAAAGGATACAAAGCAACCATATCCCAAAACAAATCGCTAAGGAAGATGCGTTAGGGAGTTTGCTTACTCGACGAGGATACGAACCCTTGTGCCTGTGAGGTGGCATCGTGGGGGACTGGAGGGGGTGCAGTGTAATCAAATGTGCAGAGATAATTCGGAAAAGCAATAATTTGAATCACCAGCCATCATAAACGTACGACGGAGAGAAAAAGGACAAATTAGATTATGCAAATACTACTACTACTACTACTGCTAATGATGATGATGATGATGGTGGTGGTGGTGATGATGATTTTTTTTTTTTTTTTTTTTATGTGTCCGACTCTGGGCATAGGCTTCACAGCCTGCTATCAAGGCCCAGCAGTCCTCCTACATACCATACACCTCTACATGTCACCACTTTTGGCGCTAACACCCACCGTCCATATTGAATACATGCCAAGGCTGTCTCATACAGGACTGGTGTATTGGTATTAGCGGGGGTATTTTTACGACATGTCGGCGGGTCTTCTGGTAGATCAGTAAAGCCTGATTTTAATGAAATTCAAATCCTTAAACTGTTCCCTGCCCCAGCCGGGATTTGAACCTGGGTCCGTTAGGACCGCACGCCACCTCTCTACCGGTTGAGCCACCTCTCCACCGGTTGCATTAATAATAATAATAATAATAATAACTAATAATAATAATAATAATAATAATAATAATAATGATAATAATAATAATAAATAGAGCTCTGAAATTGATAAGGCAGTAATGAAAGAACTCCACATTCCATATGAAAATATTTTTGTTATCATTGCAGATCTAATATTAATGGAATTTCGGTGTGACTCAAAGTTTTTTACTGATTTTGATCTGTGACCTTGAGATCACGGTCAGGGTCTTTCATCCGATGCAGATCATGTTCACTGATGACCGCTTACATTTCCACCGAGTTTGGTCAAAATCGGCCAAATTGTTTCAGATTTAGCACTTTTAGGCATGAGACGGCCATATTTATTTTCTCCAGTATCTCAAAGAGTATTTGTTGGATCTCAGTATCAATATCAGTATCAATACTAGTATCAATACTAGTATATCAGTACTAGTATATGTTAACGACTACATACTGGAACATTTACAAAGCAATCGATTCTGTAGTTTTTGCTGCGCAGGAGAGCAAAAGTTGAAAAAATAACATAGAGGGCGCTAGTGCGTCGCTGGTGCTAAGAAAAAGAGATTGTGCCAAAAGAAGCCTGCAGCCAACATACATCATTCCTGAAAGTTTCAAGTCTCTTATCTCGAACGGTCTTGGAATGCCAGCCTTCTGGATCTCCCCCCCCCAAAAAAAAAAAAAAAATAAATAAATAAATAAAATAAAATAAAATAAATAAATAGTTAAATAAATAATATCTACAATATCAATATGAATTCCACAGAATGTGAAAATAATACCCTAACTATGCAATATCAACAACAACTAAAACCACCACCACCACCACCACCACCACCACTACTGCTACTACTACTGCTACTGCTACTGCTACTAATTATAATAATAATAATAATAATAAATAAGAGAAATAACAAATTCGTAGCCTTAGTTCACAGAGGTACGACTACGTTCAGTAGTTCGTTTACACTCGAAATTGTGCCCAAGCCTAATTGAATCTTGCTAAGCTTATCATCAATAACTTCCTGTATAAGTTCTTTGCTCCAAAAGCGTAAAGGAATTGCTGTCCGGGAGAGTTTGTGTCAGAGGTGGGTGGGAGGAGGAGGAGGAGGAGGAGGAAGGGGAGACCGAGGACGAGATGGAGAACGTACAGTGCGAGAGTGGTGGGTACGTTATTGAAAGGGGACAGATGCACTTGGAGGATCTTTTGTCCAGGCTTCTCTTTACAGGATGCTGCGTTAGGTTATAAATAGACAGACAATTAAATACATAGACAGACAAACAAACACACAGACAGATAAAAAGATAGACAGATAGATAGATAGACAGACAGATAGATGGCGATAGACAAATGGATAATCTTCGTAGAGAGAAAAGGCCAAACTTCCCGGTGCATATAATTGTCCAATATTGCTTGCCAACACAATAAAGCTAATTTACTCCTGGTTAATTAAGTCGTTCCAGTAATTAGTGACTCAACGCTCGCTCTCTTGGCGGCGATAATTTTTGTCCAGGCAGATTTTAACCCTTTCAGTATGGTGGCGTCTGTTGTGTAATTATTCTCACTGTTGCCAGACGATTTTATTCAGCTGAGGAGAGACATCTGGTAATGAGGGGTTCAGCACTAAACTTCATTGCTAATCAACTTCACTTTGGAAATCCTCTTCTTCCCTGGAAAAAAAAATCAGGAGATATCAAGAATGAGATACAGTAGTCCTCACTGTACTGAAAAGGTTGTCTCCCTTCACTGGTATGACGAGTTTCTTCATATTACTCGTGCTACTGCCCTGTGCTGAGAATCGATAGACCACGTGTATATCGCTTCACCCAGTGGCAGCTGTCCATGTGTCGCGGTCTTAATTAATTTCCTATTTTCTGTCTCTAATACAGATATACAAACGCAGGATTTCACTTCATTCTCACTCTGCCTCCTGGCACTGTTCCTTCCAGATTCACATCAGGGACTTTCTTGAGTCAGTCATCCTCCTCTTCTCTAAAAGCGTCGAGACCAAGGTATAAATTATCTTATCCTTTAGGGTCAAATTACCTTTATGATATTTCTTTTGCCAATCTGTCTTGCAGCACATTATTCACAGTTCTCCCACTCCTTGAGATGTTGCTCATCCATCGCTACATTCACATACCTGTGTGTTTCAGTCTGCATTATCCTCTTTGCTCACATGCCAAGTCTCAGTGCCGTACAGCATATTTCTGCTCACACATGTTTTGTACAAAAAGAGAACCCTTGTTAAGAAAGGAGAGGCAGCATTTCTCTAAAAACCTTACATGAATTTCTTATTCTGGCAATGGAGCTGTCCTCTACTGCTCCTTCCACTCTCAGTATGTCCCTTATATAGCAACGCTCCTCCACCCAGTTTACGTGGCTGTCTCCATAATCGACATTTTCCATCCTATCGTCCACAGGCCGGATACCTCTACAGATCGCACGCTGAAAATTTTTCACATCCTGCAGTCTGTCTCGAACACCACTCCATCTTGTGTGGGTCCGACGACTTTGTATTACATATGATACAGGTTTTCTCAACTTCCTTTTTGTTCACAACACTGGACAACACAACTGATTTTACGATATTACGTCCTTCACATCTGCTGACTATGACCTTAGTTTTATCAGTTTAAGCTTTCAGTCCCTTTGCTTCCGTTCCATTCCTCCACCTTTCAAACTTCTCTCTGGCTTTCTCTGTTCAGTAACTAAACTAAATCATCAGCATGTAACACTTTCTAAAGTAACCCACTTCAAAACATTCTCAACAATGCTTAGAGGGCTGAGCTGAACAACAATTGACTCAGGACTGAATCTTGATGCACGGTAGTTTTGTTTAGAGTTTCAGACTACGAAGGAACTCTCATATTCAGAGACACCCCATCACCACAGGCAGTCATCCTTATATTGAATCAATTCTTTTGGTGGCAGCAAAAATAAAACAACAGACATGGTTAAGATAATTGAGTTAAAGAAGACCCGATGGAAGGAGGGAATGAATGAAACTTGAGAATGGGAAGATGAAAGGTTAAAGCAATGCCTATTTAGTGCACGAGGATCATAAGGGTGGATAAAAAGATTGTGTTAAATATTCCCCTGCAACACAACCCGCATGTGATACTTCGCTGTCGGTCCCCAACTGTGGGTTATTGATAGGTAAACTGAGATAAGGGGGTAACAACTCTTGTCCAACAATCATGTCGGCCCGGAAATTAAACGCGGGTTCCTTCAGTAGCGTCATCGTAGCGAAATTACTGACTCTTCACTATATTTATATGATGGTAATTTGACGGTAGTAACAATGACATACAAAAGACATCAGCATATTTACACGGCTAAAAGAGACAAGCGAAAGAGGAAACAAGTAAGAACTAAGGAAAAAAACATTGGGTAGAGACTCCATCGGTCATGCTCCAGCCTGTAAATTGCAGCATCCATCACAGAACTTTGCATTAAAATGTACCCCCTCCCCTCCCTCTCCCTCTGTCTGTCTGTCTGTCTCTCTGTCTCTGTCTTTGTCTCTGTCTGTCTGTCTGTCTGTCTGTCTGTCTCTCTCTCTCTCTCTCTCTCTCTCTCTCTCTCTCTCTCTCTCTCTCTCTCTCTCAGGTTTCCAGCAGCTTCTCACAACAACTGTTCTCCTCCTCTCTTCCCATTTCCTCCCTCGCCCACTCCCTTCCTCACCCGCTTGTTTCCTCTCTCCTCAGACTCTCCGACAAGACTCTGTGTATGGTAGCGAGGCAGGGTGAGGAGAGAGAGCTTCTTCACTACGATGTCCACAACTTGTATGGATGGTCTCAAACTCCACCTACACTGCGGTAAGTACAGGGCTAATATTTACGATTTCCTTGAGGTTATATTAAGTGTACCATTAGCTGTGTATATGTTATGGGGAAGTTGTGTAACCAGTGATTTTATGAAGTTCCCAGTGAGCTCGTGAAATGAGTTTAAATTATGATGGGTTAATTAAGGTTAGGTTAATTTAGGCTGCGGGCAGGGTTAGGCTGGGGTAATCTAGGTTAAACTTAGGTTAGGTTAGGCTAGGTTAGTTGGGTTAGGTTAGGCTAATTTAGATGTACGCTTAACTTAACTTGGCAGTCATCTAAATTAACCTAACCTAACCTAAACTTAACCCAGATAACTCCAGCCTAACCTAACAGCAGCCTAAATTAACCTAACCTTAATTAACCCATCCCAGTTTAAACTCGCTTCACGAATTCAGTAGGGACTTCATGAAATCACTGGTTACACAGATTCCCTGTAACATATACATAGCTTCACTCACACAGCCAGCAGCCACCTGTCAAACAAAGTGGAGTGAGAATTCTTTAGATTAAGTTGTATAGAATATTACTTGTATATTCTCACGTTTTCCCTCATACTGTAACTACCTAACAGTTCGCAGCCAAATAGAATTCTTATTCTTGTACTCCTGTTATGCATACGATTCCTTGTTTATTCCTTTGTCTTCACTAATACAACTTATTGTACGGACACTTGTTATTCAAACCAAAATAAATAGTGAACTGACGAAATACTGTACAAAAAAAAAAAAAAAAAAACGATTTCTGATAACACTGAGTTGTTATAAAGACAAGAGGCTCTATGAATACCAGACCGAATTCTCTCTCTCTCTCTCTCTCTCTCTCTCTCTCTCTCTCTCTCTCTCTCTCTCTTTCATTTTCTATGGCAAACAGTAAAAAAGTCAATGTGCTCTGCAAGACACTGCTGTATCTCACACAAACCTTACTCTGCTGTACTTCACACTGTCACACATTGCAGTACCACACCTCTCAATACCACACCTTATAAACCCCTTGCGTTTCAGTCCGACATACCTCACCGCTATTACTATCACCACACACAAGCAACCAACACCACACACTTCCAAACCACGTATAGCCACATCTCAAACCGCAACATCTCACACAGCCACACTTCACACTTCCACATCACACACTGCTGCTACACGCACAACACATTGCCTTGCCACATCATCTACTGCCACATTTTAGACTGTCACACTACACACTGCCACATCTCACACTACCACACCATATACGTTGCCACACCACATACTGCTACATCTCACACTGCCACCCCATATACTGTCATACTAAACACTGCCACATCATACACTACCACACCTTACACTGCCATCCCATATACTGTCATACTAAACATTGGCACCACGCACTAGCACACCACACACTTTCACACGTCACATAGCCATTTCTCACACTGCCACACTGCGTTACAATACCACACTGCCACTACAGATTTCCACACTTCATATTTCTGCACATCACACTGCCACACCACACACTGCAAAATTGGACACTGCCACACCTCACTCTAACATCACTGAGTCACATCTCAGTCAAATCATAGACTCCCCCACCTCACAGCGCCACACCTTACACAACCGCATTTTACACTTCGAATAACACACTTTCACACCAAAAACTGCCACATTATTGACTGGCACACTCCATACTGCCACACTACAGCTGCTAACTTCACACAAACATACCAAACACTACCTAACCACCACACTGCCACACCTCATTCTGCTACATCCCACACTTCCACACAGTACGTCACACCACACACTGCCAAAAAATCACACTGCCACAACTCACACTGTCACACCATATACTGTTACAGCTCATAGAGCCACGACACCTCACATGGTCACACCTCACACTACCCTACTTCACATTGCCACACCACACGGTGCCACACCACACGGTGCCACACCACACATTGCCATACCACACCCAGTCACACCACACATACCACAAAATTTTACTGTTTCATTTCACACAGCCACATCATATACTGATACACTTATCTCTGCCGCAACACATACTGCCACATCTCACGCTGCCATACCACACAGCACCCCTCCACACACCACCCCCCCACACCCCCCCCCACACCACCACACGTCACACTGCCACATCACACACAACCGCAACAAACGCTGCCACACTCATACTGCCACACACACATTACCATACCTCACACTGGTACACTGCACACTAGCGCAACATATGAACTACACCACACACCGCATAGTAAGATCATCAAGCACACTGTCTTACCACACAGTGCATCACAACTCATGGTTACATCACACATTGCCACAGGTCTCTCAATCTTGTCTACACCAAACCCTCCTCCTATCATCATGTATTTATTAAATTAATTTGGCGTGGTAATGGTAATGGATAATTTACATCCTCATGTAGGTACTGTATATCCTCTTAGCGGATCCTGCTAGCGGCAGGGGCCGGCCTAGGAACGCTATGGTCTCGAGTCACTGAGTCACTGGTAGTACACAGGAGAACTGAGACTAGAGTCTCGAGGGCGGCTTCAGCAATCTTCCCTGTATCTAACTGGATGCTAGGCGATGATGAGATGATCATGCCAGCCGAAAGCTGACAAGAGTTCTTTTGAGGTCTCTTTTTAGGCCGTTTTATGTATCATACGCCAACCAGCCCCTTACCCACGATATATCGTGCCCTTACCTGTCAGTGAGACCAAACCTCGGTAGCACCACTGCAGTTTCTGCGATCTTATTTCTAGATCTCTGTGTATAGAGCCTCCAGGTACATAAGATGTAAAAAATACATTGTGTACGTCGCAAAAAACAAAAACAAACTAGAAAGCAATCAGAGAGCGCATACCTCCGTCAATGCCGGATCAGGATCCGCCCCCAAATTTAATAAATTCTTTCTTGGCCTATGGCCCACGGTTCCACAAAATTTCATTGAAATTAACTGAGAACTCATATTTAGCGGGATACACAGGATCCGGATCTGTCCCAAATTTAGTCAAATATTTTTTGGCCCATGGCCCACCCTTCAACAGAGTTTCACTGAAATTCATTGAGAACTTTTGGAGATATCGTGTGGACAAACAAATGAACAGACAAACATAGGTGAACACATAACCTCCTCCAACTTCGTTGGTGGACGTTACAACTACAAAGACAAGTAAATTGACACAAACAAATGGTAATTTTTTTTTTTTTTTTTTTTTTTTAAGCTTGACCTCAGACATCTCATACCAGGCTAATCTAATCTCCCCTCCCCCCTGTGTGTGTGTGTATGTGTGTGTGTGTGTGTGTGTGTGTGTGTGTGTGTGTGTGTGTGTGTGTGTGTGTGTGTGTGTGGTGTGTGTGTGTGTGTGTGTGTGTGTGTGTGTGTGTGTGTGTGTGTGTCTGTGTGTGTTAATGGGGAAACATTAACTGTTCCTCACCCTCCCTCTCTCCTTCCCCTAATCCCTACTAATTAATGACAAACAGGTATATGAAATATATGTCTCTGTTTCGTTTAGTAATTCCTCTTGGAGCGTCCGGCAAATACAGTGAACACTGTTTTAGTTACGTGGCGACTGTTTACGATTTCTGCTTTGTACATAGAATCAACTGGATTTAGTGAGAATGAAATGTTTTATTTACTGCATTGCATTGAATAAATTTATTATTATTATTATTATTATTATTATTTGTAGTAGTAGTAGTAGTAGTATTAGTATTAGTATTATTTAAATCCACAGACAACACAGAATTTCTCTTTGCTGATTTGAGACGCCACATATACGAGTATGAGAACGATGCGTGCTTACTTACTTGTTCTTCTTTTTGTTCTGCAAGAAAATTCAAAGTTATACCACAGGCACTCCCTTACTGGCCAACCTACAACACTAATCTTCACAGGCTGTAGTCCCGGCCATGTTCCACCACTCGACCATCACCCCCAGCCCATCTTGGCCACACCTCTCCAGCCTCACTACCCCTTTTCTATTCTTACCACATTAAGCTTCTGTGGGAGATCTGTGACTTAAACCTCTTCACCATTAATGTCATCCTCTTCCATTATTCATTATAAACAGAGAATATTCGCCTTGATCTGATGCTCCATCCATTCCCATCTTAGTCCACTCCTCCCAGTCCTATCTGCTAACCCTAGTCACTTTTTTGCTTCCTCGCTGTCGATACGCGGGCTACCTACGGCGCCAGTCTACAGCATACCTTTCCGGCACGTCCCCACCAGCCACCACCACCCCATCCATGGCATCTCCCCAGCTCTACGCCATCCACACCATGCAATTCTCCTCTAATGTCGTATATCCTGAACTGATATGACTGGCCTCGACTAGATGTGCAGGTCCTGAATGTGTCTATCAGAACCTGAATCGGCATAACTACAACTCAGCCTGAATGATGTTAAGGACCTAATTAGACCTATATTATCCTGATTAGTCTAACTGGACCTAAATGGACCTTACTGAAACTACATGACCGTTAATGGACTGGAGTTGGCCTAAATGGAGATGGATATGCAAGGGCTAATGGAACATGAACGGTACAGGTGATGAGAGGCCCATTATAATGAAGGCGTGATACATATCTCTCTCTTCTTCTCTGTCATGCCATTTTTGCGCTGGCACACGATGTTACTCAGCTTATGATGGTTTAATGTATATTTATATCTATAATTATTTATTTGTTTATTTATTTATCATCTATGAGTATATTCCTGCTTATTTCATTTATCAGTCTGTCTTTCCATCTATCTATCTGTTTATATCTATCTATCTATATACGAGTATATATATCTTCATCTATCTATCTATTTATATTATACAAGGTGTTCATAAAGTCCTGGAACGGTTTTAAATATTTATCTAACCAAAACCATCAGGGATAGAGGCGGATTTTTGCATAATATGAAGTATACAATAGAGTTTTCTTACATGAGTTACAAAAGTTCAATGTGGAGTTTAGCTCGCTGGATTTCACTGGAGTTTAGATGTGTGCTAATTGCTGAACGGGAAGTTTCCAGGCAGATGAGCCGATTGTTGCCACCTCGGTCTCCTGATGTTACCCCCTTTAGATTTCTTCCTTTGGGGGTATGTAAAAGATGAAGTCTACAAAACACCTGGCACAAACATCGACATCCTTCGTGAACGGATAACGGAAGCCATACGTCAGGTCACCGGTGATATGCTGAGAGTCGCATGGCAAGAAATCGATCGTCGGTTGGATGTGCTGAGGGCCACAAAGGAGCCCACATTGAGCTTTTGTAACTCATATAAGAAAACTCCATTGCGTACTCCATATTATGCAAAAAACCGCATCATTCTATCCATAATGATTTTGTCTGTATTTCCTGCTGCCTATGATCTCCAGTCTTTCAAACGCAGTGTGTCCAGGCATCTCGAAATGATCGGATCTTGAATTTGGCTCTCTCTGGCATTTGTTTTTCTCTTGGAGGGAACTGTTATTCCGGGCTCATGGCCTTTGGTTCCTTCTTCCTCGAATAAAAAAAATATAAACTAAAATAAAATTCAGGGACTTTACGAACACCTTGTATATATTTTACAGGGAATTTGTGTACCCAGTAATTTCACGATATCCCCAGGAAATTCGTGAAATGAGTTTAAATTAGGATAGGTTAATTCAGGTTGGATAAATTTAGGCTGCCGTTAGGTTAGGCTGGGACAATCTAGGTTAAATTTCTGTAATGTTTGGCTAGGTTAGTTAGGTTAGGTTTGGTTAGGTTAATTTAGATGAATGCTAAGTTAGGCTGTGTTATGCGTTCATCTAAATTAACGTAACGTAACCTAACCTAACTAACCTAGCCTAACCTAACCTAAACTTAACCTAGATTATCCCAGCCTAACCTAACCGCAGCCGAAATTAACCTAAACTTAATTCACCAAAACTAATTTTAAACTCATTTCACGATTTACCTTGAGATTTCATGAAATCATAGTTTACACAAATTCCTTGTAACATATGTATAATTTCGATCTAAATGGAGACCTGGATGTAAACGTATATTCAACTGTTCTGGGTCGCTTATATTGGCAGACTGGGTCTTAGTAAAAATGACTTTATCTCCTATATAACCAAAGCACAGTCGATAGGGATAAATCTAACTCTTATTCTTCAGTTGTCTCGTTTTTGTGGGTCTAGAGCGCTTCAAAATGTGACTGGTCGGCGCGGTCTGGTGGTGAGTCGGTCCACCTTCCCGAGCAGTGGACGCTGGGCAGGCCACTGGCTGGGGGACAACACTGCTCGCTGGGAAGACCTCAGGAAGTCTGTCATTGGTTAATATCTTACATGTACAATCCTGAGCCAAAGTTTCCGCACATCTTCTACCCCTTCCTAGGCTGGAGTGAAGTCCAAGCCACAACGACGTATGAAACTTGCCTAAACTGTATGGGTATCAATATCAGTGTCATCATGAATTGCCGTTCTTACAGCCTGACCATGCTTCGAACTGCCATCTTAACTCGAGATAACAGGTCTTCTTTCGTTGTGACGACATTTCTCACCAGCCAGGGGTTGAGTAGAGGGTGAGCAGAAACAATGAGTCACGGTTCCTGGCCGTTGGCTTCTGCCTAGCATTTAAAAAAAAAAAAAAAAAAAAGTCTTGGAATAAGGAAACATATCTTAGCGCGTGGTTGGCCTGTGAAGAGCCGAGAATGTTCAAGGTTTAAACGATGTCTAAACGATGTATGATCCTTTTCACTCGGCCTTCTGTTCAAAGTCCTTTTGCTTTTGTGCTTTTCTGTTCTATTTCAGGATCATTCCCATGCATATATTAACTTTTTCAGCCGGAGGACGTCTTTATTATTATAGCTGTGTCATCTCAATCTGAATTTGTCGACTTCAGGGGATTTTTTTTTCAACTGGGCTGGTTTCTGACATAGCGTTTAGTAACCCCCTGACTTTATCAGATATCCTTTTCTTTTACTTGATGGTAGTCTGATTAAAATGAGAGAGACACTCATGTAATGAATGGGTTAACCTCTTTATACCCATGACGTACCACTTATCTTATTCTTAAGTGATGCATTCATCCCAGGAGAGAGATTTCGAACTGAGTGAGCTGGATGTGATCTCCACTAATGCTCTTATTATACTAGGGTGCTCAGCAATTCAAAATACAAATCGTCTGGTGGTAGTAAGAACTAAGTAGCAATTACGCCCTGCAAACGTGTGTTTAATATGGTGGTCGTGCCGAGAGCATGGGACCTAGTTATAACATTCACGGTTGCAGGTCGTTTTCTAGAGATATTGAGACTATGTAATTATATTTATAGTCTGCCCCAATGAATCATGCAGTCGATAGGCATTAATCTAAGGTATCGTCGTGCTGTGCTCAGGTATGCTGGAGTTCAACCTGTTTGGGCTGCCTTACGTGGGTGCGGACATCTGTGGATTCTTTGGGGACACAACGGAGGAGCTGTGTCAGCGCTGGATGCAGCTGGGAGCGTTCTACCCCTACAGCCGCAACCACAACCAGGCAGATGCTATTGATCACGTGAGTGTGGCCAGGGATTGGACTACATGGTAGAATAGAAATAGCGAAAGGGAAGTAAGTCCCAGTTTTGACCATAATTTCCGGAGACATCCATCCATCCATCATCCAATCCTGTGTCGCCCCACGAGGAGCGTAGGAGCCCGGGGTTAGGCAGGTTGGTCCTGATATTTAAGATGAGAGTGACCAGCCTCACTTATCCTTGAGTGGCATTACGTGAGCGATAAACCCCATCCCTTGGATATAAACCTAAACAGGCTCAGTCCGATTGGAGCGCCTTAATCACCCACTAAACCACCAGGGGCCATAATTTGGTTATATGGTTACCACCCAGCGTTGTAAATGGTTTCCTAGTGTACAGGAAACTATTTGGCTTGTCACTCAGTGTAGAGTCACCCATAGGCAGAAGGGAGAGGAAAGAATGAAGGAAAGAAAGACAGAAGAGAGAGTGTAAAGTCGCCCGTAGGCGGAAAGAAGAGGAAAGAATGAAAGAAAGAAAGAAGAGGAAAGAAGGAAGAAAGAAAGGGCAGACACCCAAAGCAGCACTGCATTGAGTGAGTGGATGGTGAGCGCCTCCACCTAGCACGTGGCGAATATAGCTCGACCTGAATAATTGAATGTCACTAATAAATGCAGTGATATACAAAAGTCAGCCATAAATCAGAGGCTTACGTACCCTTTCACAAACGTAGTTTTAAGCATTCCGCGAAAAGAGCAAAACCCAATATCTTCATGGGGTTGTGAAGTTTCTGAACATCTCTTCCTTAATGTTTTTTTTCATTTACCTCATTTACCTAAGACGTTCATATTTTGTATGTGTATTAAAGTACAAAAACGTAAAGGACATAAGAACACATCGTACTATTATGCCGGCAGGATTAAGTTAGTGGTTTATATCTGGAGATGTGAGGAACATTCTAAAAACTAACTGCCGTGCAGTGGATTAGGCCGATGTTAATATCTGTAGATGCGATGAATATTCTGGAGATTTAGGCATGTCTGCTTTATTTTCTTTCTATCATACCGTAGGAATTTGTTCTTGTCATTATTATTATTGTGTATTGTTAATTTACATGTATTACTGCGTGAGAGAATGAGGGTTCTCTCCTAGGTGCTGGAATGTTCTGGGCTGCGCTGGTGGCTGGAGACAAGAGGGGAGGGGTTAAGTCTGTCTCATATCGGGGACAGATCAGCTGAGTTTAGTCAGTGAGACAGTGAATAACGGACTGAGTGAGCTGTGCTGCGTGAGTCGAGAGTAGCGGACCTTTAGTTTGTGCGCGACAGCGAGTCAGAGGCTGTGAGCCAGTCAGACAGTGAGAGTCAGTCAATAATGGAAAATCAGTGAACAGTCAGTGAGTGAATGGCGGACGGACAGTGATAGTCCGTGACGGAGCTAGTGAGTCAGAGAGTGTAATAAGTGAAGGATGGAGTAGTACGACAGAGAGTCAAAATGTGAGAGTCGCAGTCACTGAATGGACAATTAGCGGGTAATAGTGAGTGAGGAAGAAGAGAAAAGTCAGTGTTTTGCAAGCGTACCTTAACTGTGACTAGGAGGAATAAAACCAGAAAGTGTTTAGCGGTCTTTTATTAACCGTCTGGCTTGTATGCGCGTCGTTCTCGACGTATCAACGATTTTTACGTTGTAACAGTATAGACAAATTTGCAGTGATAGAAGCCTAAGTGATTGTGTGCTTGTACAGAGAAGGATTCTTTGAAGTGTTAATAACAAGAGCCAAGTGAGGACAGCCCAAAGGACAGTCTAGTCATACGATACTACTACAACAACAACAACAACAACAACAACAACAACAACAACAACAACAACTACTACTACTACTACTACTACTACTACTACTACTACTACTACTACTACAACTACTACTACTAGTCATACGATACTACTACTACAACTACTACTAGTCATACGATACTACTACTACAACTACTACTACTACTACTACTACTACTAGTCATACGATACTACTACTACTACTACTACTAGTCATACGATACTACTACTACAACTACTACTACTACTACTACTACTACTAGTCATACGATACTACTACTACAACTACTACTCTCTCTCTCTCCCTCAGTGTATTCATAACGATGTAACTTGCTGTCTGTCTGTCTCATTTCTACACTAACCCTTCTCCCTCGTCCCCAGGATCCAGGATTGTGGCCTTCAGTGGCGAGGTCCGGCAGAGAGGCCTTAGAGATACGCTACCTCCTCCTGCCGTACCTCTACACTCTGCACTACCTGGCTCACTCCCAGGGCCACACCGTGATTAGACCTCTTTTCTTCGAGTAAGTGTACAAGGAGATAAGGAACAGTACTGATTAAAACTGAAGACAGATGATTGGGGATTTTTTTTTGCAGATTTGAGTTGATTTTGGGAGATCCGAAGGGATACTATGCACATTACAAAGGGATTTGAGTAACACTTATGCATAAATGTGTATGTATATTACGTTTTCACAAGGCTCATGTGTTCATGCAAGTGGAACAATATTTTTGTGACTGGAGTATACTGAGTAGCTCATGTGTGTTTTCTTGAGAAAATTCGAGAAAAGAAAAAGTTTTCGTCTAAAAAAAGACACTGCTATACCTCACACTGCCACACCAAGCATTACCACACCTCACACTACCACACCACATACTGCCTCACCTCACATTGCCTCACCTCACTTGAGGGAGGCTCAAAGGGTAGAGATTGGAGAGGTGGCCTGCAGTCCTAACGGATCCCGTTCAAATCCCCCCTGGGGCAAGGAACAGTTTATGGATCCGAATTTAATAAATAATAGACTTTTCTGATGTACCAGAAGACCGCCGACATGTCGTAAAAACATCCCTGCTAATACTAATACACCAGTCTTGTATGAGACAGCCCTAGCATGTATTCAATATGGACGGCGGGTGTCAGCGCCGAAGTGGTGACATGTGGAGATGTAGGAGGACTACTGGGCCTGGGGATATGCCCTGGGGATAGGCCCTGAAGTCTTTGCCCAGAGTCGGACACATTAAAACACACACACACACACACACACACACACATACACACACACACACACACACACACACATACACACACACACACACATTACGAGCACGTACGGCACTATATAGTAAATTCTATTGCGGGTACGAAATCAGATAATGCCTTTTTGTTATGAGTGACGAGGAACGAAGACGTGTTTTGTTGACTCACATAGCAGGTGGTATTTCCTCTCTCTCTCTCCCTCTCTCTCTCTCTCTCTCTCTCTCTCCCGGCCATGCCATCTCATCTACTCGTAATTGTTCACACTCTCCCTTCTCTTCGCCACAAACCCTCCTCCTCTCTTTACAATTAGTCTGTTTTCCTTCGTAACCTTCTCTCCATACCCCCAGGTTCCCCAGTACGGTCTCCACGTGGGCCATTGATGACCAGTTCCTGTGGGGTTCCTGGCTGATGGTGGCCCCCGTAGTATGGCAGGTGAGCAGCCACATTACTAGGCGCTTTAAGGCTTACCAGAGGGTGTAGGAGAAAGAGGCCGAAGGTGAATGAAAAATACTATTTCCCAAGAATAAATGTAGTGGAATGAAGTTAAGGAGTTATTTAAGATACTGATAATTAGCAATGAATAAATGAATATAGTGGAACGCAGTGGAAGGTAGTGTAACAGCAGTATTATGCCTGCATAATCTGCTTTGCTTTCCCGATGGCTGTTTTTTCCAAATTACGGGGGGAGGGGGGGAATGGTCAGAGTAGGTGGTGACCAAGAGATAAGGAGGTGGGCTGCTGGACAAATGAACGCAAGACCAATCTCGGACTGGGGCAAGGAACGCTATAGGGTTGAATATCTTTAAAATGGTCTTAACTGAGCTGCTACAAGAGTCCCGTGCAGCATAAATGCAACTGTGTATATCAGTTTTCACTCTCTCCCTGATCAGGTTCCCTCAGATCCTCTCCACAATTTCCGTTACCTGGTTTAACAGCTTCTGATACTCATAGTTGTCTTCCTCGATGACATCTCGCTTCCCCATATAAATATTCAGTCAGTTACTTAGCACCGAGATAAATTCTTACATTTGCTTGATAAGGTCGCTTAACCATCCTTACACCTTTATCATCTGAAGCTGTCGGTATTTCAGTAAGTGTAACAGGGCTACCTAATATCTCAGTATTTTGTCTATGACGGTCTTCATACTGTCGCATTCAGTGAGAGTAAATGGTCCCTGTCTTGATGCTGCTGGGTCCAAATTAACCTATTCTCAGACAAACTGCACATTCATCAGGTGATTATAATGATTCCAAGCTACTCAAAGAACTGTTCATACACATTGATCACCGACTATGCAGTATTGCTACCTTACATTTGTTTAGCTCCTTTGAATGTCACTTTTATCACCTGTACTATTCAAGTTATTCACGAGGTTGTTACATTAATTTGATGGTTTGACGTAATGTTCCATTGGCTTTATGTGTAACAGCTGATCAGAGCTCCTTACTACCATCCTTGTCCAGTTCTTGAACAATCCTCTTTCTGTTCATTACTGCCTCATCCTCCGTATCATTCTACCACCACCATAATTATATTATGCGTGGGTAGTCCTTTTTCTTCAGTCACAAACTCATTCATTTCGAAGAGGCCACGTTGCAGCGAATTCCACTGGTTCCTAAAATGGTTTAACTTGTGTTCTATTCCACTTTGCATATCGAAACGTGAAATGCACCCATGACATTCTAATTCTTCAGCTTCCACACTCTTGTCAAGATAATGATATACCCCTCCCTCTCCCCTACTTCTTCAGTAACATAAATATCTAGTTCAGTCTGGCATATTCCTCTCCTCCGAGCGTATCATACACCCAATTTGAAATAATGGGCGAGAGTGTTAGGTGGACGGAGGGATAGAAATACTGCTGTTTACAAGTACTTTTCTCAGCTATGCAAATACGTGCGTGCATTATGAAGATTCACTTGTAATTTACAGACTCCTTCCTGGACCTTCCTTAATCTGCTTTGCGACTCCAAGCTGGAGTGCATGCTAATGACCTGTTGAGAATGCCTAGTTAATGCTTCCTAAGGTTCACTTATATGCATATTTACTGAGGTAGGTGTGATCTTTCGGTAGGACTGCAGATTTTTCTTAATTAAAAAAAAAATGTTCTAACTATTCTTATGCTTGTCCTATGCATAGAACATTTTGTTCTATGCATAGAACATTCATGGCCTCTACCTGCCTTACTGACAAGGATCCTACACGTGGTGGCGGTATGTAACTTGGGTAGAGAGAAGCAATCGCAACGTCCAGCCAGGAGTCAAACCCCCTCATATTTTCCTGCCCCTCCCAGTGGGGATGGACCCTGGTCCGACCCTGGCGATGTGCTGTCTACCACATGGGGGAGGTAGTCCCCTAGACAGTGTATGAACTGTACTGTACCTGTATGATGGCCCACAGTAGCAGTGCTTACTTGTGGTCGACGGTTCTACTCTGCCAGACAGATTGGAATTAAACAACATCAACAACAAGCAACCTACAGTGTTTTACATTTGTCCCATATCTCCCAGTCTTGCCCTGTACCCATATTCCTAATCTTGCCTCACATTTATCGCAGTTGTTTATATGTTTCACTTTTGCCCAAGGCATGTCTCACCCCATATTTGAATTACCACAGCCTGGTAACATACAGGAGGAAGTTTAAAACCGTTCCCTTGTCTAGAAAGTATTGTAATGATCGTTACAAACTATTAGCAACAAAAGTGCTGCCTTCCGGTGACTGCTGTGAGCGATAAGTGATATAGTTTTTTGTAACTTAGGAAACATTTACTGCGTCGGGTAGCAACCCTATAACCAACAAATGAACTCCTTGTGTTCAGGTATATTAAGGTGTTCAAACTGGAAGTGACCTAAAAAGTTTCGCATCCGAGTGTTAGCTGGGGCATATTGCTCACATAATGCCATTCTGGGACGAGCAACTGTTCACTCTCACTTTGGTAGCCAAGCTCCGGGCCATTACGCCCCAGATGTGGCATGAAAATCGTGGATGATGGATTTTTGTGTCAAAAATAATTCTCTTCGGTCGCAGTTCTTCACTTTGATTGAGGTCTGGGTGTGAAGTGTTTGGAAATAGTATGGGTGAAGATGGAAGTGTGAGCAAGCAATTTTATAGGCAAATTAAACTCGAGAATCCTTATAATACGGCCTCTGCTTTCTACGTGTTTCAGGGGGCCGAGTCGAGAGAGGTGTACTTCCCTGAGGCTCCGTGGTACGACTATTACCCTGTGAGTATAATAATTTACACCATGTAACAAAGGGCAGAAAGAATTTGAGAAAAAATGTCATTATCTTTTTTTTTTTTTTTTTTTTTTGGGGGGGGGCCTCTCCGTTGGCGATTTGTTTTCATTTGATGGCACCAGATCACTTCCGCAACTTAGACACTAAGTGTGGATATGCATGAAATTCAATGAGTCTTAGCAAAGTGATAGAAATGAGTATCCTTGGTTAGCCTACTTGTCAACTCAACCGTCCACTTAGACTACATTCTGCCATCAATAGAGCTGAAGGGAGCTGGGAATTCATTAGGTAACAGTAGGCACGCAACACTAGCACTGACCAGTTTACATCTGTGTCTGTCCAGGGCCGGAGTATACAGAAGGTTGGTGAGAAGGTTAAGGTGGCAGCCCCTCTCTCTTACCTGCCGCTGTACGTGAGAGGCGGAGGGGTTGTGGCCACGCAGAGGATCAGAAGTAACACCATGCTGGCCAGGTGAGCGAGATTTAGTGAGAGAGGTGAGTAGGTGAGAGGGATGAGAGGGGCAAGTTGGCTGAGTGGGTTAGGAAGTGAAGAAAGTAACGGGGAGTATGACAAGACGGTGTAGGAGAGGTGGGGTGAGTAGGGGGTGGGGTGAGAGACGTGAGAGGAGTGTATAAAGCTGATTTAACGAGAGGAGGGAAAGCGTGGATAAAGGGAGTGGCGGAACATTGCTTGGTGTGCGATTGATATGAGTGAAATGAGGGGGGTGAGTGGAAATGAATGGAGTGAGATGAAATGGACATCTGAAGTAAGAATGGTGAGAGGCAGGGATATTTAACAAGAGGGATGAAGTTGAGTGATAAGAGTGAAATTAATGGAAAGGTAGGACTGGGTAAGAGAGGGAGAGAGAGAGAGAGAGAGAGAGAGAGAGAGAGAGAGAGAGAAATCGAGATATAGCAAGAGAGAGCGAGAGAGAGAAATCGAGATAAAATGAGAGAGAGAGAGAGAGAGAGAGAGAGAGAGAGAGAGAGAGAGAGAAATCGAGATATAGCAAGAGAGAGCGAGAGAGAGAAATAGAGATAAAATGAGAGAGAGAGAGAGAGAGAGAGAGAGAGAGAGAGAGAGAGAGAGCAAGAGACGTAGAGTGTGCAAGATAGATAGTAGATAGATAGACAGAAGGAGAGAGAGAGAGAGAGAGAGAGAGAGAGAGAAATCGAGGTAAAGCAAGAGACGTAGAGTGTGCAAGATAGATAGAAGATAGATAGATAGAGAGAGAGAGAGAGAGAGAGAGAGAGAGAGAGAGAGAGAGAGAGAGAAATCAAGGTAAAGCAAGAGACGTAGAGTGTGCAAGATAGATAGAAGATAGATAGATAGAGAGAGAGAGAGAGAGAGAGAGAGAGAGAGAGAGAGAGGAAAATTATTCTTAAGTGTTAACAGCTGTGTAAATACATAATTATACACTAAAACAACCCACCATTTAACCTCTTCAACCCGAGCACGTTATTCATATTTTTTTGTGCTAATACCTTATTATTTTATTCATCTTTAGAGAACATCAGTAGGATACGTTACCTGTTTCAAGGAATGATGGAAAAGACTCTCTCTCTCTCTCTCTCTCTCTCTCTCTCTCTCTCTCTCTCTCTCAATACATCCCTCTTCATCTTATCCCTTCTTTTTTCATTCCTGCTCCTCACCCTCCCTGCATACACTCTCCCCCTAACCCCAGTCCATCTGTGTCTACCCACAGAACAGAGCCGCTGGGACTAATCATAGCGCCGGACTGGGAGGGCAAGGCTACTGGCATGCTGTACTGGGATGAGGGGGAAAGTATTGGTAAGTAATTGTCTTCTTACCGCTCTGCCTTTTCTTTTATGTCTGTGACTTAAAAAATGCCTGCTAATCAGAGTGTGCAGGGATGGCTCCAACGTTTCCCTAAGCTTTAACAAATATATTGTTATGCCTACGTATAAAAAGTATTCAGAAGTAGCTAAAAATATACCGATAACTGAAAAAAAAAAAAATCCTGATTTCTCCATCTTCTTCTTCACTTGTCTTCTTCGTTTTAAACCCCTGCGGCTGTAATATGGCAAAGCCGATCATTATTATTATTATTGTTTTTTTCCACAGTGAGGTTTCATTTTCCTCATGGTCGGAAGTATGGCAGATATGGCCCGAAAAAGTAATGGGCCGAGAACAGGTCAATTTTATAATTTTGGTCAAATTTACACGAAACTTTGTGGAATGGTAAAGGGTGAGCAAAGGGTGAAGAGATTCAATCTTGATATCAATAGATTAAAGTTTAGCTTTCGGCTCTTTCACCACAAAAAATTTGTTATTCATATCGGATTAAATTTGTGCGATTTAGGATCAGCTAAAGATCAATTACTCACTTTTTAGAACGGTAGGTCACAGGACAAGAGCAGTTTAAGAAACTTATATCCAGTTTGGACCGAATCTACTGGAAAAGTTAATTGTCAAGCAATGATGAAATATTTCAAATTTAAGAACAATTAGTCAAAGGCCAAGGTCATAGAGCTAGATAAAAGGTACGGTCATCGACATATCGCAAGGCATGGGTGCTTCGTTCTCTCAGTGCTCCTTGTTATCTTCAAAAGATTTTCTCTTTCATGTCAAGAGACACTTTCCAAATGGCAGCGAGTTAGGCAGAACCTTCATTAATCCCTTCACTACTATGACACTTTAAGTTGAATAACTACGGAGCTTCCTTACACAAACTTTAAATTATCAGTAAAACTAGTATAAAATCATTATATAAAATCATCATTAAACTGAATGCAGCAAGTGGAGCAGGAAGAGTGTGAACACTATAAGTTGCGGGGTCAGTTCCTGTACACCTGAAGCATCAAAAGGACGAAACGAAGAGAGGATGTGGAAGGGGAAAGAAAAAACAGAAGTCGTGATACAGATAGAGAAAATGAAACTGATTACCTATGAGTTGCAACTGTATGTGATGATCGTATGTGTTTTAAAGCCTGGTCGTATGTTTGATATAATCAACATTTAAAACTTGAAAAACATCAGACAGCGTTAACAATCAGTGTAAAGTCCTTTGTTACAATTCACCTAGATGTTTATAATTTGTTGTCTGTCATACCTTTGTTTCTCATAATAAACTACGAGCCACAAAATCAGTTAATGTGATGATGGCTCCAAAACAAATTGGCCTTCATCTTGAACAGCTGAACACTGTCTGCAGCACAAACATCTCCATCCAGAGAGTTCCAAATGCGTACTATGTTAGGAAGGAAGCACCTCTGAAACTGTCTGGTGCGACACATAATCAGCTGGAAGAATAGCAGATATGCGGATGATGACAGACTTGTGGTCCTCGAAGGCTTAAACTGCTGAGGTAGCCGGCAATGCATAGGGTGAGCAACATTGGACTGGATCTTGTACCGCATGCACAAACTGCTTACAGCATGACGATGTTCAAGCTTACACATCATTTCACCACCGCACAGAAGCACTGCAGTGCGAAAGATCTTATTGATCAGACGAAGGTGCGACTCTGCAGATGATGCCCACACCAGTGCACAGTACTCAAGGAGTGGGAGGATGAAACAACGAAAGCAATTATAAGACACAAAAGCATCAAGGAAGACCTTGTATGCTTTCCTAAGTACAGTATTTCGAGCTTATGAGTTGCAGAAGATACCAAATAACGGATTTGGCCCTCAGTGTTCTAGGCACTCTGCTAGAACTGATCCATCCAGAAGCTGAGGACTGTGGGGCCGGAATCGAATTCAAGAACGAGAAACTGTAGTTTTGTCTTCGATGGGTTGATATTCATGTCTCTCTTTTTGTACCACTGCAAGATGAGTCAAGTCTCCACTGATGGAGTGGCAGACATATGGACGTGACTGAGCAGATGGGATGGTAGCAACCAATGTGGCATCTTCAACGTAACAATACATCTCGTTTTTAGTAAGCTGAAGCAGATCGTTGGGGCGGATGATAGAGTAATGGTCCAAGAACGTTACCTTCAAGTACGCTTGAATAAACATCATAACCGATGCTATAACACCCATTCACCCACACACACACCACAGAGCCAGCCAGGAGACAGGACGTGAGTGCTGGTCAATCCCCAAGTCCTGTCCTCCCCACTTACTGTTTCTTAACCAGCCCATACCCCACTGACCGGGCTAATGTATGGCCCGGCCTGCACTATAGGTGCAGGGAATCTTTAAACAAAACGAACGAACGAACCCATCCACCACACACACCACAAAGCCAGTCAGGAGACAGGATGTGTGTGCTGGGCAATCCCCAGGTCCTGTTCTCCCCACTTACTGTTTTTTAACCAGCCCATAACCCACTGACGGGGCTAATGTATGGCCCGGCCTGCACTATAGGTGCAGGGAATCTTTGAACGAACGAACCCATCCACGCAAACATAAGGCTTACGGACCTTCAAAAACTTCAGCAGTATGGACAGAAATGAGTCACCAATGCCGATGCTGTGTAGTTTCCATGGCAAAACTTCATGGTTCACACAATCAGAAAAAAGAAATCCAGTTGAACTAACTTGGCCTTAGAACCAGAGTTAAGGGCAGGCTGCAGGACGTGGGAAATCATAAGCAATTTACCCGTAGTGTTAAGATTCATCTGATATGCAACCTGATTAGAAGAAAGCAGACCAGAACATTCCAGAAACATTGATAGACGAGAAGAGACAAGACGCTCGAGAACCTTTGACAGAATGGGCGTAATGGAGGTAGGCCGATAATTTGCAGCATACGGTGAAGATGAACCTTCGGAATGGCAGTCATGTTAGCAACTCGACAACAAGAAGGAAACTATCCAGAGCGCACGAGAATCTTGAATACTGCACTCAGTCTGGAAGGTCATTCAGCAGCCTCTCAACTTCCTTAGATCAGAGCAGTCTTATGGAACAATGGATCAGCTCTCTGGCAATGTAGAATGACTGAGCTTGGAGTCAAAATAAAACATCAAAAAAATTAATAAGCCTTACCTTTATTTGGTCACCCACAAGCAGGCCTCCAGAGTCAAGCAGAGGAGGCAGGGATGGAGACACCCCGAAGATAGCTGACTTCAGAATGGACCACTATCTGTGTGGTTCAGAAGCGTTCAACAATGTTTCGGATGTAGGGATGTCAGGGCACTAAAAACCATCGGAACAATGTCAAGGAAGTAAAGGGATATGTAATTTCACTTCTACATTTTTTTTTTTTTACTCTAGCATATGCCATTATGGTGCAGCATAAGTGCCCACACAAAAGTTTCATGACAGTGGTATAACCATTAACCAACCATGTAGCACACAAAAACGTGCAAAAAAAAAAAAAAAAAAGATACAGGGATGAGATTACTCGTTATTTTACCGCCTCAACTTTATTTCAGTGGTTTTTGGCGCACTACTATCCCTACGTCTTCATACTTTTCATAGTGTTTCTCTACTTATTAATATTAAAATTGATCTCCTCATTGGGATCACTGTGTATGTCTCTCTATGTAGCCTAGCTCTCTCATTAGTGTGTATCTCACATTATTACAGATCCGGTTGACACAAAAGAATTTTTCATAGCAGACATCACCTATGACAATGTAAGTACTCAGCTACAAGGCTTTTGTATTCTATCCAAAACCTTGTGATTTTGTTAGAGAAATCATAAGACGAGTGAAAAAAAAAAAAAAAAAATCAGCTACAAACACATCAGCTGTATACATTTTATTACAGTCAACTCCAGACGATGTGTTTGTAAGGAACTGATAGCAGTCTAGGGTTACAAATTATTACAAGTTATTCCATTCTTTGGTACACACTTCATTCAAAGAGCTTCCTCAACCTGATGTCAAACAATTTTGTTCAGTTGAATATAAATTTAGTACTGAAAGGTCATGCGAAAAATAGTAATCCCAAAGACGTACTGAAACAGAAATATTATCAATACTCTGATGGCAAAAACCACTTCACTTACACAGTAATACAATTGTAGAATTTACCAGTAAATCCAGAAACATTTGGATTATCATTAGCTACTACTATGGCTTATTGATTTTATTAATGTTAACTCCAGTTCCTAGCAAGGTTAAATTTGTCCAAACTTATAACAGCAAAATATCAGGTGTCTGAAGCATGTACGGAGATAGTAACCCTTCAGTATGCGAGAGCTTCCCTAGACTAAAGGAAGCTGTCTGTAGAAAACATGAAATGGAATATATACCATGGTACTGAAGTTTAATGAACACTTTCTAACCCATTCGCTACGAGAGGTCTTCGCAAGTTAAATAATGGTCCTGCGGTAGACATAAATGAAAAGCGGGTCACCGCAGTAAAAGAATTACTTACCGGTATGAGTCATTGTTTACTCCTTTTGTTATGAGTCATTGTTTATTCCTTTTGTGATAATGAACCAACAGTCCACTTATTAAAAGACAAACACAGGCAAATGTTCTTCTCTGCAGTAACATCAGTCGAAAAGAGAACTGTCATGTTCACGAACCACTCACAACCAATATGAAGCAGGAAGTCAAAGACTTTTCTTCTCCTCTCACCGATTCTCTTCAGTTTGTTATTTCTCAGAGGCGTTGCATCTCTTTCTACCATCGCTGTTGCACTAGTAATTGCTAGTATGAACCCTCTGCCTGTATTCCTCTCCCCTTATAGCGGGCACACCACTTAATCTAGTTACATGCACCACTTTTCTAACCCAAGGGTACATAGGTACTCTCGGTCTTTCGTGTACGCAACTGGTAACTCTGTCATTGTTTTCCTTAGTCTGTCTTTCCCTCTTCTTATGACAGCTGGCTTTTAAACGCATTCGATCCAGGCACCTAGAAATGAAAAAAAAAAAAAAAAAAAAGAAAAAGAAAAAGAAAAGAAAAGAAGAAAAGGATCTAATTAACATATTTATTTTCCAGCATTCTTTGGAAAGGACATTCTCTGGGTGGGGCAAATGTTACCGGGTTCCCACCTTTATTTCCTTCATTCATGTTAAAAAAAAAAAAAAAAGTTTGGGTCTGGAATATGCTCTAAGTAAACTGAAGATCACATTTCCTCTTTGGAAAGTGGACAGCAGTGACTGAAACAGTAGTAAACTTATACTAATGTAGAATACCTGTGTATAAATAGGGAGGAAGTTCAAAATATGAGTGTATGACTTTTCATTCGAGGAACCATGCCTGTGAAAATTGTCTGAACTACATTGTGGTGTGTTTAAGGAGGCTTTTAAGCACCGCCACTTCAAAGATATATTTGCCACATTACACCTCAGTATTCTGGTATCGACAAAGACTGCATAAGTAGTATACGTGTACCACATGCAGAAATACAGTGGTTTGAAGTAAGTACCAGGAACCCTCTTCAGCTGACAACAGTATGTCAGCTCTGTCATAAGGAAGAGGTGCCAGCAAGACCCTTAAGTTGACAATAATGTAACCAGCTGTCTTTCTGGCCAGGAGGAGGTGACGTGGAGTGTGAGAGAGGGAGAGGGATGGAAGGGTGTGGCTGGGCTGGTGATGTCTGATGTGAGGGTGTTCAACGTCACATCACGACCTTCACATATTACACTCGACTCCAAAAGATGGACCCATGGCGATTGGCATTATGACGCTTCTACTCAGGTAAGGTCCGGGCGGGACAATTTATAAAAATGTTTGGAGGAACTGGGAAAGGAAAAATAAGTGTGTGGTGGGGGGGTGCGTGTGTGTGGGTATATGAGGACGAGAGAGAGAGGGGGGGGGGGAGATGACTGAGATAGACAGGAGAAAAAGGATAAGTAAGATGTGAAGAATGTGGCAAAAACCCATTACCAAAGAGAGTTAGTTATAGGATGAATAAATAAGAAAACGCAAACAAAAAGAATAAAAAAAGTTACACAGTGAAAGAAGGAACAGCTAAAAATAAGACATAGAGTTGAGTAAAAGGGAAGGGGCTAAGAGACAATAAAAAAGGAGGTTAAGCAGATCTAAAAACAATCAGTGTTTTGGAAATAAGAATCATCAAAAAAGAAAAATGCTCGCCTCCATTCTAAATCTTGTACAGTAATAAAGCAGACTACTAAGGAATGTAAAAATAAAAGTAAATTTTTATAAGTTTCATCTTTCATCGATAAAGGATGAGAGAGTTATCTTGAACAAAAAAAAATGAGTAGGTTTTAAAGAGCTTCAGAAAAAAATACTATCAGTTTAATTATCCATGCCAGAGTTGCATCCAGATACTGGTATATTCATTCAGGTGTCTGTTTTCATTTCCCTTCATTCTACTCCTTCTCACATTCATCAGATTATTCAGTCATTTCTTCATCCAGTAATCTACTCAACCATTTCACTTCCTCTGTCCATCCATTCAATCCATCATTCAGCAGATAATCCATCCACTTCTTCCATTCATCAACTCAGTCATCCATCTAGCCACACGCTGTCCCCTTTACCCAGCTCTGCCTCTACCTCAACAGACCCTGGAGCTGTTCGACCTGTCCATTCCAGTCAACTCAGACTTCATCCTATCCTGGGGACATCAACTGGAGTATAATATTCCTTGTCCAATCTCCTATGCTGGTGAGTGGATTGTTTGTTAGGTTTTTTTTTTTTTTTTTTTTTATGAATGTTTCGATGGGCTGGTTGATGGATTAGAAATGAATGGGTTGGTGAGCTGAAAATTTTAAATATCAGTTGCCGTATGAATAACTGGCTACATTAATTCATGGATGGGAAAGTGGATGTTTTAGTTGAGGGATGAGGGAAAAAATTAATAGACATGTGGATGGGAGAGTGAAAAGACTGATCGTTGATGATAAGGAGTGAATAGTTTGATTAGATGAAGGTAGAATGTGTTTAAGGAAATGCCTTGAATGAAAGATTATTTGATGGATGAGTGATCGGATGATTTGGCTGATGGGTGAAGAGGTGGATGAACTGGATGATGAATAATAGAATGGTAATTTTGGTTTTTGGATTACATAGATGTATTGGTTCATGAACTGAGTGAAAGGATTGGCTGATGGATGGAGAAATGGAATGTTATGTCCCATCTTCACAAGCCTCTGCAGATGGCTAAAAGTTGTGGAGGAATTATATAACTTTCCCAGGAAATAAAAATGGGATCAAACACTTCATACATTATTAGTTAAGCTGTTGTCAAGGTAAGCAGTGTTGACTGGCGGTACTGTACATTGAATTAAAAGTGAAGTAATTGTGCTGTAGAGATTCATGAATAATATCTAACTCCTTCACCATGAGAGGTTCACCCTAAGCTAAGTAACCTCGTGTGGTGGTGTCGACGTCATTGTCATACCAACGATTATTCCAGAATGAGTGAGGTTTCCTTATGGTACTGTAGGCTATCTACTTATAGGCTAAAAACAAGGCCCGTCTTCTCTCGAACGTGTTCAGTGGGCTAGAGGACACATTCGAATAGAACTCGTCCTGTGCCGTAACCGTGTTCGAAACCGAAAAAACAACCCATCCCACAACTGGGATGATTGTTTTGACATTTGGTGGTTCCAAACATCTCTTGGTGGTGTCACGACAGTTTTGTTTGTTTGTTTTTCTACTTTAAAGTTTATAAAAACATTTTACATGCTTAAATTGATAACCTGAGAAACGTGGCTTTAGATACCTGGCACAGGTACTTGGAGAGTAAATGTCATGCTAGTTAACCTTGAAATAAAATTGTGAGGTATAGCAACGACCGCTGGTAAGATAGAAACATTAGTAAAACAAAAGAGTTTCCCTTTGGGAAATGTTAAAAGACGTCACACGACTTAATGGGCTGTAATATCCCTACCCAAACTCGAACATACTCTTACGTGTCCCATGGTGCCCGATGATAAAAAATGATGGAGAAAGAATATTATACATCCCGATTCTTTAGATGAAATACCATCACTTACAATGTATTATCTTTTAGCAGGAAATTATCATTATAACAGGGAAAAATATATTTAGGGAACTTTAGAAAGATACTTAAACCTGGACTAAAAGTACAATGGAGGAGAAAGCTTACGTTTACGCTATTTGACTGCTCGATGGTTATGAACCCGTCACGTCCCGAGGTTTTCCGCACCTCCGACATCCCCCAGTCCCGAGGTATTTTCGAATGTTTTTTTTTGGCTAAAACCTTTGCTTTTGGTGAGAAACATCGAAAATTCATAGAGAAATCGCTCACCTGAGGTTTAAAGTACCCAATCCAGGTAGGAGTTCCTCCTTACCTGACTGGGTTTTCTAACATGCTGGCACCAAAGAAAACGAGTTCTATGGGAGGGTAACTATTTTATCCACTCATAAACGGTATTTATTTATTTACTTGGTACGAATGTATATGTAGTATGAGAGTATATTGGTTTTCAAGCAGTAATAAAGGCATTCTAAGCATTGTTTCACTCACTAACTAATCACCATACCTGACCTTTTTTTGCCACATTACCTGATCATTATTTCTGGCTGTTTCTTCTTCTAATGCTATGTAAACATTGTCCTCCACATTGTCACTGATTGGGGAATCACTCTGGCCTTGAATATCTTTACTAGCCAGGTCACTGGTAACAGGTCCTTTGCCAAGACAATGGTGCGAGGAGGGGAGGGGGAGGTTATGCAGTGTAAGGCATTGTCCCTGCTTGGCATCTTGTAGAGGAATAGAGGAAGGTGTCCCGTGTATACATACGAAAAATCTCGCGCGAAAATTGAAAATTGTGCAAATTAGGGACCTTGCAATTGCACGACGTACTGGTACGTCGCCGGGACTGGCAAATGCAAATCGTTGCAACGTACCCATACGTCGACGGGACGGGGCGGGTTAAGGCAGAGAGTCGACTTGTGCTGTCCCGGTTCTTCTCCTAGAGTGATCAACACCCACGATAGTCGTTTTATATCAAGGTCTTCAGTTAAACTGCTGGGTAAACAGAGACAAGGGGGAAACAAAATGTGTCCACCAGTCTCACCAGTGAGAGTATCTAACTTGGATTCTTCCATTTGTTACTTGGATGTGTTAACCAGTGCACCACCGGCTTCCTTGGGATTACCTTATTGTCAATCGACTGCGCAGGGTTCAAGAATCTAGGTGGAAATTAAAATGCAGTATAGTCTCACAGAGGACAGCCCAACACCTCCAGAAGGAGCCTACGGAGGGGCAAATAGAGCGCGACCTGACTCCGGGCGACAGGGACATAAGTCCTCCCGGGCCGTGTGCCCCTGTGACCCGGAATTCACCCGCCGCCACCATAGCAGGAAAGAGAGACTACCTTCTGGGCGAGCCGACCACCGACAACAACTGGGTGGGGCTATTACTCTAGCTCCAGTCAGCACCCCTGAGATGGCCTGCAGCCACTCTGGAGGTAATAAGGAGACGGCCTGTAGCCGCTTCTGCCTTCATCAGGAGATGGCTAGAAGCCGCTCGGAAGGTGCCCTTAAAGAGGCGGCCTGTAGCCGCTCGACCCTCCTAGAGAAGATGGCTGGTAGCCACTCTGGAGGTAATAAGGAGATGACCGGTAGCCACTCCCGCCTTCATCAGGAGACGGCCGGTAGCCGCTCTGAAGGTGCCCTAACAGAGACGGCCTGTAGTTACTCGACCCTCCTGCAGGAGACGGCCAGTAGCCACTCCGGAGGTAACCAGGAGACGGCCAATAGCCATTCCGAAGGTGCCCTCGAGTTGGCCTGTAGCCGCTCCCTTCCCCATGCCACGGCGAGTAGCCGGACCTTTGCGATGGCCGGTAGCAGCGCCCCTACAAGGCCGCGGCCAGTAGCTGGGCCCTACAGCAGGAGACGGCCAGTAGCCACTCCTCCCTCAGGTGCTGACTCCCCTACACGAGACTACGACCCAAAGGGAGGCCCCAGCCTGGAGGACTACTGGAGTGGCCCCGTGACCACCACCAGGCTCTTCTCACTACAGCCAGTCCCTGAGAGGCCTCATCTAACGGATCCTGACGGAGGCCGATGCTGCAGCCCACTCCTGATGGCGTCCCTGACCACCGCAGACTGCAGCCCATGGGACATCCAGACTGCCCCCAGGACACCCGGGCAGGACATCCCTACACCCCGACATCGGAGAACCTCGTCCTCCATCAGGCGCCTGAGCGAGAGATTCAGGCAGCTGTTTGGCCCCAGTCCAGAGGCCAGACTCCTACCCCGAGCCGAGAGAGTACAAGACCCTTCACCACCAGCAGCCCCGGACGAGAGAGGATGCCCCTACGAGTGATCCCGTGGCCCCTGAATACAGAAGCCCCCGGCGGAACTCAGCCCCGTCAGTAGTAGGCTGAGTTGTTCCTGCAGCCCTTGTACCTGACCGCCACTACGTCCAGTCCTGAAAGTGAGTGACAGTGAAAGCACAGTGAAAGTGATACAGTGAAGCAAGGGCAGAACAGTGAATTATCAGAATACAGGAAGTCAGAAATAAAAGCGTCAATGTTAGAGTAAAAGAAAGGTGGAGTAGATTAAGTAACATTGAGACAGTGAATATAGCCGGGCAGTGGAATAAGTGTCTGTCTGAGTGAACACGCTACCATCTTAGTGATATAGCCTCAAACCGAGATCATACAGAGGCTCCAGTGCAATAACAATAATTAGTGACACGACGGACCAACAAGTTAGACTGCCAACAGTGAAAACATTGCCACGACCCTAGTGAACAGAATTCCACCCGATAGATAAAACCTGGACTTCCTCTAAGTGATAGTATTTGGTCTCACTGCCCTAGGACTCCTGATCGTAGTGCTATTCACTTTACCTGATCTTGTCCCGAGTAGTATCCTGCGTGATACTAACACCCACAGTCTAGGCCTAAGGTTTATATTTGTCCAGTATAATTACTCTTGTGACATCTACCTGTTCCACTTGTAGAATTTAGGAATACACGTGTAAGGTTGTTGCCTTGAGTTTTTGTGTCCTGCCCCTCTCTTATTTGTCTAAGCTCCGGTCTAGAAAGGGAACCCAGCTACACACTATGTGTTAGAGGGACGGGATGCCGACCCTAAAACACCTAGCATTACAGAAATGTTCTGCACCCTCTACACTCTTTTTCCCTGCAGCCATTACTACCACCACTGGACAACAGAACGAACAACCGGAGGACAAAACGGTCAGTATAGCTAAGCTAATCATGACGATGAATGTTCTACTTAAACATGTTCCTTTAATAATAAATATAACGAAGTTACATTCATCATACTGAGGAATTGTCAGTAGAGAGAGACACCATCAAGGAGCAATTACACTATCTAGCTATCTATAGCTAGTCTCCTTAATCCTGTAAGGGGTGGACAAAATCGAACTGTCTCCATATCACCCTGTCCTTTGCAATTTCGCTACCCTCCACACAACTTACACTCCCTCTCTCATATACCTCTCCACTCCATCACTCCATCTCATCTTCGATCTCCTTCTCCCTCTCCCCCCTCCACCTCACTCACATATACTCTCCTAGTTAGTCTCTCACTCTCCAGCCTCTCCACATGGACAAATCACCTCATTGCATTTCTCATAACGCTTTCTATCACATTCACATCCAAACCACAATTCTCCATCACTTCCTCATTTATCAGTCTCTCTCTCCATGTACTTCCACATGCTCCTCTCAAATAACTCATTTCCACTGCTCTCACTCTTGTTTTGTGTCCTTCCAATAAGGTCCAGGCTTTGCTTCCATACGTTAGAGTGGGGATCACAGTACTGTTATGTAGCGACTTTCAACTTCCATGTTCACTTCCCTATTTATTATCATTGCTTTCAGTAAACCAGCAACCTTTCTTCCTTGCTGTACCTTTTCAAGCACTCCATCCTCCAAACTTCCATCCTAACTCATCACACTACCCAAGTACTTAAATACACGCATATTTTCCGTTTCCTCACTGTCCAGCTTCATTGTGCATTCATTGACTTCATTTCTCTCGAAGACCAGAACTTTACTCCTCCGAACATTCACATTTAGATTCCATCTCTTACATACTCTCTCAGACTTTCATCTTCGGGTAACAACACAGTATCATCTGCAGACAACAGAACAGGAAACATCCAAATGCTGCCCTCTCTCATTAGGACTGCTCCAGCATCCACTGCCTTCCTTGTACCTCTTTTGTAACTCCATTCATATACAAATTAAACAACCATCTAGAGAAGACACATCCTTATTTCAGTCCAATATTCAGACATTTGCGAATATTTTCAAGTCGAAGTCTCATGGACGTTGCTTCACAAACAAACTAGCAATCAGTTCTCGAGCATTTGAAAGATTTATTTTTGCAAGGACTAGGTAAAGAAGACAGCTTGATCTTCCTATGCCTCATGTTCATCCCGCAGAAACAATTAGTTGCTACAAGAGAAAAATTAGAAGTGTTGTACCTTGCGAGGTTTCTTATTCTTATGACTTGATTTGGTTGCTGAAAGCATGTGGGAGAGAAATTCGAGAGGCGGAGGGATTGAATGGTAGCAAAGTTAATAGTGGTAGAGTTAATACTGGCAAAACAAAGGTCATTGTTAGCAGATTTGAAGGCAGATATATCATGGAACAGGTATGCGGCCTTTTATATGTGTAGGGAGGGAGTTGTAAGGATTTTTTTTTTTTCTGTGTACAACTTGTAGTTTTAAAAATTACAGTGCTGTTCGAGGTTTACCACAGGATGTGAGAAATTTTCTGTTGGTGTGAAGGGATTTTTGGGATGATAACAGAATGAAGTGTTGCTTGGGGTGACAGCAGTCTGAAATGCGTGGAGAAGTTGTTACCTGAGGGGTATGTTGAGTGCCTGATTGCAGATGAAACAACATTTAGTAGAAGTGGATGGAAGAAGTTTAGAGAATTGTTACCTCTCTTTTCTATGAACTGACTCTCTTTCGTGGTAACGGTACTGACTACACAGCATATGTGGGAAGTGTTATGCTGTATGGCAGTGAGCCTTATCCAGTGAGAGAAGATAAGAGCACATTGGAACGCATAGAACAGATAATACTGATATCGAACAGTAGAGCGTCACTGAACGAGAGAACTGTGAGTAGTGTGTGTGGAGAGAGAGAGTGAGAGAGAGAGAGAGAGAGAGAGAGAGAGAGAGAGAGAGTGTATTGCATGAGGGATTTGGCATAACAGATAGAATGGGATGAGAAAGGAGGTCTGAATGTTGTTGTTGTTGTTGTTGTTGATGATGATGATGATGATGATGATGATGATGATGATGATGATAATGATGATGATGGGAACCGGTAGATTAAGATGGTTTGGACACGCTGAGAGGAAGAGAGAGGGTGACTGGTTGAAGAGTGTCACAGGTATGAATGGAAAGGAAGAATGCTCAGAGGTAGACCGGGGAAGACGTGGAATGAATAAGGTGACCAGAGTTATTGGAGGTAAAAGCGGGACATTGTCACGTGTGTGTGTGTGTGTATATATATAGATAGATAGATAGATAAATCAATAGATAGATAGACATAGAGTGGCATGTGAGTGACAGCGACTGCTGCTGTGCAACAAATCACCCTGAGCCTGCAAATCAAACACTAACGTAGTCACTGTCTCAAACGAACTCCAATATACTGTACGATACAGCGAATGGGCCGACCAATGTTACTAGTTGGTATTACAGATTTTATATTGACAATTCGGTATTTCATTTGGTTTGGAATATGCATATTTTACTAATTCATCATAATTTCATAAAAGAATGTCATATTATATCTAATGTAACAGCAGTTTTCTAAAAGCGGAACATTTAAGATACTTTGCTAAAAAAGCGGGACAATTTAGTCACAATTAAAAAAGCGGGACAGATGCCAAAAAAAAAAGCGGGACTCTGGTCACCTTAGGAATGAACTATGTGGAAACCTCCGGGATGGGGCACTGAGTAGGGAATGGCTTAAGCCCCAAGCTCATGGATAACTGTCATTATGTGAAAATATCTACACATGCGTAGTCGATGGTCTCTGACACACCTCCTGATATCCAACTACTGACCGCAGCACCTCACTAATTCGAAAACCTAAAACTAAATATAAAGAAGATAGGAAACCTTCCCTATAATCTGCTATATAAAAGCGTGATGTGATGATTGATCCGTCCATCGTGGTGAACAGCACTATCAGTATTGGCTTGAATTCAGGTATTGACATTGTTGGTACCGGTATTCTTATTTTAGTTTAATAGACTAAGCATGAGTGAACGGTCTTACTGCAGTAATCCTCTTCTTTATGTTTTTCATATGAATGTATGCTATCCATCTATTTATTGCCAGATGTCTTAATCCCGTAAGGGGTGGCCACAAACAAATCACCTCCACGTCACCCTGTCCCCCGCCATTTCACTGCCCTGCTCCTAGCTCACACCACCCACTGTCATATATACCTCTCCACTCCATCCCTCCATCTCATCCTTGGCCTCCCCCTTCCCCTCCCCCCATCCACCTCACTCACATACACTCTCCTCGTCAGCCTCTTACTCTCCATTCTCTCCACACGGCCAAACCACCTCAGTGTGTTTCTCCTAATGCTTCCTGGCACATCCACATTCAAACCACAACGCTCTTTCACTTCCTCATTTGTCAGACTGTATCTCCATGTGACTCCACGTGCTCCTCTCAAATAACTCAATTCCATTGCTCACACTCTTGACTTCTGTCACTCCAAAAAGGTCCAAGCTACACTTCCTTACGTCAGAGTTGGTATCACAGTACTGTCATGTAGTAACTTTTTCGCTTCCATGCTCATTTACCTGTTTCTTATCACAGCTTTCAAGGAACCAGCAAACATTTCCTCCTTGTTGTACCCTTTAAAGTACTTCACCCTCTAAACTTCCATCCTTACTCATCACGCTACCCAAGTACTTGAACGCACTCAGATTTTCCATTTCCTCCTCATACAACCTCACTACATTCACTGACTTCACTTCTCTCGAAGACCATAACTGTAATCTTCCCTACATTCACCTTTAGATTCCGTTTCTTACATACTCTCCCGGACTCATCCACCAAGCCTTGCAGATCCTCTTCGTCTTCACTTAACAACACAATATCATCTGCGAACAACAGTACAGGGAGTTTCCAATCACTGTAATGTACTCTTTCATTAGGGCCACTCCAACATCCACCGCCCTACCTTGTATCTCTTTTAAATCCCATCCATATACAGAATGAACAGCCATGGAGCCATGACACATCCCTGTTTCAGGCCAGCATTCAGATATATATCATCCTTCTGTTTTACAAAGATAGGACGAGGTGATTTTATATCTATCTGTCTGTCTGTCTATACCTGCATATCTATCTGTTCATCTATCTGTCTATCTATCTATCTATATACTGTATATATACTGGTAGTGGCCTTCAAGGATAAGGATGAGGAGTGTGCAGAGTCGATCGGCCAGGCCACCTCAACCCCCACCTCTTCTTACACACTTTTAACCTACAGTCTCAGGGTAGAGACGAGCCTGCTAGTGTGCTACCCTTCACTGGTGAGCAGGCTGAGTCCTAGTAGGACCAGACTATATAGGGCCTATTAGCAATAGTCAGACTAAAAGGATTCCCCTCACCAGAGCTATAAGCCAGCCAAGAGAGGGTATGTAGGCTGTTTCCTCCCAAACAAAACCATGTTTGGGAGAGGCCAGTGCCCTGCGGTGGACTCTTGCAGGCTAATCTGCCTGTCTGTCTGTCTGTTTATACTGACATTGTTTCTTCTTCTTCTTCTTCTTCTTCCTCTTCTTCCTCCTCCTCCTCCTCCTCCTCCTCCTCCTCCTCCTCATCATCATCATCATCTTTTCTTTTTCTTCGTCTTCTCCATTTTCTGTCCATCTATCTATCTATAATGACATCTTCTTCATCCTCTTTTCCTTCTCCATAACAATCGCCCAAGGAAGTGATGACTTGTTTTCTTAAGTTTCGAATAAAACTCCTTGGCTCTGGCAACCTTCCACTCAGTAGGAGATCCGAGACGGCAATACTCGTTCCTCTTTCTGATGTGTTTCCCATAACTTGCCTACCCTCCAAACTTAATTTGTGGTGTTGAAGAAATAAATGAAAGCTAATCTTGCGAAAATATAAGCAAGATTCGTCCTTACTGTTTTGGATTAATAACAATAAACAAATAGTAAGTAATATCTGGCACGTTTCCAGTCGCGCCTAAGTGGACTTACCAAAGACGTCTGCGTTACTGCTGGTCACTGTATGAGTGGGAGTATAACCCTTCTGAACGTCCTCACGCTTGCTTTTTTTTTTTTTTTTTTTTTTTTTTTTTGGTACCAACATTCGTCTTGAGTTCTCTTCATTGTCTCTCTTGCTTTTGACCACCACCCTTTCCGCCTTCCTTCATGAGACTGCCCTTTGTTAAATGTTGATTTTCAGTCAGTAAAAATGACAATTTATTTCTTTTTTACTTGGTCTAAAATTGCCTTATCTCCATCTTGAATGTCAAGTTGCAAAAATATATGAACACCAAATTATGATGGTAATCAGAAAGACGTGCCATGGAAATGGTGTGGAACCATAGTACTGTCTTTTTCCTCCACTGAACCACGTGAAATTCCTGCAAAAGGACGAAAGTCTAGGACAGGTTAAGGTAAAAGAATATGATTGTTCCCCAGTAATTTCACCTTTTCACTGAATTCAGTGCATACTTTCTTGTAATTTATTCTCTCCGACAAGCAGAGTATGATTTCACCCCTTTTTGTTTGTTTAGTTGTTAGTTTGCAGGATTACTCGAAAACTAAGAGAGATTTGGACCAAATTTGGTGGGTAAATAGCCCGTGTCCCAGCCTCTCCCAGGGAACAATCAGTTAACTTTTGGGACCGATCCTGATCGGATTACAGATGCTGGATCTGGGAAACAATTTTTTCGAATCCCTAATCAGTGATGAGAAAACCTAACTCATTTTGAAGAGTGGTTTGGAAATTACGTTGCCCTTGTCTGAGAGTTGCGCTTCACTGAGTGTCCCTGTAGTTACTTCAGTGTTTGCCAACAGAACTCACGGCTTTGTTTTCCCACCTGAATGTCCTCATGCATAATGATTTAAATGTTGATAAGAAATACTTTTAAATGTTTACATTCGTGATTTGATGACACGTGGTTTGGACATGACTTTTAACTGCAGATTTTATTTTATGCAACATTTATCCCTCAGTATTGTTCATTTAGGATGTAAAACAAATATTATGCTCGCTTCTTTTCATTTTAACCCTGGAACCGATGAGCGATAGGCTGTGCGTTTCACATTCTTTCATACAGCTAAGCCTCGACTTTAATATATTGTGGCTTCTTCTCACGTAATGCGAGGTATACACGGTAATAACAATTATACAACGATTTTTTTTTTCTTTTAATACTGCTCTTCCCGGTGTGCAATAAAGGAAATATAGCTAGGCCATGGCAGTTGCCAGATACCACTTTCTGAGGGAAAGGTACTGGGAATCGGGTCATCACTTATTTGGGCGACTGTACATCAGTCAAAGCCACAGTTTATCACCATTTTAACTGTCATAATCGAGAGAATTGGTTTATTGCAGCTAATGCCAATTCATTTTTATTCAGCTGAAAATGAGTCATAGGAGCTTTATTATTACATACGAGTATTTTGATCAAGCGTGATTATAACTAACAGTAACACACGCGCACACAGAAGAAAAAAATACCAAACACCATAATATTCCCATACATGTACAGCCCCTCCCTGTATTATTCCTTTTATAAGACGATTAGATTTATATCTGTCGACTGCCCGAATGTCTTCTGTTAACTCTGTGTTTTCCTCTAGAATAAGACCTGCAGAAGTCACTTTAAATCCTGGTCTACAGTAGTTTTGCTGGATAAATAGAAAGAAGGGGCAAACCACTCTAATCGGCCTGTTAGGCTAATTGAACTTTGGTTCTGCCAAATGAATAGCTGCAAATGCTACCCACTGTGGCACCGGCTCCCTCCTAGGTAATATTTGGAATAGAGAATTTCTAAGGCTTGTGTAATGAGTTATTGGATGTGTGGCCTGTTTCTCCTCTTGCACTATGAAAACTTCTCGTACTCATGTGTTTAATTTTCCTTGTTTCTTGCTTTTGGATACACCACCCATTCATAATACTGGGAAATGACAGAGTATTTTTGTTGTTGCTGTTGTTGTTATGATTATGATTATTATCATTATTATTATTATTATTATATAACTCTTCCCCAGATCTACCACGCCACGACGAGGCGTCGGTGACGAAGGAGATATGTGAGGCCAGGAACTGTACTTGGGAAGATACTGCCAAGGTGAGAGAGAGAGAGAGAGAGAGAGAGAGAGAGAGAGAGAGAGACCACTAAACCCGCAACCCCTTGTTGTCATCTTGGTAGTTCCATCTCAACGACGCTCATTTGAATATTCCCAATCGACCATAAATTTTCTCACGATAAGTTGGCTTTGTCTCGCTTTGTTTTTTTGCTTTCTTTTATTCTCATGATTGTTTTGCTCTGTTTAATTCTCATGATTCTCTGCGTAATGTAGAAAGCGAGTGAAGGGGACGGGAGTGAGGGCGAAGCATTACCACAATGGTGAATTATTTACCACATGCTGAAGTCTTGTTTCCTTCCGTTGATTTCGCCGTCTATTCTTTCTTCGTCACACTTTCTTTTCCTCCATATCTCCTTCTCCTCTATCATCTTTCCGTTTATGAAGACTCCACCCGAAAGTAACTGGACTGACTCTCAGCCAGCAGATGGTAGATGATTGCGACGATCAACCACTCACTTGATGTGCTGCTGCAAATATTCATCATTCTTTTTCTGTGTCTGCCTTTCTGTATTCCTATTTCTCCCATTTTTCCTGTCACTTTTTTTTTCTACTCTTCAGTTGCAGATGGTTCTACACTGAGTGACAAGCATATTGATTTCCTGCAACCCAGGAATCGTTTATAACGCTGGGTGGTAACCATATAACCAAATAATGTGGTGATGTGGAGCCTACGATGGTGCCCTTGTTAAGTAGGTAGAGAGACGCAAATGCGGTGTCCATCGCTGAACCAAACCTCCACACTCTTCCCCACGTCTCACTCTGGTGAGGCGCTGTCCACCTAAAGGGAACATCGGTTCACTGCACGGGACAGCCCTGCAGGCTTGCTTGCAGCAGATCGGTCTTTTCGGCCAGACAGACCGGGGTTATTCAACAACAACAACTAGCTGCCATGAGGGATAGGAGCGATCGAAGTTAAAAAAAATATTAGGTATCTTTCCAAGGTGCAGTGTAGTTTTTTTTATGCTTGTAAAAGGGCTATAGGCATGTATATGATATTTGTAGAACTATATAAGCTGGCATATATTGCATTTATTGATCTTTGGTTTCATTTCGTTTTTAAAGGGTCCCAACATGCCTTGCATGCATCGACCTTGGTCACATAATGGCAGTTTTCCACGCTGCTTGATCTCTAGTAGTCTCTCTCTTAAATCCCTTATCCCTATGGCCTCGTCCCAAATCTTTTTTCGGTTTGGCTCTTGCATGCCTACCCTCGACGTTCACAGCACTCACCTTCAGCATTCGATTGTCATTATCCTCGTCAACCTCATAGCGACTCAGTCTACCCCTTCTCATCACAACACTAATACATTCAAGTCCCATCCTGCCTTTCAACTCTATTCACACTCCGTCTTCCCCACCTTCTGCCTGGCCTGTCATTCTAGGACGCACTATACATCCATCTAATCTATATCATTCGTCTACGTTTGAGTCTACGAATATCCTCTTCATTTACTGCCCATTTCTCACTACCTTATATCATTACATTCCCTAACACATGCTGCATACAATGACCCCATAGCATACAGGGAGAGCTAGGGACCCTTGGTCGGATTTCATTGGAAACATCATCTCTCTGCTCAGTATTGACTCCACTTGAATGACAGACTGATAGGCCTGCAAAAATATTAAATGCTCGTGTCACCATTTCAACATCCGAATGGAAGTTTTCAGCAAATCTCACCAAAATGATTGAAAATACAAGCGGTAAATTGATCCATATGGATTAGGTAAGCCTGTCTCTTAAGGTGCCTGAAATTAGGTTCAGGAATGTTTGTAGATCAATGTTAAAAAGTAAGAAAAGTCAGGCTGGAACAAAATTGTTTTCCAGTTCAGTAACTAGAACTAATATGCACAAAGAACCTGCAATAAATGTAGAAAAGGATGGAAACAATACAGGTTTGATTTATAATAAAAAAATAATGTTCCTGCAAGTAAAATGCTATCCATCTATCTGCCTATCTGTCCATAACAGATGTCTTAATCCCGAAAGGGATGGCCACGAACAAATCACATCCATGTCGCCCTGCCCTCTGCCATTTGTCTGCCCTTCTTCCAGCTACCCCTCCCCTTCATCTCTCACACGAGTATATCTCTATTCTCCATACTTCCCTCTCATCATCAGCCTCCCCCTCCCTCTCCTCCCCTCGACCTCACTCATGTACTCTCTTCTAGCCAGTTTCTCATTCTTAATCCTCCCCACATGGCCATTTATCTTAGTACTTCCCTTAATGCTTTTAGTCACATTCACGTCAACAACACAGCACCCCTTCAGTTCTTCATTTGTCGGTCTGTTTCTCCATGCAACTCCGCAAGCTCCTCCCAGTTAGATCATTTGAGCTGCGTCCACTCTTGACTTGTTTTTATCCAACAGTCAAGGTTCAGTTCCATACGTTACAGTGGGGGTTACAATATAATTACTATTTACTTCCATGCTCCGTTTCCTATTCCTAGTTACTGCCTTCAGTGAATCAACAACCCTTCTCCCTGCTGTACTCTTTCATGCATTTCCTCCCTTAAACTTCCATTACAAATCACACGACCTAAATATTTCAGTGCACTCATATTCTCCATTTCCCGACCATCCAGCCTAGCTAACATTCAATGACTTCGTTTACCTCAAAGATCATACATTCACTCTGCGCTACATTCATTTTTAAGTTTCGTTTCATGCAACACCTCCCAAAATCATTCATCAAATCTTGAAGTCCCCAGAGCCCTTCCTTGTATTTTTTATAACTCCATCCATGTTCATAAAAAAACAATCATGGAGACATGACACATCCTTGTTGAATCCAACATTCAGATTAAAGAACTCAGTTCACACACACACACACACACACACACACACACACACACTGCACACCTAGCGGCCTCATACATATACTTTACAGCATTCAGTAACTTCCAATCTATGTCATATATATTCAGTACTTTCCATATTCCTTTTCTATTTACTCTGTCGTATGTTTTCTCCAGATCGATGAAGGCAGCATACACCTTCTACCCCTTCTCTAAGTACTTTTCCACCAAAAATCTTAGAACGAATAGGCTATCTGATACACACAACCACTTCCCTTCCTAAAACCCTCACTGTTCTTCGCCAACGAATTCCATGGCTATTTCCCTAAGTACTGACAACCATACATTTTTCGTTTTGCCTGAGAAGACAAATACCCTTATCAGTGCCACAAATTCTCTTTCACCCTTTCATTTGTACAGGGGAACAGTTATGCCTGAATTCCAATCCTCCGGGACCCTACCTTCCTCTTAGGCTAATATGCACATGTTTCATATCCATCTGTCATTAATTCTTCCTAGTATTAAAACCATTCACCACACTATCAGTCCCTTGGCTTACTTTATTTTCAGTTTCTGCTTCAGCCACTTCCATCCTTCTGATCTCCTCCTCCTTTCACGTCCCTGTTCTTCTCCCAATCATTCTCCAACCAGTTAATTTAGCGCTACTTTCGTTCTGTATAGTCAGGTGTTCCACAAAATGTTCAGTTTCCCTTTGTTCACTCTGCTTCCCCTTTCCACCAGCACTCTGCCATTTTTACCCTACCCCCTGTTACTACTTCCCTTCTCAAACCCTGTCTTACTTTCTTGACCGCTTTCCAAAAGTTTCTCAAATTTCCTCCACTTAACAATCAACGTTTTCTTCCAAACTCCTCATCCACTCTTCTCTCACTCTCTTTTACTAGGCTCATCACATCTTTCCACGTCTCTACATATAATTCTTTTCTGTCACTCCACATCCCCCATTCCTGTGTTTCCCGTCCAATTACCATATGCTTTCTTCTCATCCACAGCTTGCTTTACTGTTTCATTACACCATGCTGTTCCGCTCACCACGTCTTTTCTTCGCCCCGCACACTACCTAACATGCTGCACAGATGTCTTCTCTGAATAACTTACAGAGGCCTTGCCCCTCCTCCAGCTGCTCCATTTCTTATATACCCTGTCGCTTCTCAGCTTCTGTCTTATATTCCGCTTTTTTTTTTCTCTCTTCTTAAGCAGCTCTTTTATTCTTTTTGCAGGAACTGTTTCTACCTCTTTTCACATACAGTACGAAGAATCAGTTGCTAAGTAAAATATGTTAGAGAGACTCCACAGCCTAAGAAAAATTGCCCCAAGACAGATGCTAATGATCTCCCTCTTTAAACAAAAATAGGTTTGTCATCAGTCTTGTACTGGAACTCAAGAGTTGCAAGCTGACTCGTAGCTACTAGACAGGAATTGGGGATATTGTACCTGGCTCATACTCTCGACGAATACTTTCTCCTCTGATTCATGACCCGACAAAAATCAAAGTGAAGTACTTAGGATTGTTCCATTCCTCGTGAAATTTGGAAACTGGATTAGTATGATAATGATGATGATGGTGATGATGATGAAGGTAGTGGTTATGGGAGTGAATATGATGATGATGATGATGATGATGATGATGATGGTGGTGGTGGTGGTGGTGGTGGTTATGGGAGTGGTGGTGATGATGATGATGATGATGATGGCGGTGATAAATTAGGTGGTGGTTATGGGAGTGATGATGATGACGATGGTAGTTGTGATGATGGTGATGCAGGTGGTGGTTAAGAGAGTGACGATGGTGATGATAGGGACATTGATAGTGATGGTAATGATGATAACAGTGGCTGTGATGATGATGATAATACTGATGGTGATGATAAAGATGACGATGACTATTATCTCTAAACTTTTTCCATACTCTTCCTTGTAATTCTCTTTCTCTCGTATCGTATATCGTTCTTTTATATGTTTTTTTCCACTTACATTTTTATTCTCTTTTTAAGCTTTAATTTTCTCATCACCGTTCTTTACGTCCTCTTAAATACTGGCTTCTTTGGTTATTGTTTGGTTTTCTTTATCCACTTCGTTCATTCATTCATTCATTCATTCATTTACTCATGCATTCACATAATTATTCTCTCATTACGTGGTTATTTGTTCCTTCATTAATTAAATTACACACTCTCTCTCTCTCTCTCTCTCTCTCTCTCTCTCTCTCTCTCTCTCTCTCTCTCTCTCTTTCACACACACACACACACACACACACACACACACACACACACACACACACACACACACACACACACACACACACACCTTAACCCCCTCTATTCTCCTTCTTCAGACGTGTTCGATTCCCCCGCCAAGTGACTACGGTTTGGTCTTCGCTGATGGGCTTATCACGGAGACTGAGAGAGGTTTCCGGACACACCTGCGGGCACACGGGAAGGCTCTTTACCCTGGCCAGATCGAGGATGTGGTGTTCGAGGTGTTCAAGTACGGTGATCGTCTGTTGAGGGTTAAGGTGAGCGATTTCGGACTAGATAAGTGTGTGATATGGAAAAGTCATTTGGTCATAAGTAAATGAATGAATGAATGAATAAATATATAATAAATAAATAAATAAATAAGTAAATAATACTGGGGTGGCCCTCACTGAGGAAGAAAAATTGAAATAACCGCATTTTATGTCTAACCCCTTCATATTATTCCTCTTTGTACATTAGTATCCAGGGATATATTTAAACGGAAAATGTGAATATTTTGAGGTGTTTGAAAAGCATCAAAGTTTGTTCCTTATAGAACCCGTATGCACGTGAACCCTGTGTAGGCTACTATCTGTTCCATGCTCTCATAAGGGAATTAGTTTCATTTTGTTTGAAGGCCAAAGTTCATTACATTTCTACTTATTCATAATATATAGACTCTTAAAAATACTGCACAAGGGAATCTTGGTTTCAAAGGAATCACGTGTCATAGATTTATTTATTTATTAGTAGTGCTGATTTCTTAGACTGAAGAAGTTTTTCCGGCTCTGCATGACAGCTCGTTTTGAAAGCTCCCTAACTGTGTCACCTCCTACGGTGACGCCTCGGTCTGCATGATTGTTGGTCGTTGCTAGAGAGTGGATGATTGCCCGGACAGCCTTCAATTCATTGCTTTCATTCCATGTGTCATGCTTTTAAGTCAGGAATCCATTCAGGAAACCCAAGGCTATTAATACTTTCCTGTTCTTTGAAACAAAATCGACGAGCGTCTTTTGTTCCACTTTGGTCTTCTCCACGATTGCCCGTTTTCGTGAGCCATCCTTTACCTTTTTTCGTACTGAAATTTTCAACATAGCCCATTCCGTGTTCGACTCCATACGTGGCTCAAAGATACTGAGAAAGATCAAGTCCATCAAGAGGCACCATAAATATCCGATCACTTGGGTGATGTGGCTGCACTGATATTTCACTGATGGTATACTTGGTGCTCAAGGAACTGAGGGTGGGTCTTAGTTATGCTGGGAGCCACTGGTCTCAGAAATAAAGTTCTGAGGAACATCATTACGAGAAAATTGTTTAAATTTCACAGACCCAAGATTTCCCTCGCCTTTCAATGACACAGTGACGTGAATAGCCAAACCTTGAGGCTGTAAATAGGTATTGCCATTCGGCAGGCTTGGTGCATAGGTCCAGGAACTTGGAACTTCATCTCATAAAGAGATGTGTTTTCCATGTAGAGCATTATTAACTGAAGAGTACGAGTAGAAGTTCACAAGAATCTTCTTGTGGTTGGTGGTTCTACAGTTGATATTCAACAAATGCAACAACTACATTTCTGATATCGGCAAGATTGAATGCAGCGCACTCGTCTGAGAAAGAGTCCTCATACTTTTTTCTTTTTATTGTCAAGCGATAACCATTGTGCTTGAAGCCGCTTGGAAACGAGAATTGCTGGTGCGCTGGTAGACCCCAGGCACTCTTCTAAAGCTGCAGCCAAGATCAACATCAACGTATGAGGCTGACAGCAGAAGTGAAGAAGATGCCTGCTCAGTATTTAAACAAGCCCCTGATGATCTGTCAGTATTGATGACAACTGTGTCAAAGCACATTGCACAGACCAAACTGTCCATCCCCCATCTGGCGGATGACACTACATACGTACACTTTTGTCAGTAAGGCTGGCCAGTCCCATAGGCTGTCTTTGATATCTGCAGTAGCTTGTTCTTCCACACAGTCAACACCAAAGTGGGCAGCCTATTCACCTTTTTGTTTCCTGCGACATTAGGAATAAGCCTGCTGTCCCAGTGAAATGTCAGGACCATATTATCTGGTTTGAACGACTTGATGCCGACAGCAGCTGCATCTTGCTCATAATGTCAATTTCGTACGGTGCCGACATGGTATTTAACTTACATATCCTTACGTGAAAGTGCCGCACCGCACCATAAGGAAAATATCGTAACATAATTTCGTACCGTACTTTGAAAAACAACAACATACCATATTGTACTGTACAGCCAGCCTCAGTGCTCAGTGCAGCCAGCACATATGCATTGACCTGTGGACATAACATCTGAAGTGCAGGGCTGCAGGGTTGCTCACTATATGCTCACATACAGGGAAAGAAATTTTAAGCGCTTGAGTCACCTATACTAATGTATCAACTTCTTATTTCACCCAAATTATTTTTTACGAAGACTGAATAATCTGAAAAGATCAGAGATAAAACTTTCTAAAATGTCAAAATATGGGCCACCGTAATATATACAGCGTGGCCCACTAGCAATTCACATGGCAATACCGTCATGTGTTGCGGAGATGGCTCAGTCAGCTAGTTTGGTGTTGGTTGTGGCAGTGGGACTAGGAAATAAGTAACGCAAGGTAGATGCTGATATTGTTGACTGAGCAGTCCCCGCAACACAAGAAATCACCAGGCAGAGTGGAAATGGAGTGGTATATGTAGACCACAATATATATATATATATATATATATATATATATATATATATATATATATATATATATATATATATATATATATATATATATTAGGGAATTCGTGTATCCAGTGATTCATGAAATCCCTAGGGAATTCGTGATATGTTTAAATTAGGATGGGCTAATGAAAGGTATGTTAATTTAGGCTGCAGTTAGGTTAGGTTGGGATAATCTAGGTTAAGTTTAGGTTAATTTAGGCCAGGTTAGTTAGGTTAGGGTAGGTTAGGTTAATTTATATGAACGCTTAACATAATTTAACATTCATCTAAGTTAACCCAACCTAACCTAACCTAACCTAAACTTAACCCAGATTATTGCAGCCTAACCTAACCACAGCCTAAATTAACCTAACCTTTATTAACCCATCCAAAATTAAACTCATTTCACGAATTACCTAGGGATATCATGAAAACACTGGTTACACAAATTTCCTGTAATATATTTACAGTATTATCTATCTATCTATCTATCTGTCTATCTATATCTATCTATCTATCTATTGATAGATAGATAGATAGGAGTTCTGAAGAACAGTAATAGTAACGAGAACAAAGCTGATGGTAAGGGATGGAATATTTCAAATCTAATGTATACAGTTCGAAACTTGGTTTGCTAATAATGTTCGGGATCTTTGTGACTGGTGCAGTTTAGTAAATGTCTGACTGGAAGTATGAGAAGTTAATGTAGGTGAGTTAAGTGATGGTTGCTTAGGAGGAAGGTGATGAAGTGTGGTGTGCCGGTAAATACGTGGAGGTTTGTGTTGGTGGATTATATTGAGTACCACGGTGCAGTGATGGAAAAGGTAAATGGTCATGTAAAGGAAGTGGAGTGTATAGTGGACTAAGGAACTGATGTTGCTGCTGCCATGGAGCCTTTGGTACGAAATAGAAGACAGAGCAAAGAGATCGCACACCGGTTGCATGATGGTCTGGCAGTGAGTCTTTGGAATGGCATGAGTGTGTAATACTGGGAGTTGACGGCAGAGGCAATAGGATTGTTGAGGAATATGTGTGGAATGCATAGATTGGATAGGGTTACAGATATAGATTTGTGAAGGATGTATAGTAAGGAAGTTCATTAATTAGGAGATGAAAGAGTGTGTGCTGAAGCCGCCACAGATGTTGTTCTGGCCCTGGGCTCATCTAAACTTGAACCCGGTGGACTGTAGGTTGAAATTCCCCTCCTCCCTCAGTCTACCATCCTCCTTTCGGGGGATAAAGGGGAAACTGAGGGACGTTTGCTTATATGGGCAGTGGAAATGCACAGTTAAAAAAGTGCCACCACGTTAAGGCGTCCTTCTACAACACCCCACCTTCGATGATATGGCCATACAGAGACAATACCTACTGTATATGCAGGTTGGTGAAAAGGATATATTAGCGAGTTAGAGGGTGGAACTAGGCGCTAAAGGCCAGGAAGAAGCTGGGTGGGTATGTTAAGTGAATTTGTGAGAAAGCAAAACGTGGAAACTGAGGATGCAAAAGAGCTAACAAAAAACTGCTAAAGAATACAAATTGACGGATGAAGTTTGTATACATATACACATGACTAGGACTGCACCCATTTTTGTAGCGGTTAACGGAATGGCTCTATCCTACAGGCGTTTATGAGGTGAGTATAAAAGAGACAAATGATGCGGATGGGTTTGTATGTGACGTAAAACACACACACACACACACACACACTCTCTCTCTCTCTCTCTCTCTCTCTCTCTCTCTCTCTCTCTCTCTCTCTCTCTCTCTCTCTCTCTCTCTCTCTCTCTCTCTCTCTCTCTCTCTCTCTCTCTCTCTCTCTCTCTCTCTCTCTCTCTCTCTCTCTCTCTCTCTCCCTCTCTCTCTCTCTCTCTCTCATCCTTCCATTAGTACTCTCCCTCTCTCCGTCTCTTCTTCCTTTCTTCCCACCTACCTTCACTCCATTCACCCCTTCTCCCTCCCTGTTTCCTTCCCTTTCTTCATACCTCCCATTCTCATGTTCCTGTTCTCCTTCCTTCCTTCCTACCGTTTCTCTCGTTCATCCCTTTCTTCACTCCTTCCATTCATATTTCCTACCCCCACTCTTTCCCTCCATTCCTCCCTCCCCCTCCTTTCCTCCATTCGTCCCTCCCCCTACTTCCCTCCATACCTCCCTCTCCCTCCCCTCCTCTTTCCCTTTTTCCTCACGCCTCAAAACATCTTTATGAAGTTTTAATACTGAAAATTCTTTTAAAAGTTAGTCGAAAAAAAATAACATTTAAAAAACGAAGGACAAAGTTTTGAGCTGGCTGATTAAAGCTATATAAAAAATAAACTGTGGATAGACGAGGAGGTAGATAGAACCTGAGAGCGCAAAGTAGATTTATAGAATACTTAAATTATACAACGGAGAATGCGATAGAAAGTAATGTTAAACCAATAATTATGATAACGTGTTTCTTATTTGTTCTTGCTACCACTATACGATTTTTGCTTGGGAGAGACATCTGAACTGAGAGGTTAGTTACAGCCTTGCTTAACTCCTGCACTACTACAAGTCTACCATGAGGTGAATAAAACTGTTTGAAGATAGCAAGAACTTAATAGAAACACACATCACAGCAGCAGAGGTGAAAAGCGTACACACTAGAGAGAGAGAGAGAGAGAGAGAGAGTATGGTTTAGGATGAAATAAGTATATAATGGAAATACAGAAATTCATTAACGGACACCAGTACAGCCAAAAAGGTAAAGATCATAATTACCTGTATGTTCATTTATCTGTAACCTGACGCCGCATCCTGTGAGAGTCAAACCCGCGTCACAAGCAGTATGAACCCGCACGAATTGGAATGACTTGCACTATTCTCGGAATCTGCAAGTCATTGACCGAACCGGCCACGAAAAATCGCCCACGCGAACTCCACACAATGCCATGAACCCCACACAATCGCCACACGATGACCTTAAGAATCATATGAACATAGAAGAAAATACGATAACAAACGATTTCAACACGAACTTTTCACGAATTCCTTATGAATACACACAGACAATGACGAACATTAGCCAAATTTGGTCGTTTTCCACACGAAGTGCACACGAAAGCCGAACGATGCACACAAAACGCACACAAATCACACAAATAACTGGAATCAACCACGAATCCAATACGACTGCAATTGTGGCACATATATATCTGGGCGCCCTTCTTTCCAGCCATTTGATCACCTGCCCCCCTGCCGACCACTGCTAGCGGCTATGGAGTCTGTGGAGCTTATCGTCAACAAGTTCACCTACGACGAAGCTGCCACGGCCCTAGTCCTCTACACCCGCATCAAATCTAACAATAATCCGCTGAGTCTGTACCACCTGCTATTAATCAGGAGACGACGGTGGAAGAGGCAATAATGCAAAGCACGATCATTTTGTGTGCGGGAATGGATCGTCGAACGACCCTTACATGGCCGCTACGAAACCCTTCTTATGACCCTTATCAACAGTGACCAGACCACCTACAGGAGCTTCATGAGGATGGATAAGGCATTGTTCAAGGAGAGCCTCGAGCGCCACGTCTGACCCACTGTTGCCGCGACTTCTGTGGATTCGCGCCAAATTCGAGCGAGTGGCGCGCAAGTGGAGTGCGTCACGTGTGGACTTCTTTTTTGTGTGTACAAGTTGGGCGCAATTCGGGCGGTATTCGTCCTACTATATAGTTAAAGGAGATACTTACACGAATAATAGTATTCGTTTCGTGTGCTAGTGTGTTGCAGTTCGAGTGCTGATTGTGTGATTCGTGTGCACGTTGAGTGCAATTCGGACGGAGTTCGTCCTACGGGGAAAGCTTACTCGATTAATCAGGTTCCATTCGGTTGCCAGACTGGCCCAATTCCTGTGCTAATTGTGTGATTCGTGTGCAAGTTGAGTGCCATTCGGACGTTTTCGTCCTGAATGTGGCTGGGGTTAAGACTCACACGAATAATCGGCTTCAGTTCGTTTGGCGTTCTGATGTAATTCGGGTGATATTTGTGTGACTCGTGTTCACTTCGGTCAAAGATAAACTGGCCGCATTGAGCCGAATCACGACAGATCCCTCACAAATCACACGAACGTCAGACGAACGTTACACGAATCCAAGGCGAAAAAATGTAACGTTTTTTTTCCACGAACATTCGCCAAAAAACTAAGGAGCCTCTTATTTTTTTGCCGAACTTGGCCGCATCCCAGACACCCGTCCGACCCACCCACGACTCTCCCGAATCAAGAGACGAATAGAGGCGAATATAGGCGAATTTTGGGCGAACCTTAAAAATTTGATTTTTTTTTTCAAGTCATCCTGATTCTTGGCGGTTCGTACTGCCGTGTGACGTGCGTTTTAGCCACGATAAGAGAACCTCCAGGCATTTCTGTCCCTACTGAGCAACGACCCCTTTCTCCCAGGATACACCACCTTCCCATGAACCTCACCGTCTCTTAAAACCTGGTGCTCTGCCTATGGGTATGTAACATGGGCGGCTTCGTAACACCTCTTCCCCGGCTATAAATATTACATATTACCCTCAACATCTTTGCGATTTCGATCGTTTTAGTAGCGACATAGACTAAGATGTAACGAGCAAAATAAATCGGTAGAGATAAGGTTTCATAAAATTTGAAAAACCACTTCAGTTACTATCCTACGTCTGGTCCACACATTAATGCATTATCTTTGTCGTCCTGTTACTCTCCGTTGCCTCCATAATACCAGGTCACCCGGAAGTACTTGTTATAAAACCTCCATTTTATTTTATAGGTGGTACAGTCGCGTTCATGAGTCCCGATACACATGTAGTCTTGTTGTCCACTACAGTGTCCTCCGCTGGTAGGATGCTGAACTATTTCATTTGCTACCTGGTCAGATTATATTCAGTGTATCAGGCAGTAAATGCAAAAGTTCCATATTCCAAAAGCAGTTAGCACTACAATAGACAACACACCCACATGTGTATCGGGACTCATGAACGCGACTGTAAGATATATATATATATATATATATATATATATATATATATATATATATATATATATATATATATATATATATATATATATATATGCGCGTTAGAGGTTGTCTGGCTAGCCTATATCTAACGCCTCCTGGTCAAAGTCTCTCAAGCTTAATAAAGTCGTCTGGAGATAAGAAGAATAAAATGAAAAGTAATGTGATTTAGGCGTTTGCTTGTCTCATAACGTTCATTCATCTCAAACATATTCATTTCATACGTTCATTTACTCTCCGTGTTGATCCAGCTGGTAAGCGTTCATTTATCTCGTAAACGCTAACTCGGCTTGGAAATGTTTATCAATCTCCTAAATGACCATTCATCTCCAAAGCGTTCATTCATCTCATAATCATTCATGAATCTCATGAAGGTTCATTCTTCATAAAAATTCGCTCATCTCTTAAGCTTAAAAATAAATAAATAAATTGAAAATAAAATAAAACGTTCATCTCACAAGCATTCATCCATCTCGGAAACACAATCTCGTAGACGTTCATCACATAAATTACCATTCATTTCACAAACGTTCATTCACCTCGTAAGTTTTCATTCATCTCGTAAATGTTAATTAAACTTGGTAACATTCATTCATCTCGTAAGCATTTACTCATCTCGTAAGCGTTCATTGATTTTATAAACATTCATAAACTTTCAATAATGTGAAAACGTTTACTGAGCGCGTAAACGTTCATTCATCTTATAAACGTTCATTCAATTCGTAAACGTTCATTCGTCTCATAAATGTTCATTCAACTCGTAAACGTTCATTTGTGTCAGACGTTCATTCAACTCGTAAACGTTCATTCGTCTCATAGACATTCATTCAACTCGTAAACGTTCATTCGTCTCAAGTGTTCATTCAACTCGTAAACGTTCATTCGTCTCAAGTGTTCATTCAACTCGTAAACGTTCATTCGTTTCAAGCATTCATTCAACTCGTAAACGTTCATTCGTCTCATAAACGTTCATTCAACTCGTAAACGTTCGTCTCAAGTGTTCATTCAACTCGTAAACGTTCATTCGTCTCATAAATGTTCACTCATCTCATAAATACTCATTAAACCCGTAAGCAATGATTTAACTCGTGTTCGTTCATTCATCTCATAAAAATTCATTCGGCCTGTACCCTAAGCGTACGTTAATCTCATAAATGTTTATCCCTGTCCGAAATTTTCATTCAGCTCATAAACGTTCATTCATCTTAAAAACGTTCATTAATTTCTTTCATAAACGTTCACTCATCTCAGAAACGTTCGATCAACTCATAAACGTTCATTCCTCTATAAACATTTGACCAGCTCACAAACGTTCATTCATCAGAAAAGTTCCTACAGCACAAAAATGCTATTCATATTAACACGTTCATTCAGCTCATAAGTTTTCATTCATCTAAAAACGCTAATTCAGCTCATAAACGTTTATTCATTAAAAAAAAAGTTCATTCAGTTCATAAACGTTTATCTCAAATGTTTATTCATCAAAGAAAGTTCATTCAGCTCATAAATGTTTATTCATCCCAGAAACGTTCATTCAGCTCCTACATATAAAAAACCGTTCATTCAGCTTAATCGCAAAACCGTTCATTCAACTCACACATATCAAAAACGTTCATTCAGCTTAATCTAAAAATCATTCATTCAGCTTAATCTCAAAAACATTCATTCAGCCCATACATCTCAAAAACGTTCATTCAGCTTAGAACGTTCATTTATCTCAAAAACGTTCATTCAGCTATAAACATTCAGTTATATCACAAACTTTCATTCAGCTCTTCCGCGGCCACTTGTTGGTCTGTTTTACCAAGTTACTATAAGAGAAACTGGAGGTGTAACTCTGATATTCGTTTTAATTCCCTTTTTGAACTCCATATTTTAGCTTCCTGCTTTTTTTTTTTTTTTCTCGGGTACCGCCTTACGATTTTCTTTAGGCCAGTCGGTAGAGAGGTGGCTTGCAGTCCCAAGGGACCCAGGTTCAAATCCCCGCTGGGGCAGGGAACAGTTTAAGGATTTGAATTTAATTAAATCAGGCTTTACTGATCTACTAGAAGACCCGCCGACATGTAAAAATACCCCCGCTAATACCAATACACCAGTCCTGTATGAGACAGCCCTAGCATGTATTCAATATGGACGGTGGGTGTTAGCGCCGAAGTGGTGACATGTAGAGGTGTATGGTATGTAGGAGGACTGCTGGGCCTTGATAGCAGGCTGTGGAGCCTATGCCCAGAGTCGGACAAAAAAAAAAAAAAAAAAATGGAGGAGTTAGTTTAAGGGTTTGTGACAGTCTCCATTACTGATGTCTTAGCAGATATATCTACGTAACTCTCTCTCTCTCTCTCTCTCTCTCATACACTAGTCTCCTACTGTTACACGGTTTTATATCAGTACAACATGGACTACCTCTTAAGGACAGTGAAATCTGTATTATCCATGTATTTGTGTAACTATACCTACTTACCTGTCCATCTTTGTCTAACTGTATTTGTATATATCACAAAATCTTTTTCCGTGTAACTGTATTCTGTTCATCAATCTATTCGTCTTTCTATCTATCTATATCTACCTGTCTATCTATATCCATCTATTTGGCTCCATCTCTGGCTCTGTTTATCTGTCTATCTATCTCTGCATCTACCTGTCTACCTACATACCTATTAATCTGTGTGTATGTCTTTCTGTATGTACGTCTATCTGTCTATCTATCTGTCTGTTTATCTAGCCACCAACCTGCTTACCTACTTACCTGCCTACCAAGCTTTTCTGATACCTCTGCTGTTAATGTCACCTTTTAAGACCTGAATGATCTGTGTATCTACTTGGCTCCCTGCTTATCCCACCTCATCTGCTTAACCCTCTACTTATCCCACCTTATCTGCTTAACCCTCTACTTATCCCACCTTACCTGCTTAACCCTCAACTTATCCCACCTTACCTGCTTAACCCTCTACTTATCCCACCTTATCTGCTTAACCCTCTACTTATCCCACCTTACCTGCTTAACCCTCTACTTATCCCACCTTACCTGCTTAACCCTCTACTTATCCCACCTTACCTGCTTAACCCTCTACTTATCCCACCTTACCTGCTTAACCCTCTACTTATCCCACCTTACCTGCTTAACCCTCTACTTATCCCACCTTACCTGCTTAACCCTCTACTTATCCCACCTTACCCCCCAGTTCTTCGACGGGTTCTCCCCCCGGTTTGAACCTCCAGTCTCTCTGAACCTACCGGACCAGGGCAGCACCAACCCGGCCTACACCGTCCACGTGCCAACAGACGCTAAGGCAGGCGACATATTCTACTTCTACGTGCAGCGAGTGGATTCCGGCACTATTATGTGAGTTGCAGGAAAAGATGGAAAGGTAGACAATCTGATATACAATATTATCTGATGGCTAGTTTGATAGATGGATTATCAATAAAAGATAGATATGAAGACTGATGAAATATAGACCGATAGGTGCATAAGTTGATCGATCAAAAGATCAGTGTTATAGAATTAACTAAATAATATATATATATATATATATATATATATATATATATATATATATGAGAGAGAGAGAGAGAGAGAGAGAGCAATGATATTGTGGAAATAAACATTGCTACAGATACAGATGTACATAGATCTAGAAATATGTGTCCACACCACACACATAAAACGTGTACGAACGAGCAAGATTGTATTTTTGGCCACTGGTCCTATATTTCGGTGTTTTTTCGAAAATAAATGACACCGCTGGATATTAATTTCCATGACAGTATAATAAGTACATGTGGTTGACTTAAAAGCTGATGGGGGGGGGGAAGTTTTGGTGTTCTGCTCTTACCTAGCAAAGATGTTTTTGGCGTTTTTCGGCTATATTTGGTTCTTTTGGGGTAAAAGTCGGGTAGTGTTCCACTTGAAGTAAATTTTAATGACAGTCTGAAAATTGTATGACACGCCAGTACCTGAGAAACAACAAAGTTTTGATGCTCCTCAAGTAGGGATATTTTACAAGCCATGTCGGACAACAGTTCTACACACCTGATTTCCTTTGAAGTATATTGTTATCCGTTTCACTCGCTGGAACACAGTGTACAGTATTAGATAGACGGACACAGATAAAATTCGGATAGACATAGTTGGAGGGACAGATAAATAGACGAACTATCTCTTGCCTTTCCTAACATATTCCAAGGCCTTCGAGCCCCTTCTTGATCTCCTAAACAATTCTTACTTTTTTTTTTTTTTTCCCACATTACATATTACTGTGAAATCTAAGTCGACCCTTGCCTCATCTAGCACCCCCACCATTTTTTACAAACTTACCTGAACTATTTTGAACACACTAACCAATATACTAAATCAGTTCTTGCCTTTGTTATAAATCAGATAATACTCCAAACCAACCTTCTGCCATTTCTGACACACTATATGGTATTATCAAGTCTATATAAATTAGTACGTTTCTTAGACCATGGATGCTTTTCTAAATCAACCTCCATTTATTCTAGGCCACTGCAAACTATTCTAAGCCATCTTCCTTTCTAAACACCTGCCAGCATTACAAAGTAATTCCCTTCTTTTCTAAGACACTACATGATAATTTAATTCTTGTAGCATCATGATGAATATTCTGAACCCATCCGTGCCTGTTCTAACGTTCTGCAAAATATCCAAAGTTCTCCCATACTTTCCCTAACATCCTGCATAACATTTCAGTGCCTTGTCTAACAAACTCTTTGACACTTGGCTATGTGACCTGACTCTTAACTGACCACTTCTTAACCCGTAAACCGCTGAATGCCTCTGACAACCGTACTCCCTGGTGTGGCTATGTCGGTAAAAAAGTGACTACTAAGGATATTAATAAAACATATTTTAGCTTCTTGGAAATGGTATAGTGCACCTGTTCCCCAAGTATTTCTGCTCTACTCCCCTGCATTTCCATGTACTTGCACTCCACAGTCTTTCCTTGGTGTCAATGGCAACCCTACCCTACTGCAGCAAAAGGGAGGAGAGATGGTAGGGATGGAAGGATGGGTAGTAGCATAGAGGTAGGAGTAGGTAGAGGCGGCATAAGGGATTAACCACGGGTAGGTCAGAGTGAGGCCGACAGACCTGACTCGACCAACATGGCGGCGACCCCTTTGACAGCTGTCTGACTTGGTTCCGCTGACCAGGCGCGAGTGTTTTCTTAGTTGCAAACAGAAAAAATGAGGAAGAAAGTAGGTTATGAATGGAAGGAGAAAAGAAAGTAGTTAATGAATGAAAAAAAAGGAAGCATTTAGGAACATATGGTAAAATGAAGGATGGAAGACAGATAGATGATTTAAAATAATATACATCAGCACATTATGAAAAAAGTTTATATCTATTATTCTATATAATATTCATCTTGACTTTACTAACTCCAGTCATATACATAATGTACACTTACAAATTATAATTCACTCTAAAGATACTCACTGGTGAAATGTAATGGATGGGTCAGATTTCTTATCTCCTCTTTCTTTACACCCAAATGCGGCACAGGTGGTGGGCATTTTTGGAGTCTTAGGTTATTTGATGGTGAGTTACAACTTAGGACAGAACGTCTCACACCCACAGCTGAACTACAACTAAAACCAGAGGTAGAATGAAGTCTACTTTGTTTCTGGCTTTCTCCCTGAAGAATACCAGGTGGACACACAGCTGGAGGTATTAAAGGCTTAATAATCTCATGGCCACACCCACGGAGGTAGGATTAGTACTGTTACCTCTATGGGCACAGCCATAGAGGTAGGAGTGCACAGCAATCTTCTTCGTCAAGTAGGTGTTGCCGTGACCTCTTGACCAATATGGCCGTTTGACAGTTCTCTGGCTTCACCGGAGCCTTCTCACGCCGACTCTACCGTAATCCTACCTCTCTGGGTAGTAGATAGGGGGCAGATTGTGGCCTTGTTGTCATGGAGATGGTGTGCGTAGACTCCCCAGCTATCATCGAGACAAATCAACTGGCTTGCTTTGGTTATGGATTTGTTTCTCTCTGTGTTACCAAAATAGTAATTGCTTGGTATAAAGGGCATATTATTTTCTACTCTGTCTTAAGTGGTGAGGGTACTGTATGCTGCCTGATAGTGTTACCAACGTGCAAAATATCAGAGCAGTACATCTCTTACGATTTTTGTTGGACAAATTTGAAAATCAAGCTTCTAAGAGGCGTACAGCATTCCCCTCAAGCCGCTCAAGAGGCGTGTAGGAGTTTACAGGTTAAGCATCACATTCACTCTGCCTTTTTCCTTTAAGACACTAGAAAATATTCTAAACCAACCCCAGCATTTTCCTTATATGGTACACAGTATTCCAGCACCTCATCTAAGAAGCTTTTCTTTTCATTGATCTGGTATAGATAGGTGACCTGACACAAACCACCGAGTATCACATCCACTCCTGCTTTTTTTTGACACTACATAATTCTGAGCCAACCCTTACATTCTGTCACACAGTACACAATATTCCACTGCCATCCCTCACCGACTCTGCTTTTCCCAGCTTCGACACTCGGCTAGGTGGCCTCACAATCACGGACCAGTTCCTGAGCATCACGTCCACCCTGGCCAGCCGCAATGTGTACGGGCTTGGGGAGAACACACACGACTCCTTCAGGCATCAGCTGCACGACAACCCTGTGTGGCCCATCTTCTCCAGGGATCAGGGCCCTGTGCCTGGGGTAAGTGTGGCAGTGTAGGGAGGAGTTGGGCAAAGACAGAGGGAAGAGGTACATGGTATGGAGGGGAGGGTTTGCCGTTGTGTGAATGTGGGGGGAGGTGTAAGTGTGGGTGTGGAGAATGAAAGACTATGTGGATGTGTGGAAAAGATAATAATATTTACACGTACGATTTTAATTTGTGAACTAATTCATATGTTTGTTTTCTATAAAAAAGAGACTCAAGCAGTACAATTTTCTTCCTTAAAAAAAATTACCGCCAAATTCAAGATGCCTTCATTTAAAGATGCCTGCACGCCCTGTATTTAGAAGACTGCAGATCATAGGCAAAGGGTAAAATAGACAGAGAAAGGCAGTTTCAGTGTTCAGAGTGCCGGTTGACTCTTGCACAAGAGTTGGACAGAGAAGTGGTATTAGTGTGTGGCTAGATGGGTTTACATAAATACTTAAATATAAAATCGTTATTTGCTGTACATGTGTGTTGCAGTAAACTAGTTAGGGAAGTAACCTACTGTCTGAAAGGACTCTGGTTCGACCGCAGTTTGGCGTTTTGAATGTTCTTTAAGGACTACTAGTTTGTCACAAAATCCACCAACATTTCATAAAAATATCCGGTTAACATCATTACACCAGTCCTGAATTAGACAGCACTAGCAGCACATGTCACAGCCAAAGCGGATACATATGAAAAATGGCTGTAAAGTGCTGAGCCTGAGGAATCGGGTTGCCAATCCATACCCAGAGCTGGCCTCAAACAAAATCAGCAAACCATTCCAAAATTATTAATGTCTAGAGAGAAAAAGAATATAACGAATGAAAGAGGGATACAGCAAATGATGTACCGGGTATTAGAGCAAGCAAAGCGATGAGAGACGAATAGGGAGGAAGAAAGAGGAAAAGAAGGAAAGGAGAGAGAGAGTAATAGAAAAGCAAAGGAAATTAGAGTTACTGTAGAACAGTACTAACAAAAAGGAATAATCAGAGTTGTACAGTACAACACCCACGCCCTACAAATGGTCCAAGGGCCGAAGATCTGACTTTGCTTGTGGCCTTAACCATCCATTGTTGTTTCTCAAAATCGAATTACGTCATTCGTGGTTGATCCTCTGGTCTTCCATTAAGTTTAGTCCAAATCAAATGAAAACAACTTCAGTTGACCTTGCCCTACGGTTATCAATTCTTCTAATGCGTGGCTGACCCCAAGCTCTTCCATTATGCTTGGTCCAGATCGAATCAAAACTGAGTTATGAGATCAAACATTTAACCTGAGACTTTAATTGCTAGAGGTTTGTTCACAAAGTCAAAGCCTTTAATCTTAAAATTTATGCTGCATGATCAACAATGTATGACCTAAATCCTTTAAAAATTGTTGAAATTAACTTTGCCGTGTGATGTTGACCTTTGGACTATTGTTCTAAAAAAACAATAGCTCAACCCCCTTGGCTGACCCTCAATAACTCCACGTTGATTACTCGTAAACTAAGATCAAAACTAGTTTAGTTTGTTCACACACTGATACACACTGGTCGAACTCTGACCTTACCCTGTGGCCTTGACCGTTGACTTAGTGTTCTTACAATCTTATTCCGTCATCCTTGCCTTACCTTCAATTATTTCACGAAGTTTTGGCCAAAGGCGACCTTGCCATGTGACCCTGACCTTTGACATTTTCCTGTGACATTGAACTTTGACTGACTGTAATTTAAATCGAATCTCTTCAGATTGCCTTACCCCAAAACTTTTCAAAAACTTTGACATAAATCATACAAGAACTGGTTAAGTGTAGCCTTGACCTTTGACAGCCGCTTGAGTCACCTTCACTCTTATACCAAGTTTGGTCCAAATCAGATCAAAACTGTTTATTTAATTTTTTTTTTTAAATTTATTTATGGACACATGTAGGTCGGATTTTTCTTTGCCCTGACAACTTTATCTTTAACTGATTGATTTCAATATCAAATCCCTTTGTTCTGGCCTTACGTTCAACACCTCCACCAAGTTTGGTCAAAGTCGAATAAAAAATATTTAAGTTGACCTTGTCCTGTGAACTTGACTTTTGGCCTGTTATGCCCCCCCCCCCAAAAAAAAAAGTCAACCTCTTGGCTCTTCCACAGGCCTTCCGCCAAACTTGGTTAGAGTAGGAATTAATACAACCTAAGTTATAATGTGAACACACACACACACACACACACACACACACACACACACACACACACACACACAAAACTATTTCTCCCTCCGAGCCATCGCCCCTGTGAATATAAAACTCTCAATGGAAACAAGTAGGTGGAGAAAAAACAGCAAGGAGAATAGCTGAGATTAAAGTAGTGGATAATGAGAAGAAAAGGGAATGACACACTGGAAAAAAAAATACAGTAGTAGGGCATGAAATGTAAGGAAATATTTAAGCTAACGCCACCTGCACGTCACACACATATCTGCAGAATCCCACCACTGATCAGCTTAAGCATTCATTACACGGGTTCTCCTCTCCTGTAAGAAATTCTCTCACTGGGGCGTTTTCAGGTCATTTCAAGTCGGTTTCGGGTATTTTAGGCCCAGTTAGGTTCATTCAGGGTCATTTAGGTATTTCAGCTCCATTCAAGTCCTGCAAATGAATTCAGGCTCTATCAACGTCACTCCGTCGAATTATGACCATTCAGGACCTTTTCAGCCGGTAGGATTCAGTAAGTTGAATTTAAGTCTCGTCACATCCATTCAGGTCACCTTAAATTTATTTCAGTCATTCTAGTTCATTGTAGCTAAGTTCAGACGCATGTGGATAAGTTCAGGACAATTTCAGGCAACTTTTCATGTCGCTTCAGGTTTGCCAAGTCATCTTAACTCAGCATAAATTGATTCAGGTGATGTCAGTGTAGTGGTTTTAAGGATATAAGTCATGTCTTTCATGTACTTTCATCCCTTTCACTTCATCAGGTTATTTGAGATTAACACAGATCGTTTCTAATCATGTCTATGAATGCATGTGCCTAAAACCAACCTCTCAACTGATTATTATTATTTTTTTTACTATTGTTGATAACATCAGTTCATTCAGAAGTGTTTGAGGACGAGTGGGAGGGATGGAGTGGGATGGTGTGGGGTAGCTGGCCACGAAGAAGGAAGTGTACCCTGTGTATATAGGCGTTGTGGGTCAATTAGTAGTAGAGGTATCCATTGTCATGATACATACCTCAGCAGAGAAAGGATGAATCGTAAGGAATAGATGGAATGGGATCAGATGACGATAAAGCCAGTAGTTACAGTTCGTTTTAAATTACGCCTTTTGATAGGCATGATAAAAATAATAGCTCAGTCAGGAAAAATGATCATATTTCTTAAGGTCTTGCGAGAGTGGATGAAATGAATAGGGGACGAATGGGTAGGATGGGCTGGGATGGTGGGGGTGTGGCGGTTCACGACAGGGTAAGTATAGGCCTTCCCTGTAAACAGATGTGACTGTTTTAGATTGGCTGAAGTCGAAGCAATTATTTATGTTACATTCACCCTATTATGGTAGAAATGGGTTGGGTGCGTGGAGAGGAGGGAAGAGGATAGGCTCGAATGGTGGTAGGTGGTGAGACATGCCGGGGGAAGTATATCCTGTGAAAATGGGTAGATAAGCCGGTAAGATGGGAGTCGAAGGTGGCGGAGCAAAATAGTGGGAATGGTAGACGGAGAGCGATGTGGAGTGTGTGGATGATGAGTTAAGATGGTGGAGAGTGAATGGGTACGGCGGGATGAGTACACTCTTTGTAAATGGGTGTTGCATGAAGGGCAGTGTTGGCAGTGGGAATATGTGAAGTACAAAAGTATAAAGTGACTAAGTAAGAATTAGGTTGTTGGTGGGTGGAAAGGAATGAGTGGGACGGACTGCAGTGTTGATGGTTGGTGGGTCATTGTGAGGGTAAGACACTCTTAGAAGATGGGCACTGTATCTTGGCTGGTGTGGACATCGCTCTCATATACCTGGCATCTGGTAAGGGTGTAGGTGGGGATAGGGGACACTTTAAATGCTGGATCCTACATTCCAAAATAGTAGTTTAAACTTTTTTTTTTTTTTTTTTTCGGGAAAAGCTTACTTCACGAGCATTATTATACTGACGGAAATAGGGAACTAAGTAAATCCATTGATTTCCATTACTGCACAGGTAGCCATTTTAGCTTTTTATTCTAATGATTTTAGTTTATCAACACATAAACATTTTCATTACCTTACTAACAGAACAAAGAACAACTCGTGTGGACATCCAAGTTACAGGATCTCTGAAAATTAACAGTATAATCTTGTAAACTGAAATAGAGATAGTTTGCCCATCGACTGCACGACGGTCTGTGAAGGCAGATATGAAGAGGGAGGATTGTACAACTTCCACTTTCCTTCAAGGGTAATACTCGTATGACTTGTTTTTACCGTATTTTAGTCTATTAACTGCTTCCTCTTAACTGCCTTCAGCAGAAAAAAAAAAAAATCCAAACGCCTTACAGTAGATCTGTTTGGATTAAACCCCAAACATAGCCATATCCTATCAAAGCTGCTGGTGTGGTCAGGCCCTTTCAGTCGTCTCCTCCATTCCGATGACATTTCATATCCCATTCTTGCTGCCTCCAGACTATTTTTTTTTTTTAACTTAGATATTTTTACGAAGAGGAGAGGTTATGTACAGTATTCATTAATCCCCGCAGTAGAAAAGATCTTTCCTTAGGTGATAGCAACCGTCTGGAGGGAGCAAGAATAAAGTACAAAATACAAAGTGGAAATGGAAGTCAAAGTTTCCTGGTAGCCCCTGAATCATCTCAAGGGCGTCATCGTGTTGAAGGGGTGAAGGATTGACCTCTGTAAAACGGTGCAGTGTTTTTACCTCGCCCAGACCGAGTCCGACTGGGTATTGTTTCTGGTCGTTTGTTTGTTTGTTAGCAACATTACAGAAAAACGGCTGCATGAAATTACATGAAACTTTCAAGCTATGTGGGCACTGGCACCATGACCTTTGGCCTTGAGTGACCTTGAAAGCCAAACACAAGATCACGGTTTTTTCAGAGTGCGCAACTTGAAAACATTTGCGCCATTACGTTAGACTTTAATTGCGTACCGCACTGACACTAAATGGCAGTCACGTTTCAGTATCTAACAGCAATAAAATAACTGCTGTCGGGCGAGGTTTATGGTGCTTGGCATCATTTGTTATATTTTATTCCTGCTGTCAAAAGATGATTGTATTCAAATTAACAGTCCATTGGTAGTGAAGTTATTAAGGAAGCCTACTATATATCTAACCCCAAAAGAAAGAGAAAAATATTCAAAGCCGAATAATATTGTTTGTGTGGTAGAAGCCATAACACAATGCAAGCTTACGACATCGGAGTGAAAGAACTGAGGCGTGTGAATTCGGCAGCCAAGTTACATACAGTACATACATACATACATGGGGCCTACACATGTACGATTACAAAGGCACTCGAGTGTAATGACCCAATTTGTATTCTGACATCCCCATTCTACGTACAGCCTCGTTAGAACACTGTAGGGTTACCTTTGTGCGGCTTGAATTCATTTGTGCCCATTAGCGTAGATAACTGTAGGACTGGCTTATATAAGGCTCTGAGTACTGTTAGTCTTCTGGGCCTTATTTTTGCCCTTTTTTTTCGTTTTTCTTAATATATTTTTTCCATACTCTTTTCCATGGGATTCTCTCTCTCTCTCTCTCTCTCTCTCTCTCTCTCTCTCTCTCTCTCTCAAATCCATATATAAACGAGGAGTTTTGAAATAAACCATCATCACACCCATATGTCCAAATACATTTCCCCACCCAATTCAGTCTGTCTCTGTCTTCCAACCTTCTTATACTCGTATCTCTTCTCATCTTTGTCATCATCATCCACACACACACACACACACACACACACAGCAGGAGTAGGGTCAGCCAAAGCACTCGCCCACCAATGCGTATCGCCCGCCGTTACTAAAAAGCTAGAGCAGTAATCTTTGCTAAAATAAAATGGTTACAGTTTAAATATGGGGCTTTCTTAGGAAGGGTGTTGTCCAAGCACAAAGTAAGTTTCGTGTCCCATTCTGTTCTTCAGGTACGCCAAATAAATGTGTTTTTGCAGCACGGAGACATTAATTATAGGATATGGCAAAATGTGTTCTGGCTTGGGTCCTCTGGCAATCGGAGGCATATTATCGCCGCCTTGCCAAAATCTAATCAGTTGAAACCACATATCCCGGGATATTGCCCACAAAGTTTGGATATAGTTTGTCCACTTGATTTTTGGATATTTTGGTAACACACACACACACACACACACACACACATTATCGCCTCGCTAGTTGGGCGATAACTGTCATTTGAGAACCATTGAAGTGAGTCATACAATCCATCACGCACCTCTAAATCTTTCGTAATTCTTCTGTCATTCCTATGGTTATTACAGCCCTCTAGCATGTACGCTTCCTGTCTACTCCCTGCTTCTTTTTATTCTGTTTCCTTCCATTTTTCATTTCTTTTTGTTGCCTACGTTTGATTAATTTTTTTTCTCATTTAGCCTCTTCTTTCTCTTTTCGCCCTCTTATTTTTATTCTGTTTATCACCTTTAATTTTCTGCTTCGCCACGTTCCTCTCTTTCCAGTTATTCATCTCGCCCAACTCAGAATTCTCTCTCTCTCTCTCTCTCTCTCTCTCTCTCTCTCTCTCTCTCTCTCCCCCCAACAAGATAAAGGGTACCCTACTCCCTTTATTCTCTTTGAAAAGCTACCCTTAATTAATCTCCCTAGGAAAGGTTGTAGCGTTTTGAATTACGGAGAGAGAGAGAGAGAGAGAGAGAGAGAGAGAGAGAGAGAGAGAGAGAGAGAGAATGGGATAGGAGAAGGGAGATTAAACGGGATGATTGGAGAGGACGAAATGAGGGAGACTAGTGGAGAGAGGAGGACGGAAGAGAGAGAGAAGATGGAAAAAGAGAAGTGAAAGAGATAGTGAAAGTAGATGGAAGAAAATAAGGGGAAAAAAGACAGAATAATGAGACGGAAAAAGTGAAGAGAAAGAGAGAATGAGAGGAAGAAAGGGAGGAATGAGGAAAGGGAGAGAAAGGACACAGGAGGCGGATGCACTAACACGTCCCCGTGAGGTCCCCGTAAGGCCGCCGCCGCTACGGTCCCCGTACGATAGTCGGTGTTTTGCTATGTACTAACATTTCTCCCACCATCGTACGGTGACCGTAAGGCTAAGGGCGGGGAAAAACTCGCTGTGTTTGAGGGAATTTTTCCCCGCTCAGCTGATGGTCGCTTTGGCCAATCACAACGCAGGATGCTTCTCTGCCTAGACGCTTCAGCCAATCATCGTGTTTGGTGACACTGACTCTCAGCTGAGAAGAACTCAAAAACAAAACAGAGGACAGGCTTGGATGAAATATATGAAGTGTTGTCAGTTTGGGAAGTGCAGTGAGCAGAAAGCATTACTCACAATATTACCAGCATAGCTACTGGTGCATGTTGTGCAGCAGTACTGCACATTACCATTATACAATAATGTACGAGTACATTAAAGTGCCTTCAGTATACTGTACAGACTGAATCGCTCTTATATTTAACATTTCAGCCGTACAACACTTATTACATTAATGTGCGTTCTGCAAAACTAAACTGACACTGTTGTACACTGTACAGTACTGTACCTGACATTTTATGTCGAACAAAAGCACCCTGGGATAAAAGCTCCAGCAAAGAAAATAGATTTGTGTAGTTTTTTATTTTATTTTTTGCTTAACAGTAACCTGACCTAAGAACCTAAAGTAACCTGACCAAAGGTAACTGAACAGCCTAAGCTAAGCCAATGAGCCTAACCTAACCAAACCTTAACCAAACAATTTCACCTTACCTAACAACCTAACAATACCTAACTAAATAACCTAACCTAACAGAACTTAGCTGAAGAAACATAAGAGCCACATAGAACAAGCTAACCTAAGCCAGCAAAAAAAAAAATAATAATAATAATAATAATCAACCTAACAAGCTAAATTTATCCAACCCTAACCTTGCTCTGAGATTCACATATATACTGTTCTCAGTCATTCCTCACTTTTGCCAGAAAATACTGAATAATTCCTTTCCAAATCCCAAGAGGGATTCCATCCCTCCTTTGAAGTTTTGAATAAATATATACTCGGGTTAATCTTAAATTTTTATGGCATGGAATTTAGTGGTTTTAGTGAAAATTTTGGTATAATCTGTTTATATTAAGATTTTGTACTTTTATGTGGCCATAACAATTATGTGAGGATCCAAATGTTGTCCTTACTCTCAGAAGGCACAAATCAAAAGCCAAAAACCATAAAATCAAACCAACATAACAGGCTTTTATGACCTTTTTTTTTTTTTTTTTTTTTTTTTATTAATTGCCCCCTTGAAATGTCAAAATTCCCCTTGCCCTGTTCACACAACTATCATATGCTAACTCAACATAACTCTAAACTTAAATTAGCCTAGCTTAATAAATTAAGATAATTTTAACCCACCCCATTCCAGTAATAAACTACCCTAACTTAAATAACCTAAATTTAAAAAAATCAAGTTTAAGCTAATAGTAACCAAGGCTTAACCCAATTCTTACACCAACCTAATCTCACCTAACCTTAAATTAGCCTAACATTAGTTTAACATAGCTAACCTTATCAATACTCAATCCAAAAATACACAAATCTTACCTAACAAAAATAAACCTAATCTAACCAACATTTAACCTAACCTAACCTAATTCTTAAATTAACCTAACCCAACCCAGTACTAACCTAACCTTACATGAGCCCAAATTAAACTAAGCTAACCATACAATAATCCAGTCCACATATAAACAAACCTAACCTAACAAAAATTAACCTAATCAAAAATAACCTAACCTTGATTTTAAATTAACCTAACCTATCTTGAAACTATATTAGAAAAGGGATTTTTTTTTTCTAGGGGCTTGACCTATTAGGCTATTCTAGAGGTTCTTGTCCTGACGGTGTACTCTACTGCACAACAGAACATATTATACTACTCTACAGCACTACACCTTACACTATTTCACACTAACATTGCTGTACACTACTATAGACTACATTAAAGCACACTATAATTTTCTACCAACCTAAAGCATACGTTAATACTGTAAGACACTAATTTATAATACTACACAACACTGATGAGCATATAATACAGTAGAACACTAATGAACACATACTGAAACCACCAATTTACACTAATGTACAATTCATCGCACTGTATATTGTTGTACAGCACCTCTATTAACTACCCAGTTTAGTGAAATAATTAGTTTACACGAGAGAATGCTTAATTCAATTTATTTTCGGGTGTCTGAAAGATACGGGAGACGTTAAGGTTGGTCGGGCCCAACCTTAGCGGCGATCGTAACTCCGGCTCCCGTAAGGTCTCCGAAAGTGTTTAGTGCATGCCAACATCCGACGCCGCTACCTTTTCCCCCGCCCGTAGCGAGTTACGAGACCGTAAATGCGTTAGTGCATCCGGCCCCAGGACTGGAACTTTGGAAGGGAGAGAGAATGTAAAGTACTGGGAGAAGAAAACAAAAGGACGTGTGTGAAATAAAAGATGAAATGAAAAGAAAGGCAGAAAGAAAGAAAAAGGTGAAGGGAAATGGGCGGAAGGTAGCGAGAGAACAGAGAGGACGAAGGGTATGGAGTAACAGAGGGGGAGGAAAAATAGGATGGAAAGGAGGAGGAAGAGGAGAAATGGCGGGGAGACGAAGGATTAGGTAAAGGAAAAAAAAAATGGGGGGGCGGGATGAGCAAAAAAATAAGAAAACTGTAGGAGGGAGAAAAAGAAACGTCGGTGAAAAAACTGAAACTGAATGGAAGAAGGAAAGTGAGAAATTATAATTAACTCAAATACGCGGATCGAACAGACCTTAAACAGAAGTGGTTCAGTGTTCATATATATATATATATATATATATATATATATATATATATATATATATATATATATATATATATATATATATATATGTGTGTGTGTGTGTGTGTGTGTGTGTATACAGTATGTCTATCTATCTATCTATTGCCAGACGCCTCAATCCCGTTCGGGGTGGCCACAAACAAATCGCCTCCACGTCGCCCTGTCCCACGCCATTTCACTGCCCTGCTCCCAACTCACACACCCCTCTCTCATTTACCTCTCCACCCCATCCCTCCATCTCATCCTCGGCCTCCCCCTCCCTCTTCCCCCCTCCATCTCCCTCACATACACTCTCTTCGTCAGTCTTTCACCCTCCATCGTCTCCACATGGCCAAACCACCTCAGTGTGTTCCTCATAACGCTTCCTATCACATCTACATCCACACCACAACGCTCCTTTATATACTCATTTGTCAGCCTGTCTCTCCATGTGACTCCACAGGCTCCTCTTAAATAACTCATTTCCACTGCTCTCACTCTTGACTTGTGTCCTTCCAACAACATCCAAGCTTAACTTCCATACGTTAGAGTTGGTATCAGAGTACTGTCATGTAGTAACTTTTTCACTTCCATGCTCACGTCCCTGCTTCTTATCACTGCTTTCAAGGAACCAGCAACCTTTCTTCCCTGCTGTACCCTTTCAAGCACTTCACCCTCCAAGCCTCCATCCTTACTCATCACACTACCCACGTACTTAAACGTACTCACATATTCCAATTCCTCACCATCCAACTTCGCTGTACATTCACTGACTTCACCTCTCTCAAAGACCATCACTTTACTCTTCCCTACGTTCATCTTTAGATTCAGTTTCTTACACACTCTCCCAAACTCATCCACCAAGCCTTGCAGCTCCCTTTCGTCTTCACTCAACAACACAGTACAGAGAGTTTCCAAACACTACCCTCTCTCACCAGGGCCACTCCAACATCCACTACCCTACCTTGTACCTCTTTTATTACCCCATCCACGTACAGATTGAACAGCCATGGAGACATGACACATCCCTGTTTCAACCCAACCTTCAAAGTGAAAAATGCACTCAGTTCACCATCCACACGCACTGCAGCCTTAGCACCATCATACATACTCTTCACAGCATTCAACAACTTCCCATCTACTCCATATATTCTTATTACTTTCCACAATCCTTGTCTATCCACCCTGTCATATGCTTTCTCCAAATCCACGAAAGCCGCATACAACTTCTTTCCCTTCTCTAGAAACTTTTCCACTAAAGATCTAAGAATAAATATCTGATCTGCACACTCTCTTCCCTTCCTAAAGCCTCCTTGTTCTTCTCCAACTAATTCCTCTGTTCTCTCTCTAACTCTGACAATAAGTATCCTACCATACACTTTTCCTATTATACTCAAAAGACAAATGCCCCTATGATTCCCACACACTTCTTTTTCCCCTTTTCCTTTGTGCAAGGGAATAATTATACCTGACTTCCAATCCTCCGGGACTCTACCTTCCTCCCAGGCCAATCTGCACATCTTCCACATCCATTCTACGACTATCTCTCTCCCATACTTCAGTATTTCACCACACACTCCATCAATTCCTGGGGCTTTCCCCAATTTAACTTTCTTCATTGCTTCCACAACTCCTATTCTACTGATTTCTTCCTGTCTTCTCACCTCTCTCCTTCTCCTAGCCATTCCCCAGCCACTTATACTCTCATTACTTCCATCCTCTAAGGTCAATAATTCCTTAAAGTGTTCTCTCCATCTGCTCACTTTTTTCCCCTTCTCCACTAGTAATCTACCATTTTTTATCTTTCACTCCACTCCTAACTTCACTTCCACCCTGTCTTACTCTTTTCACTTCTTTCCAGAACATTTTCTTACAGTCCCTCCACTTTACACTGAAATTCCTTCCAAATTCCTCATCCACTCTCTTCTTACTCTCTCTTACTAATCTTTTCACCTTTCTTTCTTTCTACATATAACTCTCTCTTCTGCCTCTCAACTTCTTCCACGCCCCTATTTCTCATCCATTCATTGTATGGTTTCTTCTTTTGTGCCACAGCCTGTCTCACCTCTTCATTTCACCATGCTGTTCCTTGCACCCCCCTCCGTCTTCTCTTCATCCCACACACCACATCACATGCTGCACATACTTCTTCTGTGAATATCCTGCACACACCTTCCACGTCCCCCATCTGCTCCAATTCATATTTGCCCAATCGTTCCTCCACTTCTCTCTTATACTCCGTCTTTTTCTCATCCTCTTGTAACCTTTCCACTCTCCTTACAAATACTCCTTCTTCCCGTCCTTCCCTTCTTCTATTTCTCCATCTTATTTGGATCTTGATTCTGGCCACCACCAAGTGGTGGTCGGGAAGTCCACTCCCCCAACCTCTATAAGCTCTTGCATCCATTACACACCTTCGCATCCTTTCATCCACACACACATAATCAATCATTGCCTTCCTTTCATTCAGTTCACCACCCACCCTTCTCATCACTCGCCATGTATACCTGTGGAACATTTTGTGCCTGAAGAGAGTACTGGCTATCACCAACCCCCTCCCAGCACAAATGTCCACTAACGCACTGCCATTCTCATCTATCTCAGCAGGCACACCCCACTCACCAACCATTCCATCCACCTTCACATTCCCTACTTTACCATTCATATCACCGATCAAGAACACTCTCTCATTCCTTCCAAACTTTTCCATGCACACTTCCACATTTGTCCAGAACTCTTCTCTCACTCTGCATGCACGATCTTGCGTTGGCGCATACACACACACAGTCACCCAAATTTGTATTCCAACTTTCAATCTTACCCACACAATCCTTGACCCAACTGATCCATACTCTCTTATGCTCCTCTTCCATCTTTTACTCACAACTATACATACTCCTTCTTTTGCCCTCTCATTCTCACGTACTCCTGCACATATACCCCATCCATACTCCCATTCTCTCACACTCTCACCTCTCCATTTAGTTTCAGTTATTTCGCATACATCAACTTTCGCACCCTCAAGCACCTGGACAGTCTCTTTCTCTTTCGCCTCATCATTTGCTCCCCTTACATTCCATGTTCCGATTACCATGTCCTTTGTCCGGTCCTTAGTCGTCATCTTTTGGTCAGTCCTTGTCCGAGGCTTATTGTTTGTCTTTTTAGTTAGTTGTTTTCAGGGGAGGGGCACTAACCCTCCGCCAACCCTTTTAGTCGCCTTTTACGACAAGCAGGGATACTGGGGGAGTATTCTTGAAAGAACCCCTTACCCCCAGGGGTATATATATATATATATATATATATATATATATATATATATATATATATATATATATATATATATATATATATATATTTATTGTGTGTGTGTGTGTGTGTGTGTGTGTGTGTGTGTGTGTGTGTAATTTTAGTAGGAAATTTAGAGGAAATGAATTATGCAGTATGTAACTATCTACATCTTTCTACTCATCTATCTATCTCGAGGTGAGGGGGAGGGGGAGATGAAGCAGCAAAATACCGGTGGCGAACCATTTGACACCTAAACAACCATCCCAGTAAAATCGTGTGTTCTGTTTGGCTTTGAATGCGATTACGGTACGGGAAGAGTTCAGTTCTAACGTGCCATCTTGCCTGGTATACATGTAGGAGAGAAAACGGATCTTGCGTTTGGTTTAAAAAAGTGATGCTATACTGGAAGCAATTTTTAGAAAGTCATTCGTTCCTCACACATGCTGCCTTTCTCGCTGAAGATTATTCATGGTGCCACCACACTATCTAACACAGCTTAGAAGTGGTCCCTTGCAGTGAATGGATTAACGACGACTATATCTAAGTACTCTAGTTAATATCATTACCTCCCAAGCTACTGATATGTAAGTTATAAGCTTCCTCACTAGAAAGTGTGGAATGTGTTCGAGCAAGCAAGCTTGTTAATGTTGATATATTAGGTATAGAAATATAATGTTTCATCCCAAATGCTTCATTTTTTCACAATGAAATTTTGAAAAAAGAAAAAACTTAAGTAACATCAATTACTTTTCCATAAGTTTTTCACCGATGTGCACAAGTCCACTACGGTATAGTTTTAATAATTTGTGATGCCTCAGTTTTGGTGCTCAGTTTGGCTTTTCTTTTCTCGCACTTTAATGACAGATTTTGAGAAAAGCTGCTTGAGTAACATCTATTACCTTTCCCTACACTCATCAACGATGTGCATAGAACCAATGTTAGTTTCGTAGCATTATAAGAAAAAAAATTGGTGCACAACTTGCCGCTTTTAGAGAAATTTCAGCAATATGGTGGTGAATTTTGAGAGGGCACTTAAATATCACCTGTTACCTTTCGGTATGCTTTACAACATTGTACATACAGTAGGTCCCCTTTGGCTTTAATAATTTTTTAGTTAACCCAGTTTTCGATGTCAGCTTATTTTTTCATTTTAAAAAGAAATATTGTGGCAAACTTTGAGAAAAGCCACTTAAGTAACGCAGAATTACTTCCCATAAGCTTTCAGGAGATATGCGTAGGTCCGTTTTAGCATTAACAGTTTCCATGCTCTGTTTTATTTTTATTTTATTTTTTTTTTGGAATTTGGTGACGAATGTTGAGAAGTTACTTAGGTAACCGTCTCTGTCTATCTATTAATCATCCTTTTTTTTTTTTTTTTTTTTTTTTCCTTCACCAGTAGAGGAAGGCCCCGAGACCAGGCTATCCAGTCCTGTAATTAAGGAGAGCGTGACCGAACTCACCCGTCGCTGTGGTGTTATGTGATCAATAGACCTCAACCTACCCGCGGATGTAAACGCCCATGAGACCCGTCCTATTGGATCACCTTAATTCACGTGACCACTAGGCAGCATTTTGTTATATGTTTCCTTGAAGTAAATGGTTTTCAGGGTTACAGATGGCTTGTCGGTCACTTCAGAGTCACTGGAAGGCAGCACTGTATCGAGGTTGTTGGGTGCCTTTACCTCCCACCAGCTTAGTTTTTCATTAACTTTCCACAGAAATGCGTAGATCCGCTGTAGTTTAAATAGTTTCTGAGATAATGCAGCTTTGGTGCTCATTTTGGCACTTTTCGGCTTTAATCAGCTATTCAGTGGGAAAATTTTGGAAAATTCATTTAGGTAACATTTTATCGTAAGCTGTCCAATGATGTGTGTGGATCCGTTGTAGCGTTATTAGTTCCCGAGTTAGCACAGCTTTCGAGCTGTGCTTGCTACCCTTCTACATACATGTATAGATAGTATAGTATAGTACAGTATAGTATAGTATAGTATAATATAGTATTCTCACCTGCTGGCTTCGCTCGCAAGCTAGAAAAATTACTAAAACTAATAAGGTGAAGTTGTATGCAAACATTCAGTTTCTTATGGTTATTTATCGAACAACTGCTATAATTAGATGAGATTAGTTTGATGCCACTTTACGGAAGGCATTCAGTAGTGAGGACGAGATGGCAAATACACCTAACTCTCATAATGGTTTAACAAAAGACTGCTAGAAATTTGGGGTTCGCTAACCCCTTAGCTCTTTCAGTTTTGACAGTGCGGCCATTAAACGCTCTTGATTATTAGCCTTTTTGTTGGAGGAAGTTTTTGTGAAACAGATAACGTGCATCGTAATCTGGATCAACAAACTTTTTTCATTATTCTCAGAAAAAAAAGTCATTGTGAAAGTATTTAAAACTGTTGATACGTTAGCTTTATCATGGGCATAGTTTTATCATTAGCAGAAATAGCATGGAAAATGGGTTATTCATAGCTAGAAGGTTACTGGTTGGTTTGGCGATATCTCAATAGGTTCTGACATTTTTAGAGAGTACAAAGGAAGTACAAATCTTTATGCTGCCTCACCTATCACATACCCTCAACAGTTCCACCTACACTCAGTCTCCCTGAATTAACTGATCCTAACAAAGTTTAGCCCCAACGTAATCTAGTTAATGAAAAACCTAATCTAGCTTTACTTAACCTTGCTTCACGTAATATAGAATTGCATTCTAGTCTGCTATTTCTCATCTGCAAAATCTTACCATTTTCAGCATTGGTCAGTAGTGTCTTTGTTTACATTATCTTCATTCTCTCTCAAAACATGAGGGTATCTCTCCTAACGTATTTATTCAGGGTGACTGAAAAACTGACACAGAAATTTTATGTCTCAGATGTGAAAAGAAATTATTGATATATATCATTTAATTCTACTAATTGAAAAATTCTTCGACTATCTTACATCTACGACAGAACACATGCTATCCATTTCTCCTTTCTCTGAAATCTCAATTCTAGGAGATTTAAGTGTTCACCACCACCTTTGGCTCTCCTCTCCTTTCACTGATCCACTTGGTGAACAAGCCTACATCTTTCCTATCTTTAATGACCCAGTACAGCTTGTACAGCACCCTACTCATATCCCTGACCGCCTTGGAGAGAGCTCCAACATACTTGACCTCTTCCTTACAGCTAATCCATCAGCTTACACTGTTAATATTTTCTCTCCGCTGGGCTTCTCCAATCACAACCTTATTACCTTAACCTGTCCTATCACTTCGGCATGGGCTGTGGACCCTCCAAAGAAAAGTCGGTTGTGGCGCTTTGGAGCTGCTGACTGGGAGGCCCTCAGGCAGTACTTGTTTGATTTTCCCTGGAATGATTGTTGTTTCCATGGCCGGGAGCCATCTGAGTGTGTCTTGCGCATTATGGAGGTTATTCTTTCGGGTAGGGAACCATATATTCCCTTCTCATATCTTTTGACTAATGCAAGAAAGCCTTGGTTTAATCATGCTTGTTCTAATGCTGTCCACAATAAAGAGATGGCCTATAAAAGGTACCAGAGCCAACCCACCCCTGAATCACAGTTATTTTATGTTTCTGCCCGGAATCGTGCTCTGTTCTTCGCTCTGCTAAAAATAATTTCATCCGTACTAAATGCTCTGAACTCTCCAACTCGAATTTTTCCTGCTCCTTCTGGCACCTTGCCAAAAACCTTTCTAACAACTTTACCTCATCATCCTTCCCTCCTCTTTTCTACTCTGATGTCTCTGTAGCTATTTCTTCCACTCATAAAGCAGATCTCTTCACTCAGACTTTCTCCTCCATTTCCACCTTAAACGATTCTGGTGCTGTTCCTCCATCACTTTGCCCCTCTGACTTCCTCATGGTTGATGTCAAAATTTCTTCAGCTGATGTATTTCCTGCCATCACTGGCCTCTATACTAACAAGGCATATAGGCCTGATGGGGTCCCTCCTATTGTCCTCAAGAACTGTGCTTCTGCGCATACACCCCGCCTTGGTAAACTCTTTTGCCTTGTCCGTCTACTTGTACCTTTCCTTCTTGCTGGAAGTTTGCTCTCATTCAGCCAGTCCCAAAGAAGGGTGACCATTCCCAACCCTCTATCGCCCAGTTGCTTTAACATCCTGTGTCTCAAAAGTGTTCTAGTACATTCTTAAAAGAAAAATTTTAAAGCATCTTTACTCTCATAACCTTCTTTCTGATCGTCAGTATGGGTTCCGTCAGAGACGCTCCACTGGCGATCTTCTCACCTACCTTTCAGACTCCTGGTCATCCTCCTTTCGGGACTTTGACAAAAGCTTTGCCATTGCACTTGACATCTCAAAGGCTTTCGATCGAGTCTGGCATAAATCTTTAATTTCCAAACTGCCCTCTTACGGTTTCTATCCTTCTGTCTGTGCCTTCATCTATAGCTTCCATTCTGGTCGTTCTATAGCTGCTGTTGTAGATGGCCATCTTTCTTCTCCTGGATCTATCAATAGTGGTGTTCCTCAGGGCTCTGTTCTATCACCAGCTGTATTCCTTTTATTCATCAGTGACCTTCTAAGCTGTACATCTAACCCTATCCACTCATACGCTGATGATTCCACCCTTCACCCTAAGTCAACTAATACCAAGTCGGTTCACTTTCCCTCAGGGCGCAGGGAGGCGTGGTTTATGTGTGGCGTCAGTTGACTTAAGTAACAGAAAATGTATAAAAGGGCAGACTCAAATTAAACATTTATGATAAGGGAAAACGAAGAAGGGGAAGAAGTGCGGACTCGTTTAACTGTATAACATATCAGTAAGTTCCCTCACACCCCTACGCCTTCCCTCACACATTTCAGTCCCTTCCCTCACTTCGGACTGAAAATGTGTCATGATCTGGAGAGTGTAGCATACATCCATTCTCCACCACGGTCAGGCTTCAACTGAACTTGGGTTTCGTGCAAGCTGACGTCACTCCGATGCTCCGCCCCCTGCTCCAGCTTGGACCCGTTTTAGATGGAAGTGATCCGACTTGGTATTAGTAGACTTAGCCTTCACCTTTCCATTCGGTTCTTGCAACGTCCATCTCAGCAGTTACTTAAACAAAGAAGGGATGAGGCTATGGCAAACCTAATGTCTGACTTGGGTCGTATCTCTGACTGGGGTAAAAATAATCTTGTTTTTTATGCATCAAAAACCCAATTCTTACACTTAACCCGACAAAATCTTCCACAGAAGTACTCATATCAACCTGACAAAATCTTCCACAGGAGTACACCTATCAATCCGACAGAATCTTCCACAGGAGTACCAACTAATGTTTAATTATATCCAGCTTAATCCTGCATCATCTCTAGAACACTGAACCTGGGTATAGTATACCTGAGCGCCATGACGTCATGCACATTACGTGGTGTTGCTGTGGAGGCAGGCAGCTGGTATCCTCAGTAGCTTCTGTCTGTCCCGAGCCCTGACAGATGTACAGTAGGTCATGTCACTCCGCTCTGCACCCTAGAATTTTCTATAATCATATGATATACCCAAGTTCAGTGTTGTGGCCACCTCTCTTCCCCACAGTTTGTGCATGGACTGGGTACTGGTGACCCTCTGTAAGCAGAGGCAGCATGCCTGGGAAGGGTTTTGGGAAGTTTGGTTGAAATTGATGGTGCCGTTTTTTTTGGTGAATTTTTTTCCAAAAACTTCTCAGATGTGTTTGATTTTTTTGATTTTTCAAGATTTTTTTTTTCTAAATTCAGTACGTACCTTATCTGTATGAGTTAAGAGTTAATATTAGGCTTAGTAATAGTAAGGTACATTAACTTTAGTGTGTAATTGTTAAAATGAATAAATTTCATGTTTACTATTTTTTTTTCTATATTCCAATGCCGGGAATACAGGAATATAGCCATGTTTAGTGATTTTGTTAAAAAAAAAAATTTTAGTACTCCCGGGTTACATACTTGGGGTTTCATTCTCTCGGGACTTATCTTGGAAAGATCACATTACATCTCGTAAAATCTGCTTCCGAGAGGTTAGGTATGTCAAGCTGACTCCGTGCCTTCTTTACCCTTGCACAATTGTTGATTTTATGCACTGGTTTTATTCGTCCCTGTGTAGAGTACAACTCTGGTGTGTGGGGAGGCTCCCCACATACACCTCTTCTCAACTGGGTGGAGTCAAAGACTTTTCGCCTCATCAACTCTCCTCCTCTTACTGGCTCCCTTCAACCTCTGTCTCTTCGCCACACAGTTGCATCTTTATCTCTTTTCTGTCTCTGCTTCAATGGTCACTGCTCCTCTGAACTGTCTGCTTGCATTCCTCCACCTCTACGGCGGGAGCGTAACACCCGTCTTGCAACAAACTGTCAACCATTTTCTGTCCAACTCTGTAATACAAGAGCTAACCGTTACTCCCAGTTCTTCATTTATGCAACAAATCAACTCTGGAACTGTCTCCCTTTGTCTGTATTTCCTACTTCCTATGATTTCAGGTCTTTCAAACGCAGTGTGTCCAGGCATCTGGAAATGAACGGATCTTGAATTTGGCTCTCTTTCGTGTTGTTTTTTTCTTTGATGGAACGGTTTGCGGGCTCCTGGCCTTTGGTTCCTTCTTCCTTGTATAAAAAAAAAGCTTTCCCAAATTCACGAAATCTGACCTGCAGTCTACCACCCAGCCTAAACTGATAATCTGTTCTACCTACTACCACTCATCCTGACATAACCTAACTTATATGCTACCATCTAATTACTGGGGATCTTCTGCCGTGTCAGCTTATAAGGTCATTAGGCTATCTACCACTCGGTCTGATTCCACTTAAGCTGACACTACCCACGTTCTGCCACCCTCCTTACCTAACCTAACCTAACCTAACCAACAGGCTGGGCAGCGTGTGAACCTGTACGGGTCCCAGCCCTACTACCAGGTGATGGAGAACGACGGCAACTCACACGGCATCCTGCTCCTCAACTCCAACGCCATCGGTTTGTTTATACTCCATTTGGATAGTTTGATTACTTAATAGGATTTGGGATTTTTCATATCCTCAAAATGTAAAATTTGGCATGGCTTTTTGTATGAGATTTATACTTTTTCTTTCTTAATTCCTTCCATTCGGTGGCATCTTTTACTGGGTTAGCTTTGACGTTTTGATACGAGTTTTGTCAATTCTGTAGAGACTATTTGAAATCAAGAGGTTTGATGTGGCCCTCATTAACCTTTTCACAAGTCGAGTGGTCTCCTGAACTACATAAAACCATCTGATAGTGGCAAGAGTGAAATACAGATGAGGAATTAAATGTCCTGCTTACTGAGCCTGGATAGGCGAGCTTCGTGCACCTCCTGGCTGATTCACTAATCCTTTTCAGGTCGGCGATATATTTTTCCATTTTCCTTGCATCTTACAAACATTTTTACTCATTTTAGGAGAGACTTTTCGAACTGGTGGAGTTTGATGTAGCCTCCATTATCTCTGTCATTACAGGGCCCTACCCCAAGGTGAATGAAAATGTTTTATACTGACGAATTAAAAAGAAAAAAAAAAAGTTTCCTGGCTGAAGGGCTTAACCATAGGCCCTGTCATGATTTTTCTTTTCTTTCTTTCTTTTTTTGTTCTTTTTTTTTTTTGGTACCATCTGCCCACATCACACCACACCCCACCTTCACTTCACTGGCTCATATAACATTCAGAAGTTACATGTTTTTTCATCCATATCCTCCCTCCACATAAAATTTTATATAACTCTATTCGTACTATTTTAAAACAGTATCGTATGGTTCATTCACTTGAACTTGGCCCAAATGTTCATCCTTTGTAGGTTTAGTCACGTAGCATAATGGAGGAGAAAAACAATACTGTGGCCTTACATCTTTTCTGTAGTACTTCTGAGTGATTAGCCAAATACTTAAGTCTATATCTGCTGTTATAACCCAGCATTCCAGAGATAGAGATGGCAATTTTAGGCCAAGGTATGGTGAGCAGAGTACAGTATAGACTGATTATAAATGATGTGTCCATTGTTAGCATGGCTATCATCAGCGCAACAACAACAACAGCAGTAACAACAGCACAAACAACAATACTAAAAACAATAACAATAACAACAACAGCAAAAACAGCAACGACAACAGCAGCAGCAGCAGCAGCAGCAGCAGCAGCAGCAGCTACATCATCTTCATCATCATCATCATCATTGTCATTAAAATTAAGCAACATCAGCATCATTATTATTTTGATAATGATGAAACTACTACTACTACTACTACTACTACTACTACTACTACTAATAATAATAATAATAATAACAAGCCGGTAGGCGACGATGTCAGCTCTAAGAGGACCAAGCTTTGCCAGTGATTGGAAGTGAGTTTCGGTATGAAGTCACTCCTGTATGAATGTATTGAAGGACAACATCCCACCCAAGATCATGACTCTCGGTCATAACCTTCGAATCCCTAGCATTTCACGCGAGCCTAGTCGTACTTTTAGTGATTTTCCGCTGAAGTGCATTTGATTACATTGGACCCCTGACATGGCGGATATAGGTCATGTACATGATGACCTTTGAACCGTAACCTGGCAAATATAGGTCAGGGATGTACGAAGCACACTTCTAGTACTCATTAATGTCTATAAGCATGCAAAGTTTCCTTCGATTCCATCCAACCACTGTGGAGTTAGAAGACTTGAAATTTGCGGAATGGCCCACCCTAGGTACATATTATAGGTGGCGCTGCCAGCGTCCAGAAATGAGTTTTGACACTAAAAGTCATTTCTGTATGGAGGTACTCCAGTGGAACATTCCACCCATGATTCATAGCCCTGGCTTAATAATCTTTGGAGCCTTAGCATTTCGTGCGAGCAAGGTTGTAATTTTAGCACTTTTCATATTTTCTGCACTTGATACCCTTTGACCCCAGACCGGGCGGAAATAGGTCATGCATATACGAAGCACACTTGTAGTACTCATTAACGTTTGTAAGCATGCAAAGTTTCATTAACCACTGTGGAGCTAGGGAACTTGAAATTCACGGCATGGCCCAGCAGAGGTACAACTCCTAGGAGGTGCTACCAGCGACTGGAAGTGAGTTTCAACACTAAATGTCATTTTCACATGGAGGTACTCCAGTACAACATTCCACCCAAGAAGCATAGCCTTGGCTTAATAATCTTCGGAGCCTTAGTATTTCACGCGGGCATAGTCATGATTTTAGCTGTTTTCACTGTTTTTACATTTGATGACCTTTGACCCCTGACCTGGCCATTGTAGCAGATAGGTGTACATAGAAAGCTGTAGTACTAGTCAATGTCTATAAGCATGCAAACTTTCATACAGTTCCATTAAGCCGCTGGGGATCTAGGGGGGCATTTTTGAAAACCGGTACTGGTTTGTAGGGACTCTGAGGCCAGTCTTCGTGGAGTTGCCACTCGAAAACTAGAGAGTGAGGAAAGTGGATGGCACACTTCCAATAGGGAATGAGCTGAAGATTACGCCATAAGAAGTCGGAGCTTTCGACGCCCATTAATAATGCTTCTACAACTCAAAACGTGAAAAGTACGAGAAAAGTTTTTTTTTTTTTTTTTTCTGCCGTTGCTAGACAACGAGTAGTTGCCTAGCAATCAAAACCTTGCAGACACAGCTAGATTATAGGCTCGTCATTGTATCCAAGTTTGGTCGGAATCTGTTAATACTGAAGGGTAGAAATGCTTGGCATAATTAAACAAGAAAGGAAGATCAAAAGAAAGAAACCAAGCAAGAAAACGCAACTAACAACAAGAACAGCATGAGGTGGCCAATAATAATAATAATAACAACAACAATAACAGTAATAGTAACAATCATCAGGGCCTCCACTGAACGAGTGTTTTGCACACTTATTCGGTGCTGTACTGTACAATGTCGGGGGTCAATCCCAGCTGGAGGTGGGTGTTTAACTGCCTTTAATACTACCTGCCCGCCCATGCGCGTGCAAGCAGGACACTGCAAAACATAAATACATGTATGTCTTCACATTTTACTTCATCAATGTTCCCTCGATAACGTACACCTGATCACTCATAAACATTGCCATTCCATCACAACAGGCTACAGTAATATCAAGCACTACTCAGTACAGTAAACACACACACACACACACACACACACACACACACACACACACACACACACACAATTTTTTGTGCCAATGCTCAGGTTTGGGGGGGTGACCTCTCCAGTAATTTAAAGAGACATCTTGGCCCAACGACCTTCGGATTAGTTGACCTTCTGGACTCTTAAAACAAAGCCTGGGAGTGTGTTAGTAGAGCTTCTCACATGGGATAAAGAGTGTGCAAGCATACAAACATATGCATGTACAGAACGATTTAGCTTATGCATAATATTACTATTTCCATTACTGCTATTGTCTAAATTATTCAGCCCGTTACAAAAAGCACTATATTATCCCATTTACTGTCCCTGCCCAGATTATCAACTCCTGGACTACCCTGCCATCACGTTCCGGACTATCGGTGGTGTACTGGACCTCTACATGGTACTGGGCCCTGAACCTGAGAGCGTGGTAGCCCAGTACACCAGCCTCATACACCGCCCTGTTATGCCACCATATTGGGCACTTGGCTTCCAGTTGTGTAGGTAAGCACCAGGTGAATTGGTAGTATTAGGTACCAGTAGATCTGTGTTCGTATTAGGGGAATGTTAATATTAAAGAGACATTAGTATTAGATGTACTGGTGCTGTGGTGATAGATGGAGTAAAGATTGGTTAGACCGTTAGTGGTACATGTATTAGGTGGACTGGTGACGGTGATGAACAGACAAATTTTGGCACTAGGGGTAGTAATGTTAGCATTTAAGATGACTCGCATTGGTGTACTGGTGGTTGTAGTGGTGCTGGCTAAAACAGTACTGGTATAAGGTGTAGGAGTGCCAACATTAGGGTAACGGGTAATAGTATTTGTATGAGGTGAGTATATTGGTACTGTGGGATTAGTGTTTAACCTCTCAGTCAGAGCACAGACGATTATTTTTTCAGAGCACTCTAGTATTGAAGGGCTAATGATGGCTGTACCTAACCCTTCCAGTAAGAAAAGCCTCTCTTGAGATGAAGAAAACCGTCTGGAGGCAGCGTGAATAAAGGAGAAAGTACGACTCGTCAGGTCCAAAGAATTAATATTACGTGAATTGTACTTGTATTAGATGAACTGGCAGTGACGGCATTGGTGGTATTAAGTGGAGTGTAGTTAATATTAAATCAGCTCTTACTGAAATGAAATTGGTGTTACTGGGTAGATTACTGGTATTGGCATTAGGTGGGGGAATGATGGTACTGGTACTATAGAGGATTGGTGGCGGCATTAGGTGGGATAGGATTAGCATTACATGGATTGGTACGAGTATTGGGTGGGCCAGTAGTGCAGTAGGTGAAGTAGTATTGGTATTATATTGATTGGTATTAGTATTAGGTGGACTCATGTTGGTGCTGAGCTGAATGATATTGGCATTACATGGACTAGTGGAGAGTACCAGACTAGAGTGACTGGTGCAGTGGAGTGTGTGAATTGGGATTGTCTGGAGAGAGCTAGGATGTGAAGGAAAATTTGGTGGAAGAGTGGGGAGAGTTACTGAGATGAATGATGGATGTACTGGAATGAATGAAAGAAGTATTGGATGAATGAAGGATGCATTGGGATGAATGGAGGGTGCACTGGGATGACTGGAGGATGCACTGGGATGGGTGAAGGATGTACTGGGATGGGTGAAGGATGCACTGGGATGAGTGAAGGATGCACTGGGATGAATGAGAGGTGCACTGGTACTGATGATTGGAAATGGGGTGCAGTGGGGATTGGAGTGAGGTGCCTGAGCTAGGAATAAACTAGGGTAAATATTTTGTAGTGTGTGTGTGTGTGTGTGTGTGTGTGTGTGTGTGTGTGTGTGTGTGTGTGTGTGTGTGTGTGTGCGTGTGTGTGTGTGTGTTTGGAGGATTTGGTAGTAGCAAGAAGAATATAAAAATGATGTCACCCTGCTTTCTGAAGGCGGCATGGTGAAAGTTGTGCTAGAATGCCGTAACTGCCACCAAACGACCAAAAAGGCAGGTTGAATCGGGAAAGGGAGAGGATAGGCGAAAAAAAGAAGACAGAAAAAGTAAAGGACAGGCAAGGAAAAGAGCGGTGACATGATGAAGGGAAACAAAATGAGAAAAAGAGAAAAAAAAAGTAACCAGTGTTTTGCATTTCTGGAACCTGTTAGCAGGCAGCAGAAGTAATTTAACTTGGAGCCACATTTACAATCATCACAGATCAAAATAATGACAGATCATTTTCAGCTTCATCGAGAGAGAGAGAGAGAGAGAGAGAGAGAGAGAGAGATCTGGCATTTGTGTTACTGGTTAACCCCTTCATTCCTGTAACATTTTTTTTTTTTAATTACCATCTTTTCCTGCGGTCTCCATAACGCCTGTTTTTAACTTTGTTAGGACCTCATATTTTAAAGTTCTCTCATAAGCTAAGTAAAACCATACCGCGACAGCAAGAATAAAACATAAATGCTTAATGCCAAGGGTGTGCAGGAGTTAACGGAAGAACATTACGATGTTGCATGTCAGCGCTGTTTGCATTACAGTTATGGACATCTTATCTCAGTAGCTGGAGATGGGATTCTTGACGTTATTTACGGTCGATTGCCCGTCGTCCCCAAGATCTGCTTTTGCAGGAAGAACTAATGATATGGGAATATTATGAACTCCTGTTGTACTTCCTGGCAAAACACTGCGCAGGTGTAATTGCTAATTTATTAGAAATGTGTTTGTGCCTCTGACTCTGTCCACCTTTGCTTGTGTTATTTTTAAAAACACAACAGGCCTGTGGTAACTGTCCATTCTATTGATTTGTAGGATTGTAGGTACCCTCCACCTCTAATCATCCCAATACCCTCTAACTCCGATGATATCCTGTTTGCAATGTTCTCGCTGTCACCAAGTAATTGTGTTCAAGCTAAGAGAGACTTTGAGGAACGAGAGGTAAAACAGAGCCTTCATTTACTCAGTCACTACGAGAGGTCTGCTCTAAACTGAATAACTTGTTTAGTGCTAATAAGGAGAGAATTGGAAATTAACAAGTCATCGAAATCAAACGGCAAGCATATTTGTACATGAAACTGTTGCCACCAATTTAAGGCACCTCAGTCCTTAAATCTGGCACATTTTTAAAGAAAGTGTAATCTGGCCGCTTTTAGAGGATAAACTCTTATATTCAAGTTAAGAAAAGCCTCTCATACAAATCGAGTTAATAGTAAACCAGCATGCAAAGAAGTTTCTTCAAAGCCGAATTAAATCGCCTGATGCTTGCAGAAGTACAACAAAAATGTCACCCTTGCCAACCACACATTCAGCAACTTCAGTACGGTGGCATCTTACATATATTTGCTATCCTCGTGCGATTTTATGTAGTCTAGGAGGGAGTTTTCTAGGTGAAGGGTTTTTATATAGACAAAGCTAGCCCTTTCATTGCTACATCAAAAGTAACCTGTTGAAAAGACATCATCATACTGAAGAGGTTAACCACTTCTGTTTGATGGCATAATATCTGTTATAATCTTATTGTCTGTGGAAAACAGCTCAAAAAAAATCCCTCGGAAACTGAATGAAATAGTCTGTCGATAGCAAGAATAAAATAAGAAAAAATTCGGCCCCGTACTAAAGGTCTTAAAGGTGGAGTGTGACCCCTAGTATGACAGGTTTCCCCCCAAGCTAACAAAAAATCCTCTGACGTTAGCAAGAATATTATCATCCCTTCCATTACGATGACGTCATTCTTCACTTCATTCTTGTAAGTTCCAGACGGTTCTGATAAGACTTCAACTCCCCTATTAACCACTTCAGTCCGGTAACATTATTAAAGTTCGTTCTTGATACACTGTTCGTTGACAAATTGGAGAAAGAAACACCGATGTGGGACTTAGTGTGTATTGACGTTTCGCCTCATGGCTTCCTCAGAATACAGTTGCTGAATATACACCACATTTCCTGTATATATAGCAGAACTAGGCAGTGGGTGTGGGGGGGGGTTAGGTATTGGCTAGGGATGGTAGGGGGGACAGGTAGGGTAAGGAAGGTGAGGTCCATGAGGCGAAACGTCAATACACACTAAGTCCCATATCGGTGTTTCTTTCTCCAAGTTCGTTCTTGCTAATAACAGGACATTTTAGTCAAGTTAGCAAGTGTCTCTGGTACTGAAGGGATTACTGGAGGCTGTGTCTACCCCGTCCTGTCGGAAAAGTACCTCCAAAGTTTGATATAGCATCAAAAAGTAGCCAGAATAAACAAGTACGTCATTGGAGTGAATTGATTAAAGGCGTCGATGAGTGCTGTATACATCACATCAGGTTAAAAAAAATCTCGTCTTCGCTGAATAAAATCGTCTGACGATAATAAGAACAAATAAATAAACGCCCCAATGCTGGAGGTTTAACGGAAATAGTTACAGACCTCTTCACTGCGAAAGGCTTTCAGAGTTTGATCAAAACTGTCTGGTTGCGTGTGTGTGTGTGTGTGTGTGTGTGTGTGTGTGTGTGTGTGTGTGTGTGTGTGTGTGTGTGTGTGTGTGTGTGTGTGTGTGTGTGTTTCTACTGTGGAATTTAAACGTACATTAGTTGCAGCAAGAGGGCTCTAAATGAGAGTATTGTCGTAGTTTAAAGTGGCTAAAGTGGCGCCCCTGATGGCTAAGATTAGAACAAATAAAGTCACTAATCGTGCATTTCAACTGGGTAGAGCTTTTACAGCAGAGTTTGAATTTTGCTCTACAAGCATATCAATATTATTATAACAGGTAGGGAAGTTTGGTGGTTTGGTGATGTGGGTGACTGAATGTGGGATGTGAATGTGGTGGGGCAGCGTGGGTGGGTGAGTGGGTGGCCATGAATGTGGGTGGGTGGGCAGGCGGAGTGGATGAGTGGGTGGACAGGAGTGGGTGTGGGTGGGTGGATAGGGAGGATGAGTGGGAAAATAGGTCCATGTGGAGTACGTGAGTGAGAGAATGGGTAGGGTGGGTGGATGACTGTGAGTGGGTGGGAGGGTGGGTGAATGGGCAGGGTGGCTGGTTGGGTGGGAAGGATGGGTGAGTTGGTAAGGCAGTGTGTTTAGTAGTGGGAATATTGGTCCATGAGGAATTGGTGCGTGGGTGAGTGGACGGCAGGGTGAATGGGTGAGTGTGGATTCATGGGCATTGTGGGTATGAGCATGGTAGGTAGGAAGGATGGGAAAGGTAGGTGGATGGGAAGATGGGCCAGAAGGCAGGGCGGGTGAGTTGGTAAAGCGAAAGTAGGTCAGTGGGGAATAGGTATATGTTGAAAATAGATCCATGGTAGGAATAAGTCCATAGGGAATATTTCCCTCACGAAAAGGGGTCCAAGGAAGAACACAAGTTCAGTGGGTAGTATGGGACTCCAAGGGTCGTCTTCCAAAGGGGGGTGACTCCCAAGGGTTCCACTCAGTGTCGTATACATGGTCATAAATTTTTAAACGGTCAGCGCTGGATTTCCTACTAGTAAATATATATATACTGTATGTATGTAAAACCTGATAGATAGATATACTGACATATGGACATATAGATTGATAGACAGCTGAGCATATACTGTATGTGTGTACGTATATACAGAACATAATCATATTTCCATTGCCTTTCCTAATCACAGATACGGGTACGGGTCCCTTCAGGCGTTACAGGCGGCAGTGAACAGAACCAGAGAAGCAGAAATCCCACACGTAAGTTAAGATTGTCTGTCTGTCGGTCTGTGTGTGTGTGTGTGTGTGTGTATTCCTTTTCTCTCGTCATTCTGAACAGTTCATGGGGATTTGTGTGAATACGAGTGAATCCAGTCCCTTCCTCTTTTGTGAACAGCGCGTCTTTGTGCAGCACTATGACGACGAACACTCGGATACGCAAAGCAGATCTGTCTGAGTGTGAGATTACGTATCCAGAATCCTCGTCCGAAAAGCTGGATTTAGTTTAGATTTACCCATGTATATATAGTTTAGATTTACCCATTATCACACCCTCCATGTACACCATCCAACACGGTCATTTTCATCACCTCTTTGCTCTCCTCATCCCCATTTATCAGCTTTTCAGATTGCTTTTTCATTAGTGCACAACTTTGCATACATAGTTTACAGTCTACCATTTTTATTCATATATGAACACAATTTATTCCATACTCATTCATTACATTCTCTCCATTTTCCAGAGTGTCCCGTTTACAGATAAATTTGTATGGGTTTTCTTTCCACATCTTCCTTTGACCTTTCCCTTCTTTATGATTACATTTTATACATACTTACTGCACTTAGTTTATTATCATTCATCAGAGTTATTTTCTTGCATATACCCCATCCACCAGTTTTTTACTGCTCTCTCTGCTTCCATCTCCCTCCATAGTGTTTGTTTCTTCCCAACTGACATCGTTGTAGTTCCACTCATAATTAGTGGTTATTAACCATTCTTTATCCCCACCAAAAAGTTGAAGTCCATCGGTTTCCGTTTTACGGACTGTAAAATGTTGTATTCATCTGCCAATGTTTTGTTTTAATTTTTTTCTGCTACTATTTCTTCATTCGGAATAACTCATTCACCATTTTTCCATATTCCTTCTCTGCTTCATTTTGCACAATGAAATCCTCTAATTAGGTAACCCTCCACGTCCCTTCACAACTGTCACGTCAGTTAGACACCCACGCAACCTTCTCGGTAAGCACATGAACAGTTAGGATTCTGTCAGTGTTCACCGCAAACTTTTTGTGCCTATTGTGATAATGTATTACTTTGTGGTCTAAGCATGAATTACTGATACAAAATATCATTTTCCTCTGGTGCTCAGAAATAACCCATCACATTATTCACAGAAGCTGTGCCATCACCCATTACGCTCACAATAACCTTTTCAGATGCAATGTTACTCTTCTAGTTGAATCCAAACCTTTTCTCTTTTATCATACAATATACAGTATTCAGAGCTACTTTCACCATGTACAACTTAAGTCTGACAATAATACTCTTTAGTTTTTCTGTTTGCACTCATACTTCTTACTGGCATCCATCAATCACCAGTATAATAACCCTGTCTTTACTCCTTTCAAGAGTGCTAATAACAGATCCTGTACATTGCCTATATGAAGCTGTCTTACTATATTGTCTTTGCGTTCTATAACAGTGGGATAAAATGTGATACTACCTTCCAAAAAGCTCATATTATAAAGGTTTCATGCTATTTTGATTAATGCAGGATAAAGATATAATATTTGCTATGTAATCAAATACATTTGCCTTAAGTGAAAAAAAACGAGTACCAAAGGTGATTACATCGATCACACACACACACACACACACACACACACACACACACATATATATATATATATATATATATATATATATATATATATATATATATATATATATATATATATATATACACACAGTATATAAGAAACGAAAATGGGGTGCGCTTTGAAAGCTTTTGTTTGGCAAATGACCTTATAATTGGTGGAACTATCTTTGAGCATAGAAAAATACATAAGACTACTTGGATTTCACCATGTGGTAAATATTGTAACCAGACTGACCACATTGCAATTAGCAGAAGACATAGGAGCTATTTGCAAGATGTTTGCGTAAGGAGGGGGACAGATATAGGTAGTGATCATCAACTTGTTGTGTCAAAGATTAAAATAAAACTTAAGAGAAACATTAATGGGAAATGTACAGGAGGTAATAATTATGATTGTGATGAGCTGAGAAGTGTTGAGAGCACGAGGGAAAAGATTCGGTGGGAATGTAGGAACAGGTTTCTAGTCCTGCAGACTTTGATTGAATCTGAAGACAATGATATTAATCAAATGTGGCGAGAGGTAAAACAGGTTTTGCATGAGAGTGCTAAGGTTGCTATTAAGAAAAAGGGAAAAGCGAGAAGGAAAAAGTGGATGTCAGATGAAACATGGAATGCAATTCGGAAAAGGAAAGAGGTTAAGTTAAGAAGTGAAGAACAACATGTTGGTGGCCAGGTAGTTGAAGTATTTAGAGCAAAGTACTGGAGTTTACATTCTGAAGTAAAAAGACTCGTTAGACGTGATAAGAGGAGACTATATGATGAAAAGGCAACAGAGACAGAAATTAAATTAAGTAAAAATGACGGTCAGAGCACAAGAACAGCGTATCAGGCCATAATGGAGTTAACTGGGACTGAAAAGAGAAGGAAGGAAATACCTGTACGAGATAGAAATGGTAATTTGATGACTAAAGATTTGGATATAAAAGGAAGGTGGAAAGAGCATTTTGAATCTGTTCTAAATAGACCAATCCCAGCTGAAGAGGACATTTTGCCGCCGAGAGAGATTTGTAGATAGAAACAGGGGATAAAACTTTGGAAGAGGTAGCAAAATCTATACAGGAGTTAAAGAATTTTAAGGCCTCAGGAGAGGATGGAATATTCCCTGAAATGCTTAAGGTGGAAAATGAGGAGTTGATGAATGCGTTTTTGAAACTTTTTAATGTGGCTTGGGATAATGGTGGAATTCCAGAAGATTGGAAAAATGGAGTGATTATGAACATACCAAAAAAGGGAGATTTAAGTGTGTGTGGCAATTGGAGGGGGATAACTTTGACACCTGTAGTTGCAAAAGTCTTTTCCAAAATCTTGTTGAACAGAATAGAGCCAGTAACTGATAAAATTTTAAGAGAAGAACAAGCGGGATTTAGAAAGGGTCGAGGTTGTAATGATCAGATTTTTATTGTAAGGCATCTAATGCAACAAACTAATGAGATGAAAATGCCACTTAGTATGTGTTTTGTGGATTTTGAAAAGGCGTTTGATAGTGTTTCACGTGGAACTATGTTGAAAATTATGAGATTCTATGGTATACCAGAAAAGTTTTTAAATATTATTAGAAGCCTGCATGAAGGTACTTTTTGTAAGGTAATGGTGGGTGGTTTTTTGAGTGATCCATTTCAAGTTAGGTCAGGAGTGATTCAAGGAGTTCTTTCGCCATTGTTGTTTGTTTTGGTTATGGATTATGTTATGAAAAAGATTGTAAGGAGAACAGGTGCAGGAATTAACTGGAAAGAAAAGAAGAAACTGATGGATTTGGACTATGCTGATGATACTGTACTGATTTGCGGAAGTATTTACGAGATGCAGAGGGTGCCTGATTGTCTGGTGGAGGAAGGAGAAAAATTGGGATTGGTAATAAACTGTGGAAAGACTGAAATTATTAATATGAACATGGAGAACCAAATCGATTGTGTAATTGGGAATAATGTGGTGAAGAATGTAGAAAACTTTAAATATCTGGGAACGACCATATCATCTAATGAATCATTAAACAATTAAATTGAGGACAGGATTAGACAGGCTTGGCGAGCTGTTGGAATGTTGAAATCTGTTTGGAATAACAATATGCTTTCGGTACATACTAAAGTGAAAATTTACAAGTCCATGGTTAGACCAATTTTAATTTATGGGCATGAGTCATGGCACAGTACAACTGCAACAGATCAGAAAATATTAGGATTTGAGAATAAAATACTGAGAAGGATTCTTGGGGTAAAGTGGCAAGACAGAGTTACAAATGCAAGATTAAGGGATATTACGAGAGTGGAACCAGTTAATGAATTTGTGAGACTGTCTCGCTGGAAGTGGCTGGGGCACATATACAGAAAAGAAGGTAGTTTAATACAGGATGTGCCAGAGTGGACTGCTAGAGGAAGAAGAGGTAGAGGTAGGCCGAGGGAAACCTGGTTCAAGACAATGAAAAAAGAAGCAGGAGAGGAGTGTTGGTGGGACCTGAAGGAGATGGCAAGAGACAAATATTGGTGGAGAGAGTTCATCGAGGCCCTGTGCATCGCGTGGGGTGTCACAGGATATATATATATATATATATATATATATATATATATATATATATATATATATATATGATAGATTGATAGATAGATGGATATAGATATATTTGGTCTAATTCAGTCTTTATTTCAACTCCACAACGACCATGTACCTCTTATGCTTTTGAAGAGGGGTTATAAGTCTTGGAACTTTCCATTTCAGCTTCTGCAAGCTAACGCACAGTATTTGTGCGCGCTTGTTTACTGTTACCGGTGACCTCAAAAGACTTTCGGCCAGTGACCTCATATGACCTTGGAGGTCAACCTCACATAGCCTGTGTCCGAACTGGAGGTCACGTGAGTCTGCATGCCAAAAAATGGGCTGCTGGATCCAGTCGTTCGTGCGTGTATTACTGGTGACCTCAAAAGACCTCGGAGGTCAACCTTACATAGCCTATGTCCGAAATAGAGGTCATATGAGTCTGCATGCCAAAAATTGAATTGCAAGGGTACCCGGCGTTGCCCGGGCCAAATGGCGAACACTCTACTGGTGACCTCAAATGACCCAGAACCGAATTTTGACCCCCCTAAAACCATCATTGGGTCACCCTGATTCAGAATATAAATGTGTCTGATGGTCTCTGGCCCTTGGTTTGGGCGTGATTGAAGGACAAACAAACAAACAACGCAGCCTTCTTATATTTACAGATATGGTGGGGGCGCTCACCACTATATATATATATATATATATATATATATATATATATATATATATATATATATATATATATATATATATATATATATACATACAAACATACATACATTATATACATATATTTATACTGTATATATATATATATATATATATATATATATATATATATATATATATATATATATATATATATATATATATTCCAGGAAACACATCATTTATGCGGTGTATATATTACATATTTTGGTAAGAGCCCGCACCATATATATATATATATATATATATATATATATATATATATATATATATATATATATATATATATATATATATATATATATATATATATATGGACTCAGTGGTAAAGTGTGCGGGGTAAAGTGTGCGTTTTCGTACACTGAAGAACGAGGGTTCGCGCCCCGCCAGGGTAATAAACTTTGGGAGCGTTCTTCTGGCCACGTACTGCATTGGCAGACACAAAGGGTGCTGTGGCTGAACCAGTGTCGCATACTATAAAGTATGCTTGCACTCCGTCGGATTGCTCGGGCCGATTACACTTGGTTCACAGACTACACACACATCCAAAGCCACTACAAGACTACAATTACGCTTACAAGCACTTCTCACCCTACATACAATCTCTTCTAGACAGCCTAAGCCACTTGATGGAGATACACTGGCTGTATCATCCCCACTTCGGTAGGGATAGGCCGGTCCTGCAGTGGACACTCAAACGGCTGATGAAATGAGATGATAATCGAAATGAGATGATAATCGAGTATATATATATATATATATATATATATATATATATATATATATATATATATATATATATATATATATATATATATATATATATATATTTCTATCTATCTGTCTATATCTATCTATATATCTGTCTATCTATCTATCTTTCCATCTGTCTGTCTGTCTGTCTCTCTACAGTATATATAATAATAAAGGCGTGTTTGTATGTTTGTTACCTATAAACTCGGCTCCCTTAGGGTTTGCCCCCACATATGATACATAGTCTGAATGAGCATGATCGCAGGAGTGTTTTGGTATATAATTTATTAGGATTAATTGTATTTTACATAACTATTTTAGATATATTGGCCGAAGGCCCAAGCAGCCCTCTGCAGGAGCTAGCCGAAATGTCCGCCCTCCGGGAGTACTTTTTTAGTTAGTATATATATATATATATTGTTCAGTCGTGAGCAAGAGCAAAGCTACTTTCTTTTTTTGCCCTTAGCGCACATTAGAGCGTGTCTGTCACCCTCTTTCCAGATACATATGAAAGAGAGTCATTTATGGGGAGCGAAACATATAAGGTTTCTCTCACCCTAATGATATTATCCAGAAAAGGAAAATTAGAAGCAGAGGAGAAGGATCAGGTGAACCCCAACTGTGTGAATATGTCCCATCTTTCACTCATACCACCTGACTGCCTCTTATCTGTGCCTCACACAGCACCGTCACATCATATCTTCTTTGTGGTAACAAAAATGTAAAAAGAGGTCATGTACTAGGAAAATTAAGTCGTAATATCTCACCCAGAATTCTGCCGCCTCTCCCGAGACGTGACCTTTCATTTAACTCATCTCCTCCAGCCTCTTTCCATCTCTGACTCATTTTCTCTGTCTGAAATATTAATTCTTTCAGTAAGTTTATATATATATATATATATATATATATATCGTTCTTGCTACTGACAGGCGGTTTTATTTAATGTGGGAAAGATCTCTAGAAGGAAAGGGCTTAACGAAAGCTACATGTATACCCCCATTCGAAAAGTCTCTGCTAAGGCTAATACAGTCGTCTTTCGGGTCCAAGAGAAAATGTGAAGATGTCCTTGCATTGAAGGGATTAACCTCTTCAACTGCTTTACACCTTTAATTCTTTATGCTTCCTACCACGAAACAGTTTTTCTTTGGGAAATAATTGTCGAGATGCATAGGTTTTATTTGCTATCTATCTATCCGTAGCCAGACGTCATTATCCCATAAGGGGTGGCCGTTTGACTTTGAGTTAGATATTTTACAGGGAGGGGCACTAACCCTTCGCCAACTCACATGTTGACATGTAGGAAGTGCATATGGGTTGGTTATATGGTTACCATCCAGCATTGTAAATGGTTTCGTGGCTTACAGGAAACCATTAGGCTTGTCACTCAATGTAAAGCCACCCGACAAGGAAGTAAGAGCAATAAAAAGTGAGAGGAAAGATGGGAGAAATGGGATGAGAGGAGGACAGGCACAGAAAAAGAATGATAAAGGTTAATGAAGTAAGCAGCACTACATCATGAGAGTGGATGATGGTCGCCACCACGTGCCACCTGCAGTAAGAAAAACCTTGAGGCACATATTCCAAGTATCAGTAAATCAAATCCCAAAGAATTTTTCAGTTACATAAGAAGCAAAAAGATAATAACTCCATCAATCGGTCCCTTAATCACAGATAACGGAGAGCACACTGATGATGAAACTACAATGACGAAAATTCTTAATACTTTTTTCGCGTCAGTATTTACAACAGAAAATATACATACGATTCCTGTTTCCCCCATTCCCATAGAAGAGAGTAACATAATCACTGACATTACAGTTAGCGATCGTGACGTACTGCTTGCAATAGACAAATTAAAAGAGAATAAAACACCAGGACCGGACAAAATATCTCCAAGTGTATCGAAGGAATTACAGAATGAAATATCAAAGCCTTTATCTGAACTATTTAACTTATCACCTAAGAGCAGTAAGGTGCCACATGAATCGAAGCTTGCTAACGTAACCACTATATTCAAAAAGGGCAATAAAGCCCAACCAGAAAACTACCGCCCAACTAGTTTAACGTCGGTGGCTTGCAGATTGCTTGAAACTATTATCAGAGACAAGTTTGTGAAACATTTAGAAACAAACAACCTCATAAAAGATTGGCAACATGGTTTTCGTAATAAGCGCTCTTGCCTCACGAATCTGCTTGACTTTTTCAGTGCTATACTGAACACGTACGACGAGACTAAATCTATTGATGTGGTCTACCTTGATTTTCAAAAGGCTTTTGACAAAGTTCCACACAAAAGACTCCTTCAGAAGCTAAAGGCACATGGTTTCAGCGGCAGTGTTCTCGGGTGGGTAGAAGATTGGGTCACCGGACGAAAGCAAAGAGTTGTGATAAATGGAAAAGAATCAGACTGGATAAACGTTACAAGTGGAGTGCCGCAGGGTTCAGTGTTAGGTCCTATTCTTTTCTTAATATATGTGAATGATATTGACGAAGGATTGTGTTGTAAGATTTCAAAATTTGCTGATGGTACTAAAATAGGTAACAAAGCAGATACAGCACTGCAAAAGCAGGCAGTTCATAGAGATCTTGATCAATTGTTTGACTGGGCCCAAGTCTGGCAGGTGGATTTCAATATTATTAAATGCAAAGTGCTAAACAGGGGCAGTAAAAATGTAAGAGCTAGTTATAGCATGAATAATGTTCAACTTGATAGGGTAAACCATGAAAAAGACTTAGGAGTTATAATTACAAACGATTTGAAACCAAGCAAACAATGTACAGAAGCTGTGAAAAAAGCCACTAAATTGTTTGGATTCATAGGCAGAGCATTTGAATATAAATCCGATACTATTGTCCTCACTTTGTATAATTCCTTAGTACTCCCACACTTGGATTATTGCATTCAGTTTTGGTCACTGTATTATAAAAAGGATATGGAACAGCTTGAAAGAGTGCAGCGAAGGACGACAAAGATGATCCCTAGATTGAGAAATAAACCGTACGAGAAAAGTTTAGAAGCCCTGAATCCCTTTACCCTAACTAAACGGAGGGTACGAGGAGATTTAATTCAAGTATTCAGAATATTCAAAGGGCATGATAACATGGCTGTCGATAAATACTTCACAGTTGATCACTCGAATTATACTAGAGGCAATGAGCATAAAATAATTGGCAAACGATTCCAGTCGCATGAACATAAGCATTTCTTCTTCAATAGAGTTGTAAATATATGAAATAAATTGCCCTCGAACGTAGTGAATTGTAATGCAGTACAAACCTTTGAAAGTCGCCTGGATAAGTATATGTCGTCTAACCCCCAGCTTAATATGTTTACTGTTGAATAAAACACTTGTGTATGTATAATTTTCTGTTTTATTTTATTTTAGTTTTTTAGAGCCTGGATCAATTTATTAAATGCAAATATAGTATATGCACAGACTAGGGTATGCACAGATAGCCCTGGGTTAACGGTCACTACTCATACTTTCGACATGTGATGGGCTGTGTGGATCACTGAGGGTCCCTGTTAGTTTAAGTGACCACCATCAAGATTTTTTAATGTACCAGGGGTCACTGCTTCAGGAGGTGACTTGTATGCTTGTCCCGCATAGGAAAGTTCCTAGTCTCAGTGGAATGAGCAGAGCTGGGGCTTGATTGACTGCTCCCTACCTTAATAGCGCCAGGCAAGGCTGCCACACCACCCCTGAACATCCACACTGTGCACTGTGCAATTTCCAAGCTGTGTCCGCAGATGCTCCATTAACTCAACATACCCGTACATAGTGTCATGCATTAGTTGTTTATTTATTCGATTATTCATTTTACTTTATTACCTTGTCTTTTAGGTTGTTCATAGTGGTAGCTTATAGATAATGTATTACAGAATGTAGCTTTCCTTTTCAGTCTTTCATATGAAATTTCCATGTCAGTTTTTCCATGCTGAATGGTGGTTTTTCTCACCTTTTCTTGCCAGTTTTAACTGGAGGGTTTGGAGGCGAGGGGAGCCTTCTTGCTTTACTATCCTTAACGTTTAGCATGTTGAGTTAGATCTCGTAGTCATAGTCTACTCTGTAACAAACAGCCTCGAAAGGACCATAAGGTCTGTTGCTGTTTGCTTTCCTTTGTACTCCTTTATACTCCTTTGTACACTTAGGTTTGATATTGCTTACGTTTATCTCTCTGCTATGAGAGGTTTCCCCCCTAAAATCCGTTCATCATCGATCGATGTGTGTTAGACAAGGTACGGTCAGTCCGGTCCACATCGATACAGCAGAAGCCACAAAACAGTGAGTAAAGGTTGCCAGGCGTCTTTAATGACGTAAATGGAAGCTAGCAAATGGGAACAACAATATCTGGTGGTGTTTGGCATGATTGGTCCCCCTAGATAAGATGGGAGACCCCTCCCCCCTTGGCCATCTCTCCATCTCCCTCTGCCTCATTGGATTATCCACTCATTGTCTCCTCCCACCCAGATCTCCCCCATTCCCCATCTATGCCATTGTGAGAGTGTGTAGTAGGCAAATTCCCTCCTTACTGAAGACCCACACCTCCCCTCCACCTCCCAGGGCACCCTCCACACCCACTCCACCTCCCTCTGCCCCATTGGTTCCTCGTCTGATTGTCACCTCCCACCCATATCAAGCAAGCCAAACACTATGCCATTGCATCAGTGACCTGTTTGATGCAATGGAATGTATATTATATCTGTTAGTCATGTATGTAAGGTTATTAGCCAAGGAACATTAGTTTCCTCGTACAATTTACCCATTTTCTATCATTTTCGATGGGAAACTTTTGTGATTGTACGGTTCTTGCAAGTTATTTCTTTTAAGTATTTCTGCCGTTCTACCATTTACACACTCAGTAGGCTACAGGTTTCTTAGCGTTTTATATAACACACACATGAATTTTATTGTATTACTTACATGCAGAGCTTAATATTTTAACAACAAGCAATTTATTTTTTGTTCAGTTATTTCATTTATTTATATTATCATATTTTTTCGTCATTTATACATTTCAATATATGTATAAATATTTGCCTTATTGAATGATATGCAGTGAATCGATATTTTTTATCTTGCATGCAAAGGTAATTCCCCTCCCCCCCTTTTATGCACTTGTACAGCTTGTTTCACGGCTTAGCACATGTTTCATATTGATTTGGGTGTTTTTTGTAAGGTTATGTGGCGAAAAATAGGTATATGCCAAAAGTTTTCTATTTTCGTTCAGACGCTATGAGTAACTATTATAATAGTTGACGGTCGATTGTGCGGTAACCATTAAGCCTATGGGACTTGAGATTGGCGGTTTCAGGTGTGTAAATTCAAGCTCTTCAAATCGGTTAGAGAAAATTTTACGTTGGTGAAAGTTAAAATAATCAATGCCTTTTTGCGGCTGGGGTGGCAGTCGGGCCTGGAGATTATTAAGCTGCTTAACATTCATCCGCTGCAGCAAGACTGTAACGAAATATAACTCCACCATAGTGAAGGAGTTAATGTCCTCAGTTCATTGAAGAGTTATATCATTATTTCATCCATGTCACACCCATATTATTTTTCATTTTCAATTTCCGGTAGAATCCTTATAGTGAATAAGCTTCAGTACATGCAACATTCACCAACTGTTTCGGTACAAGAAGTCCTTTCTTAGTTGAAACTGACTGGATGTAGCAACAGTAAACTAAAGAAAAGCGTCATCGTAGCCATGTGAATCCTTTCAGTACGAGGGCAGCTTTGTGTATTATATTCTTACCACCCGAAGACGGTCTAATTTGATGTGGGAGAGACTTCATCGAAACAGTTGATGAAGGCTATAACTGCTCGAGAGAGGGAGCAAAGAGAGTGAAATTGTGAACGAACACGCAGTGCCTCATAATGAGTTCAACAACAGTGGCGAATCAATTCATTTCCGAAACTGTTAAAGTAGAGGCCCTCTCCCACTTCGGCGTAAATAGGCACGATGAAGCCACGATGAAAATCGTGGCTGAAGTCGGTGATGTGTCGACGATTCTGACCAAGAATCGTGGTGTCGGCATAATACCGGCGACACCAGTACGACAAAACGCCGAAACCTCGGCGGAGTATACGATATAACTGGCGACTAGTAACCGACATATCGCCGATATGTCGGCGTAATGCACAAGCATTATTCTAAATTCAAATTTTAACGTTTTTTTTTATGGCGACTCAATGGCGATAAAGGTACAACGGCGGCGTGCTGTCGACGATGTATCGTCGATGTGTCGGCGAATGCATCGCACGCACCTCGCAGACAAAACGCCGAGGCCATCGCAGGTGCCTCGCCGTCATCGGCGTATTTAAGGCGATTAATCGACGGTTCATCCGCGAAATGTCGGCGATATATCACCGACATTCATAAGATGAAATATTACTGTCGCACAACCCGGTACATATCGTACGGTTTACGTAGGCTATGTCGTATTAACCTCACCGATGCATCGCCGACACATTGCCGACGCGTCGCCGTATGACCGTATGACATCTCAACGTTTTTTTTCACCGCCAACGCCTCGCCGATGTCGGCGATCATACGCGGTTTATATGCAGGGTAATCGCCGACGTTGCCGAGGCGTCGCCTTGTTGTTTACGACTAATCTGCGAAATTTTACAAAATCGTGGAGGGCCACGACGTTTTCATGCAGCATGAAAACGTCGTGGTCCCCCACGACAAATTTCCACCTCGTGCGACGTATCGGCGCCATGCCACGAATGGACAAGATTTTGATGACGAATACCCACGATTAGGGATTTTTGACACATCGTGACTATATCTTCCACACTTTCGCCGAAGTGGGAGAGGGCCTTAGCAGCGGAGCTATATACACCGTTGGAAGTGTTGTGGAAAAAAAAATAATAGGTGATTCTTGAGTGACTTTTCACAATCTTGACCATCATATTGCTGATAAAAGCCAAAAAGTGTCAAGTTGAACACAGAACCTGTGTTATCTTGAAAACTATTAAAGCAACAGGGGAACTGCCCAAGTTGTTGAAAAGGTTATGAAAAAACTAACAGTTGTTGTGTGCACTTGAGTGCCTTTTCTGAAAGTTCGTCACCATATTCCTGGACAGGCCAGGAAGCACCAGACTGAGTGCTAAAACTGACTCACCACGAACACTGTTAAAATTCCAGCAAACCTGTGCACATTGTTTGAAAGGTTATGGAAAATTAAAGTTTTTTAACATGTTCACGGAAAAACGGGAGGATCTCTAAACACTCCAGCACACCGATATACTCCTGTGCGTATTGCCGTGATTAATTAATATAGAAAAACATATGATCCAAAAATCTGTGTTTGTATGGTTTGACTTTTGATCCCATATAACCCTTTAAAAGCCTAAATCGTAAAAAAAGGAGGTGCCAAAGGAAGAGCAGCAAGTCTGAAAAGAATCGATGAGGAAAGAAAGGAAAAATCACAACACTGTTGGGAAAAAGAAAGATAAAAAAAGAAAGATAGAAAGAAAACGAAAGAACGAAGAAAGAAGTAGAAAGAAGAAGGAAGAAAAAGGAAGAAGAAGGAAGAAGGAGGAAAAATAAGGAAGAAGAAGAAAGAAGAAGGAAAAAGAAGAAAAAAGAAGACGACGACGACGATGAAGAAGAAGATGAAGATGAAGAAGATCATGAAGAAGAAGAAGAAGAAATTGAACAACAGGTCTCCACACTATTGTTGTGCACAGTGTGTACTGATATGAGACAAATGGGATGACACGCTTCATACATTAGCAAACTTGCTTGCTCGATTATATTCCACATTATCAAATATGGACGCTAGTAACTTAATTATATGTAATCCACCACTTGAGGAGCTTCCTGCTGTACTGATCATTATTATCCAGAGAGAGCAAGAGCAAAGTAAAAAAAAAAAAAAGTAATCGAAGTGCAGGATTTTCAGCATAATTTAAGGATATTCCCACATCTTGTGCCCTTCACTATGATGTGCGATTCTGCTTCATTATGGGCACTACAAGATGATTTTATTTCGATTAAGAAAGGACTCTCATATTCATGAGGACACTGGTGTTCTTTCTTAACCCCTTCGCCACGAGAGGCCCACCGGCTTGAGGGGAATAAAATCGACTGGCTGTGGCGACATAAAAAGAAAATCATACTGAAGGCACTCAGAACATATGTACTACCTGACGCTGCATTCTGAGAGGAGTGGCCTGGACACTAGAACCTCCAGACATTTCTTTCCCCACTCAGTGACGCCTCTTCTTCCCACGACACACTATCCTCCCTTACGTACTCTGGCACCCCCCCCCCTCTCTCTCTCTCTCTCTCTCTCTCTCTCTCTCTCTTCTCAGTAATTTGTATGGGCATGGTAAAAGAGCCTTATTACACATGCTCGTTTATTGCCACTACGCGCACGGGTTCTGAAGCTGTGGCCAAGACGCTTCCCATGATCATTATAGTTGACGCGTAAGCCAGTGCACAATATCACTTCATGGACACTTACAGATACTAAAGGAGTTGATGGACATGCTATTACTTCGATTCCCTCCATTTTATTATTATTATTATTATTATTTTTGAATTTATATACTTATGCACTTTTGTCACTCCATGATATGTGCTCAGCCTTTTATGGATATCCTTTTTTTTTTTTTTTTTATGTTCGCTTTGAAATGAAATATATGAATTAGGTGACCCCTTCTTTTGTGATGTGTGGCCATATTATTAAAAATGAGTGAGTGTGATAAAATGCAAACAATTAACCAATTTTTTACTGCAACCTGCGGGACACCTGTGATTGTTAGATGTCGTCAACCTTCGTTTCATATTGGAAAGTACGGTCACGAGCGACACAGAAAAGGTCAGACAGTTTCTGTCATCGTTAAATGATTCAGAAATTATGGTAAAAAACTGAGGGCTTTTCCACATCATCGCTCTTTTTGTTATAGCAATACGGCTTACAGTGTGCTAAATAAGGTACTGTTTTCTATACAGTATAACTTATATTTTGTAAATATAACTGTGTACGTATATGAGGGTACCGACTGCGTTATATGGGGCTGAACCATGGAATATGGGTGTAGCAGAGAGGAAAAGTTTGAATGCAATGGAGATGAGGTGTCTGAGGAGTATGTGTGGAGTGACGCATATGGATCGGGTGCGAAATGATGAAGTGCGAAGGAGAACTGGAGTTGTTCGGGAGATGGCTGGTAGAGTTGAGCAGAGGGTGTTGCGATGGTTTGGGAATATGGAGAGAATGGATAATGAGCGCTTGGTGAAAAAAATAACTAGATCTGATGTGAGAGGTGTAAGGCTGAGAGGAAGACCACGAATAGGATGGATGGACAGTGTGAAGAGAGCGCTGGATGCGAGAGGGATGTCTGTTGAGCAAGGAAGAGTGGCTGTGCGTGAAAGAAATAAATGGAGAGAAATTGTGAATAAGTGATGACGCAGCCCTGAGGGGATATTCTCCCGCATTTGGTCTGATCAGCTAGTCAGGTCAGGTGCGGGTAAGGGGATGGGTCGGTTATGATGTGACAGGGGTAAACCAGTTCTGCTGTCGGGCTCTGCTGCGGATGTCACTGATTGCATTGCGCAGTTGACCCTTGTGCGGTGTGGTGCGGTAAGGATCTGTCCGTTCTCCCCTTTGGGGCTAAGATGCGAATGAATGTATTTGAATGGATGAGTAAATGGGGAGTGTGTCGTCCTGTCTCGGCTACCTCCCTTTCCTTGGGGGAAGCAGCCTAGTTATATAGATAGATAGATAGACGTATTCCTCTAGCGTCATACAGTACCAGGACACAGATAAAAGTGCTGGTTACCCCACTCCTCTCTTGCATCCCACTCACTCACTCTTCCTTCATAACCCCACTTACTCCTTCCTTTCTACCCACCCATCTCTCCAGTTTCCTCCCATTCACCTCTCTCCCCTTCCATGTTGCTTATCTCCCATCCCAGTCATCCTTCAGCACACTCCTTCTCTCCCTACTCTGCCTCATCCCGCCCTCTCTCTTTACTCCTTCCTCTTACCCCACTCCTCTCTCTTATCTCGATCATCTCTCTGCTTATTCTTCTTTTCTTAATCCTCACATTCTTTTCGTTTTTACCTCTCATCCCACTCCTTCTTTTCCCTCTTTCCCCATTCCCCTGTCTCACCAGCTCTTCCGATTCTCCCCACCCATCCCACACTCCCTTCCCACCCGATTTACCTCTCATCTCATTCCTCCCTCCCACCCCACTCCAACTTCTATACCCCAGTCCTCCTGTCTGTCTGTCTGTCTGTCTCTGTGTGTGTGTGTGTGTGTGTGTGTGTGTGTGTGTGTGTGTGTGTGTGTGTGTGTGTGTGTGTGTGTGTGTGTCTCTCTCTCTCTCTCTCTCTCTCTCTCTCTCTCTCTCTCACCTTAGCAACCCCCATCTCACCCCATTCACCCCACTGGCCCCTCTCAGGACGTGCAGTACGGCGACATCGACTACATGGACCGGCGCATGGATTTCACAGTGGACCCCAAGAACTATGGCGGCCTGCAGGACTACATCAGGGAGGTGAAGGAGGGCGGGCTGAGATTTGTTGTTATTCTCGACCCTGCCATCAACGCGGAGGTGAGTGGGACGGAGTGGGAGGAAGTGGAAGAGTGTGAGAGGGAGTGAGACGGTATGGGAAGGTGTGGGAGTGGGAGGGAAGGGGTGGGAGGGAGTGGGAGAGTGTGAGAGGGCGTGGGACGATATGGGAAGGTTTGGGAGTGGGAGGGGAGGGGTGAGAGGAAGTGGAAGAGTATGAGAGGGAGTGGGAGTATGGGAAGGTGTGGGAGTGGGAGGGAAGGGGTGGGGGGGAGTGGAAGAGTATAAGAGGGAATGGAACAGCATGGTAAGGTTTGGGAATGGAAGGGAAGGGGTGGGAGGGAGTGGGAGAGTGTGAGAGGGAGTGAGACAGTATTGGAAGGTTTGGGAGTGGGAGGGGGGAAGGGGTAAGAGGGAGTGTGAGTGTGGGATTAAAGGACAGGAGTTTAGCTGAGTGGGAAGAAGTTATGCCGAGATGGAAGTTATGCTGAGTGACATGGCGTGACGGGGTGTGGGACGGAATGGTATAGGAGGGTGTGAGAGGGTATGGCAGGGAACAGATGGGAAGTGTGGGGATATGGGAGGCTGTGTGAGAGAGAGAGTGGGAGGGTGTGAGAGGGATCTGGAGTGATTGGGGATGTGTGGGAGGAAATTAGGGGGGGGGAGGATTGGAGTAAGCAGGAATAACTGAGCGGGTGTCAGAAGGTGTGGTAGGGGAATGGGAGCATGTTGTAGGTGAGCGCGAAGGGTGTGGGAGAAGAATAGTGTAACAGAAGTAAAATAGTGATGGGAGGGGGGGATAGAATTTGGGGTGAATATGAGTAAGTGGGAGCCTATTTACATGAACAGAAATTAGTAGGTTGGGCATGACAAAGATTGGGTGGAAATGGGTAGCGATGCGAGTAGGCGTCAGTAGGAAGACATTGGTTAAGAATGGTTAGTAGAAGCTTGGCTAAGGAAGATACAGTAAGTGGATGACACTGGAGAGAGTGAGAGGGTATAGTGTGAGCGCGGCACAAGTGAGATGAAGTAGGAAGAAGGAGAAATGAGTGAGAATGAGTGGGATGAGTGTCAGAGGCTTAGATTATGAGTGGTATGAAAATAAACATTAAAATGAAGGAGGAACTGAGTTTTAAAAGAACAATGCTTGGCTGTGTGGGAGTGGAAGGGATACGAGTTGGAGGCTGTGGGATGGGATGTAAATAGAATGAGATGGGAGTAAGACTAAGCTAACATACAGTAAAAGTGAGAGACTCGAGAAGTGAGTGGAACTGAGTGGTTGTTAAACAGTGTGTGTGAACGAGGTACAAGTGGGAGGGTGTAGGATGGGATGATAACAGAGAGAGAGAGAGAGAGAGGGATATATATATAACTGAGTGATTGTTTGATTGACTATTTGAGTGGTTGGTTGATATTGTAGGGCGAGTGGTACTGAGTTTACAATAAACAAGCCATTGTCAAGCCGAGTAGGAGTGAGACAGGTGTACAAGTGGGAGGGTTTGGGGTGGGAGCTAAACTGATTGCAATGAGTAAATGAATATAAGGACGTGGGAAATTTCTTCGAGCGGGTGGGATTCACTGGTAAACAAGCTAATACTAAACTGAGTGAGAGTGGGGTAGAATTTTGAAGCTGTGGGAAGGTGCAGCTGCAGTCATAACTAGAAAGCACTCGCAGAGCGCATACCTCCGCCAATGCCATTGCAGTTAAAAAGGATCCGGATCCGGACCTGTGGATATATAATCCGGATCCGCCCCCAAATTTAATCAAATCTTTCATGGTCACTGGCCCACCTTTCCACAAAATTTCATTGAAATTCAGTAAGAACTTTTGGAGATATTATCCGGGATACCCTGGATCCGGATTCGGATCCACCCTCTCATTTAAACATTTCTCCCATGGCCCACGGCCCAGCCTTCTACAAAATTTCACCAAAATCCGTTCGTAACATTTTGAATAATCCTGGTTACAGACAGACCAACCAACCAACCAACCAACGTGGGCTAAAACATAACCATGGCGGGAGTAACAAACCAACGCCGGCAAAAACATAATCTCCTTGGCGGAGGTAATAACTGATTCTCTTCATTTGATTAAATAATGAGAGTGAGCAATGAATTTCGAAACCGCAGCGATACCATCATTGGAGCCCCGCAAGTCCTATTTAAGGGTCTCATAAATGTTCGACCAAAAGATGGAGCGATATTGTTTCTGTAACTGTATGTAAAATTAAAGAAGTAAACAGAAAAAAAAGGAGGGACCTGGCTGAATGAGTGAAGCTGAGTGTAAAATTAACCAGTCACTGTTACAACTACAAAGGACTCAGAGAGCGCATACCTCCGCCAGTGCCATTAAAAAAGGATCCGGATCCAAATATGTGGAGATACTGTGTGGAATCCATAGGATCCAGATCCGCCTCAAAGTTTAATTCATTGTTCTTTGATCCATGGCCCACTCTTCCACAAAATTTTATTGAAATTCATAGAGAATTTTTGGAGATACTGTGCTGAATACATAGGATCCGAATCCGGATCCGCCCTCAAATTTAATCAATTCTCTCTCGGCCCGTGGCCTACCCTTCCTCAGAGTTTCGTTGAAATTCACTGAGAACTTTTGGAGATATTGTGCGGGATACTTCGTATCTGGATTTGCCCCCAGACTTTAATCAGTTCTTTCTTGGCCCGTGGCCCACCCTTCCACAAAATGTAATTGAGAATTTCTGGAGGTATAGTGTGGACAAAGTAACAGATGAAACTGCCATAGACAGAGCACTTGCTGGATGGATCCGATTGTGTCTGCTCACTTTTCACCAGCACGTAGGCAGTCATGTGTCTGCTTAGTTTTCACCGGCGTGTAGGCAGTAATTTGGAGTTAAATTTCGTGTTTCATACACACACACCAGACACCACAAAGACAGCCAGGAGACATGGCGTGTGTGCTAGGCAATCTCCAGACCCTGTCCTCCCCCTTTACTATTTTTTAAATCAGCCCATAGCCCACTGACCGAGCTACTGTATGGCCCGGCCTGCACTATAGGTGCAGGAAATCTGTAAACGAACGAACGAGCGAAGAACCTGATGGGTTTAGGAAGCTAAAAATTGCTTTGCCAGGTGCGCCAGACGTTTCTCTTCAATTTGGTAAGCAAGAAAAAAGAAAAAATCGATTTTCGAAATTTGGAAAAATGGTGCCTGGGCCGGCAACTGGGTCCCGACGATTTCCGGACCCACGGCCATTGAGGGGTTTCAACACCCCACCCGGCCCAGGGCCTTTGACCGATTTTGACGAAAAAACAATAGGCTTACAGGGTTTATGGATATCTACCTTCCGATTTTTTTTTTTTTTTTTAGAACGATTGGCGCAAAATTGTGACCTGTAGAGTACAGACAAACAAATAGACAGCTGACCAGCATGTTAGCCGAATCTTTCGATTCCGGCAAGCAACAAACATTGGTGAATACATAACCTCCTCCAACTTCTTTGGCGAAGGTAAAGAAACAAAAGAAAGAAAGAAAAAGAATGATCAAAGAATGTTTGAACGAGTGGGACTAAATAAAAATAAAAATTGCTGAACTCGCTTAATACGATGGCTTCTTTTCATTGTTGTTATTGCTGCCACAGAGTATTATATTCAGTTAAGAGACGTTGAAGTGAGGAGTGAAACTAACCCTTTTCCTTCCAGCATGTCTTCCCATAGCCAGATATAGACTCCTAGAAGTAGCATAAACATATATATAGACGCCACCGTGTTGAGGAGGTAAACACGTTCAATAAATGGCGTATTTTTAAAGTTTACAAGTGATACAGTGCCTCTAGACGAGTTTATTCTGTTTATGAGAGACATTTCGAATCAGACAGGCAGGATATAGGCTTCATTATCTACTCTACTATAAGCCTTTCTTAACTTGAATAAGATAATCTATTGGTAACCTTATTGAAACGAAAAGGACGTTTCGGGTTGAAGTGAGTATTAGAATGGGATGTACTGAAAGGGTTATGACAGCCTCTCTCTCTCTCTCTCTCTCTCTCTCTCTCTCTCTCTCTCTCTCTCTCTCTCTCTCTCAGGGTCCATTCCTACTCCCCTTAGTCCCAGTCCAGCTCTTTCTCTGTCTCAGTCCAGCTCTCCTACTCCTGTTCCCTCCCTTGTCCCACTCCCTTTCTCATCTCTCACTCCCTGTTTTGTCCTATCCCTCCCTCCCTCTACTCCCGCTTCTTCTCTTCGCGGGCTCCCTACCCCTACTCCCATGTCCTTTCTCTCCCACTTCCCCTCTCTCATCCCTAATCTCATCCCAGAACCAGGAGGCATAAGGTTCCTCAGCAGTCGATCCCTTTAAGTACTTCAGGGAGATGAACAAACCCTCAGGCCTTTGAGGATTGGGATGGAGGAGATTAAAGTAGATTGGTTCACTGACGACGAGTAGGAGGAAAAGATGATTGTCTCTGTGTAATCTTGGCACACACACACACACACACACACACACACACACACACACACACACACACACACACACACACACACACACACACACACACACACACACCTTAGAATGCCACTGTATACATTAGCATACCACATCCTGCCAACCTTACACATTCAAACAACGCACTATCAAACAACACACTGGCAAACATCACACTGTTGCACCATATTCTGTTGCTCTTCACGCTGTTGCACCTCACACTTTTGCATTCACACTTTGTGTCTTACGCTATCGTACTTCACACCGTTGCACCTCACACTGTTGCATTCACACTGTTGTGCCTCACGTTATCGTACTTCACACCGTTGAACCTCACACTGTTGTATTCACACTGTTGTACCTCCCACTGCTGTACGTCACACTGTTGCATCTCACTGTGCACCTTACATTGTTGCACCTCATACTGTTGCACTCATACTATTGCATCTCACACTGTGGACCTCACATTATTGTACCTCACACTGTTGCACTTCACACTGTTGTGCATCATATTGTTGTATCTCACACTGCTGTGCCTCAAACTATTACACCTCACACTGTTGCACCTCACACAGTTCCACCTCACACTATTGTACCACATACTATTGCACTCACTATTGTACCTCACACTGTTGTACCTCACACTGTTGCACCTCATACTGTTGCACCTCACACTGTAGCACCTCACAATGTTGCACCTCACACTGTTGTATCTCACACTGTTGCACTTCACACTGATGCACCTCACACTTTTACACCTCAATCTGTTGTACTTCACACCGTAGAACCTCACATTGTTGCACCTCACACTGTTGAACCGCACACTGTTGTACTTCCCACTGTTGCACCTCACACTGTTGCAGTTTACTGTTGCATCTCACACTGTTCCACCCCACACTGTTGTAGCTCGTAGTATTGCCTTTCACCGTTGGACCTGACACCGTTGGACCTGACACTGTTGAACCTCACACTGTTGCATTTCACACTGTACACCTCCCGCTGTTGCACCCTATACTACTGCACTTCACACTGTGCACCTCACACTGTTACACCTCAACTCTGCTGTATCTCATACTGTTATACCTCACAGTGCTGTATCTCTTAATATTGCACCTCACACTGTTGCCCCATACACTACTGTACTTGTTAATATTGCACCTCTTATTGCTGTACCTCATACGTTGCACCTCAAGCTGTTACACCACACAGCGCTGCACCTCACACTGTTATACCTGGCACTTCTGTACTTTATAATGTTGAACCTCGCACTTTTACGCCATACAATGTTGTAACACACTGTTGCATCTCACACGGTTGTGCCTCACACAGTTGCCACACCTTACGATGCTTTGCACACTGTTATGCGTAATACATCACACACCGCCACAAATCACAGTGTGTCACCACATTAATCACAATCACAACTTATAATACCACACCGTACACCACCACACCTTCTGCTGTGACACTAAACTGCCGCACGACATAAGCATACCACACACTGATATACCACACACCTCACAACGCCACATCACACACTCCCACGCTACACACTGCTACACCACACACTACACCACACACACTACTACATATCACACCACCATGCCCGGCATATCCTACATCACAGATAAGGTTGCCATAATACTTGCGGCCTACTTACAATGTCTACTGACCACTATGCATTGTAATGTGTTCTGTTACGGTTTTTACCTCATTCCTTCCGTCACTGAACGCACTGTAGTTATCCTGATGTCGCGCTTCCGTTCTCTTGTTTCTGGATTCTTCCCACCCCAGACATTCATGGGACACACTGATGATGATGATGATGATGATGATGATGATGATGATTCCCCTCCCCCCCTTATTTTGCTCTTGCCTCCATAAATCCTTTCCTCATTTTACGCAGCAACCCGCTCTGTTAACTATGCGGGGTGTCTGTAAAAGGTCTTAGCCATTTAATTTTCTTTTCTCAGAGAGTAACAAGAAATATCGTAAGACCAAATTAAAAAGTTTCTACCTACTCGTGAAATAAAAAACTTTCAGAATGAGAATTGTAGTGGCTGGAACAGCAAGAAACCGATAATCATACTCTTACCACTACTGGTAAATGTATGCAAAACCTTCCGTAGATTGTGTACTGTAAGTCTACATGTCCTATGATGTTATCTGCACTGAAGAAAAGTAAACATTGTTACATATAAGTCCAAAGACACTGCACCTTATATCTCCTTTCCTGTCGTTCAAGACTTGTAAACGCCCACTGTACTTCTGTAGTTATTAACAGCTGTTTTCCTCGAGATTGGCCACTCAGAGGTTCTCTTTCTATAACAAATCAGGCATATTCTGATGTAAACATTTATTCATATCCTTGTCCGTTTACACTCCGATGATTCCACCCTTCATTTTCCACCCCTCCCGTACCGACCATCACAGCCATCATGACAACACTCACGTGATAAGAGCAAGGTCTACAGAAATGACGTTTTACTAACACCCCGTCTAACCACCTTTTCGTCAGGCGAACGTTACATACAGCCTATTAACTTATTCCTTATTCGAACAGTCTGTGGCGCTGACGAACAACTTAACGTGTGGTGGCGCTGTGCATCCTGCGTTTTCACCTGGGAGACAAACCTCTCCATATTTCTCTGTACCTCGCAATGGGAAAGGACCCTGGTTCGATACTGGTGAGGCGCTGTCTACTGCAGGGGGACGTCGGTTCCTTACACGGTGTATGTTCTATGCTATACCGGACGATCCCATAGAAGCATTTGCTTACTTGTGGTTGACCGGTCTACTTGGCCAGACAGATGGGGTCAAGTAACAACAACAAACAACCAATATAACACACTCTTCAGCAGACAGCCGCCACAGTTAATTTTCTTTTGCCCTTTACAGCTACCAGCGGGTGAGTACGAGCCACACCAGCGAGCCGTGGAGATGGGCGCCTACATCACATGGCCAGACGACACCAACGCCACCACCATTGAGCACAACCACGCGGGAGGCAACCACAGTAACATCATGCTGGGTTATGTTAGTGCATTGTTACCTGAACGGGTCTCACACTAGATATTGCCTCAAAACACACGCACACACACACACACACACACACACACACACACACACACACACACACACACACAATTATGGAACTATTGGGGTTGGTACTTGGTTGTAATTTTCATTGTCTCTCTCGCTTCTAGAGGTCCCATCTAATTTAAATACAGTAGTCTGGGGTTGGAAGAATGAAACAAAGGTAATACGAGATCATACTAAGCATGGAATATGTTAAGCTGATATTGATATGAGGGGATCATAAAAATTTACTTTATTCTGTTTCAGGTGTGGCCAGAGAACAGGACAGCCTTCCCCTCGTTCTTGCGTGTGGCCGGGCAGGAGTGGTGGATGGACGAGATTGAGAGGTTCTACCAGGATGTTCAGTTCGATGGCCTGTGGATTGTAAGTAGAAAATACATGTTGTTAGGAATGAATCAGGTGAAGTGGAAGGTTTTCCTTGTGGGATCATTCGAATGTTTCGAAAGATGGAAGGATTTTAATCATAGTCATTCATCATTCATTCTGCCCTCATATTTTATTCTGCCTCATAACCTTCAGTTACATTTATTATCAGTATCATCTGCTTCCGTATCTGTTGAACCCTGCTAGCGGCAGGGGCCGGTCTACAAACGCATTAGTCTTTGAGTCACTTGTTGTAACCAGGACAGATCCAGGCCAAACCGGACCCCCAAGGGCTGCTTCAGCAGTCGTCCTTGTATCAAACTGGATGATGAGCGATATTTTCCGAGGATTTAAGTCATTCGCAAAGATTCTTTGGTTGACAACTTAATAAATGCAATAAGAGTCTTTATGAGTACGAAATCAGATTCATAAAATGACCTCTTTAGGCTCTTTCTGTTTATTTAATTGGCCAAGAATACCAAAGGGTCTGGCAATAAATAGTTTGGCAGGTCTAGTTTCATAGCCTTCCCTCATTCCTTTATTTTCCCTCTCTTATCTCGTATGGGGGAGGCGGTGGCTTAATCGGTAGAGAGGTGGCTTGCGGTCCTACTGGACTCAGGTTCAAATCCCCGCTGGGGCAGGGAACAGTTTAAGGATTTGAATTTCATTACGACAGACTTTACTGATCTACCAGAAGACCCGCCGACATGTCGTAAAAATACCCCCGCTAATACCAATACACCAGTCCTGTATGAGACAGCCCTAGCATGTATTCAGTATGGACGGTGGGTGTTAGCGCCGAAGTGGTGACCTGTTGAGGTGTACGATATGTAGGAGGACTACTGGGCCTTGGGAGCAGGTTGTGAAGCCTATGCCCAGAGTTGAGCACATAAAAAAAAAAAAAAAAAAAATCCTTTCTTTCCGCCCTTTCATTACCCTGCCTGTCACCCCATTGCATCTCGTATCTCTCCTTTTACTCTCCCATCCCTCACACGCCCCTTCTATCCCTCTCTCACCCCTTCCATTCTCCCTCACCCCTCTCATTTTCCCCTCACCCCTCCCATCTTTTCCCCAGCATTCCCATTTCTTCTCCACCCCTCCCATCCCTTCCCCATCCCTCCCATCCCTTCCTCATCGCTCTCATATCTCAGCCATACCATCTTTTCCCCACTTCTCTCATCTCTGTCCCCCTCCTGTTGTCCCGCCCTCACCTGCTGCTTCCCTTTCTCACCCCCGTCATTTCTCCTCTACCCCTATTGTCCCTCCCTCACCTACTGCATCTCTATCTCACCTCTCCCATTTCTCCCCCACCCCCTTACCCCACCAATCCCTGCTTCGGCCCTCCCGTGCATTCATGTTTTCGCAAATTGCAGACTCAGATACAGGCAAACATAGTCATTACAACACCAGCTTGCACATCCAATGGTCTTCCTACGACACTCCCTCGTTTGTATTTCGCTTGCAATGGGAAGGGTTACTTCGGGATATCACTCACCTTCTGAGGAGATGGTCCAGTCCTGCTGTGGATCGACATGGAATGATACAGATACAGATAGTGCTAGTCAAAAAAAGTTCTGTGGGAAGAATGTTCTGATCAACTCTCAGTTCTTTCAGTAATAACTTTAACAAGTCATCACCCGTTCCCCCACTAAAATTTTCAGATGGCAACATTACAAATGAACCCCGTGGGAAAGGGAATATTTTTGCCAGTACATTTGCCAGAAATTCTGCCATAGAGGAAGTCGGCCAGAACGTCCCAATACTAGAACTTGACTTTCCTGAAATTGTTCCACTTAAAATACAGACAAGACACGTAAAATCCATCCAAGACAATTTGCCAGCCAAGAAAGCTCCAGGCCCAGATGGAATTCCTCCAGTTGATTTGAAAAAGCGTTCCCCAGAACTTGCCTCTGTTCTAGCTAAATTATTCAGACTATGCATACGTAATTCTTCATTCCGTAATTCATGAAAAGAAGCCAATATCCACCCAATGCCAAAGGAAGGAGGTTCCTTTGACCCTTTTGATTACAAACCAATAGCTGTCACATCTTCTTTTGGTAAAGTATTTGAAATTTTAATTAATAAGCACATTGTTAAACATGTAGAATCCAACAACTTACTGTAATTAGTGATAGGCAGTATGGTTTTTGCCACGAAAGATCCACCATTGACTTACTCAATCTCCTGACTCATACCATCCATCAGTCAACTGGCCAACATGGAGAAACGCATGCAGTAGCCCTTGATATTTCTAAGGCTTTCGACAGAGTGTGGCACCATTCCCTGCCCTCCAAACTCCCTTGCTATGGACTGACGTCTTTTGTTCCTTTGATTTCCTCATATTTCAGTGACAGAAAAATAAGAGTAAAAGTAGATGATATATATTCCAATTTCCACTCGATTAACGCCGGCATGCCACACGGATCAGTTCTGGCGCCAACCCTGTTCCTGGTTCATATTAATGATCTCTTATCTGTCACCCACAATCCCATCCACTCATTTGCAGACGACTCAACACTTCACAGTTCATTCACAGTCAAACACCCATTTACAAAGTCTAATATCTCTAACTCTCAACTCAGTACAGCCATCTCCAAAAATCAAGACTTACCTACGATCAGTGAATGGGGACAAAACAACCTTGCCTCATTTAATGCTAGTAAAACCAAATATATACAATTTATTAATAGATAGATGTCAGTGCTACTAATATTCTCATATCCAAAAGTATTGAAATTCTCGGTGTCTCACTTAACAATGTCTTCAGGACCTCTCATGTCAGATCACTTGCTAAAATCGCCTCAGAGAAACTTGGATTACTGTACAAAGTCCGTAATTCTTCACTGACGAGCAGTTAACTATAATTTATAAGAATCATGTGCACTTTCAGCTTGAATATTGCTCACCCTTGTGGAATGGATGTGGAGAGGTTGCACTACAACAGCTAGACAAAACTCAAAACAAAGCTGTTGGAATTATTAATTACTCTGCTCTTATAAATAAATAAACTACCTCCCCTGCAAGTAAGAAGGAATGTTGCCTCCCTTGCATTATTTTACACATATTTTTATGACAAATGCTCAGACGAAGTTGCGTCAATTGTGCCACCTCTCCATGCCTTCCCTCGTGCTACACGGGCGTCTGGTAGTGCTCATGACTGGAATGTCACACAGCCATATTGCAGAACTCCTGCCTATCAGAATTCTTTTATTCCCCTAACTGCATCTCTCTGGAACTCGCTTCAAAGGAGTTGTTTCCCCCCAGACTTCAACCTACAGCTGTTCAAGTCCAACTGTTACAGATATTTTATGAATGGAGGACGCCAGTAATCTGGTGTATTTATATTTTTTTTATTCATTTGTTTTTCCTTCCTCCGCTCTGTTATATAAAAAGAAAAGGTAATGTAGAGCAGTAATATTGTCTTCTTCTGCCGCTGAGCTGTTAAATAGCAAGAATATAGGACTCATAACTAAAAATGAAATGGAAGGGGTGTAGAGCCCTATTATCGTTTTTTATGATTTCTGACTATGGGAAATATGTTACAAAATTTCTAAAATCTTCGGCAATTTAAGTTGAACGCACTGTAACTTCTGCTTTTCCCCACAGGACATGAACGAACCCGCCAACTTTGGGACGAACGAGGCTAAGCCGTTCAACTGGCCTGAGGGTGTGGACGACTGGGCTCTGTCCTGCCCTGCCTCACAGTGGGACGACCCTCCTTATGTCACGAGTAAGTGCAGTGGGAAAGGGAGGGAAGGAATGAAGGAGAGAAGCTGGGAGGGAGAAAGTAGGAGGGAGAAGAGAGAGAATGGAATGATAGACGAAGAAACGATGAATGTAAAATTCCATTACTTGCATCCTGTCTCACTGGAACGTCTTTACGGATATGTAACAGGTAGGTGGAGATAAGGAGGATAAGAAAGACAAAGTTAGGGAATAAATAAGAGAAAGAAAGGAAGGAAAGACGCAGTGAAAAGGAGAGCGAGGGGAATTACTTCAACTAGTCTGCCTCGCCTTATCTCAGTAGCATGTGCTGGGAGGGAGGGAGGGAAGGAGGGAGAGAAGGAAGGAAGGGAGGGAGGAGAGCGAGGGAGAAACTGACAAGGTGAGAGGACCCGCCTAACGTTACTGGTACTCGTAGATTAGGTGCAGGGCAGGAGTGAGGGAGGGAAGGAAGAAAACACAGAGATGGAGGGAAAGGGGAAGGAAGAGGGAAAGAATGAGAGAAAAAGTTCATAATTAACTCCTGCCCTGTCTCACACTGGAACGGCCACGCCCCACGCCAGTGGGTGTAGGGAGGGGAAGAGAACTGGGGGAGGGAGAGAGGGAGAGAGAGAATAAGGATGGCGAAGAGGGAGGAGAAAAGGAGGGAAAAGGGTGGCAAGATGAGGGGAAAAGAGAGGAGAAGAGGGAAAAAAAAGGAAGAAAAAGAGGGTAAAAGTTGGGGAGAGAGAGATGAGAAGGGAAGAAAGAGAAGTGATGAATAAGATATGGAGGATGAAGAGGGAAAGATAAATGTAAATAGGGTTGACATTCCTGTCCTACCTCATAAGTGGTTTGAGGAAGGGGGGAGAGAGAAACGCGAAAAGGGAGGGAGAGAAGGACAGAAGATTGGAAGAATGTCAATATGTAATGACGATGATGATGATGATGATGATGATGACTACTGAAGATTAAAGTCACCAAACACTTACTAAATAAGTAAGGGGTGGAGGGAGGGAGAGAAGGAGGGAAGAGTAGGGTGAGGGAGGGGAGGATGAAATGAGGGAAAATTGGAGGATTGCTGGGAGTAAAGAAGGGAGAAGAGGCATGAGGGAAGTAGGGAGGGACTTATGGAAGACAAAATAAAGGGAATGAGGGAGGGAAGAATAAAATGAAAAGAGAAGATAGAGAGGAAGGGAAGGAGGAAGGGAGGGAGACAAGGAGTAGGGAAGAAAGGAAAGGAATGAAATGTGAGGGAAAACGAGAGAGGAGGAGGGAAAGATAGAGAAGGAGAAGCACTAGTGGGGCTGGAGATACCAATTTAGTGACTAGGGTTTAAGTCCTTTCACTATGATGACGCACATTCCGCCATAATCTTTTTTACTTCCGGATGATTTTATTCACTTCAGAAAAAATGTCTCGTGATGAAGGAGTTGGTTAAGGCTATATCTAACCTTTGAGTTATATCTCTCCTAAATTAGATATAATCACAGGAGATATGAACAAAACGAAAAGAACGTCATCGAAATGAAGGCAATAAATTGCCAAGAGGTCTGTTAACTGTTGTAATGTGCTCTCAAGAAAAAAGCGTTGGAAGCTCTTCCGCAGCGTCTTAGATTCTGGATCGAGGGACATGTAAAATTAAAAATATTGATAACACTGAGCTTCTGAGGTATCATATGATATAAAGCAGTCATTCTTCATGCTCATTTCAAATTGGTAACTTTTTAAGAAGGATAATTTTAGCATGTAAAGAGTAAAAAATAAGAATATTCTTCTTATCCTTCACTATTTGACAATGCTATGGTTTACCCTCGTAGAGTCGTGTTTTGCTCAGGTTACCACTGTCAGCATACCAGTTTACTCACTAGTTCGCTCACTGATCTGTATTGCTTCACTGGAGAACACCGCAGTAGTACTTTGAAGAACAAAATTAATGGAATCCTTTAAAAAACCTTAAAAAGTACCTCAGACTCCAGAGGGTCTTTGCAGAAATGGAATAAAATTAAGACGCAGATGTGAATTTACTGAGTTGGAGGCAATTACCTGCATCATGCACGCACTTTACGAGTATTGAACATGTTCGACTTTTATGTTCAAAAGATGGTGGGAGAGGATGCGACATTGAAAGGTAACTCAAAAGTAAACTTCACACACTTCTCTCCTTGTAAAGTCTTTATATGCCCATAGACACTGAGTGACCTTGTAAGTGTGGCCAAATGGAAGCGAACCCATTTGATATGAGCCTCTTCTCAGATATGCAGGGCTTGTCTCCAAGTGGTGTGAACTGTCAGGCTTAAAGCGATGAAGAGGATGAGGATAGTGTGAATGACAATGATTTGGTAATATTCTTGACACAATGTGACAGATGACGATGATGATGATGATGATAATGATGTAGGTGATGATGATGATAATGATGAAGATAATGATGATATGATGATTAAAGTTCGAGTGATACCGACATAAAAGAAAAGTGTGAAAACGGCGATAAACTTAGCTATTTATGCTTATTCATCTTCATTTCACTTTACCCTGCAGGAAATTAATAATGACCATTCCTGATCAGCAATAATCAACAGTACTGAGATACTGACATAGCGTTACCTAGTGTCTGGCATCTGGCAAGAGACAGATAGTTACTTAGTGTGTCAGATGACGATACTTACAGAATAACTAAATGTTGCTGGAGACCTTTTATTATAATTTGGAATTGCTCAGAACAGTAATGTTTATTTGCAATTTTCCTCCCCCACTGAACTGGAAAAATGATATGATTTATGTGTTTTTTTTTTTTTTTTTTTTCAATTATAGACGTTCGCTAAGCCAAAATCCAAGATGGCTTCTGAAAGTCCCTTCAAGTCACATAATTTCTTTTGGAACATGTCATCTCTGTTAATGGACACACATCCCTGCACATCTTACAAAACACAGTGTCATCACATCTCAGCAGGAGTTCATGGAACCATTCTCGCCTGCCTAAATAGGAATACACGAGGGAATGGGTTGATAATTGGGCATCTCCTTCCCTATCTTACCCTAGAACCCTCTCAGAATGTCAGATGTCGGTGGAGGGAAGGAGGGAAATATGGGGAGGAGGAGTGGAAAGAAGTAAGAGAATTAGCAGGAGGAAAAAGGAAGAGATGGAGGGAAGGAAGGGGGGGAGGGAAAAGAGAAGGGGGGAAGAAGGGGGAAGAGGAAGGAAGGAAAAGGGAAAGAATAAGGGAAGGAGAGGGGAGAGAAGGAGAAGAAGAGAAAGGGGGAAAGAGGGAGAAAGAGGGAAAGGAGAGAGAGGGAAGGAAGAGGAGAAGACAAGAGTGGAAGTGGAGAGAAGGAAGGCACAAGGGAATGCCAGTTATGATGGAAACAGAGGTCGTTGAATAAAGTAAAAATTGCCTCATTGTTCCCCATACATCAAAAGTGGATGGAAAGAAGGAGGAAAAGATAGAGAGATGGAAGGTAAAAGGAGGGAATATTATGGAGGAAGAGAATAAAATGGACAGGGAGGAAGAGGAGGAAGGGATGAGAGAGAAGAAGAGGGAAAGAGACATAAAAGTGGTGAAGAGGCAAGATGTATTGAGGGAGAGAAACAATGAGAGGGGTAGGAAGAATAGGAGGGTGAGTAGGGCAGGAGGAAAGAAAGAGGGAAAGGAGATAATGAGAGATGGAGGAGTGAGAGGAGGGACTACATACAGAGGCAGAAAAAAAACAAAGGGAGGAAGGGAAGAAGACGAAGAAGAAAAGAGGAAGGGAAAGGAGGAGGGGGGGAGGTAATGAAAGAGGGGAGGAGAGGGAGGGGAGGAAAGAGCTAAGGAAATACTTGTTGGTAGAAAAAAAAAGGAGAAAAAATAATTAAACTCATTTGTAGTATTATAAGGTCAAATTCTTGATGACTTAGGATCTTTCGTAACACATCTGCCCCATCGACTTATTTTACACATTACTGTTTTACCCTCTCTTGATAGGATCAACTCGTAACATTTTATTGCAGGAAACGTCAGACGATCCTGTTTAAGTGGGAGTAAGTTACAGGAGCCAGAGCATAGTAGTACGGTCACCATTAACCTTCTCATGGTCAGAACAACTCGAGCATTGTGTTGTATCCTCAGAATGTCAGTACTCTCTGGTGTGTTACTGATTCAGACTAGGGTGATACATGTTACTGGTTCAAACTATGGTGATACTAATCCTTTTATTACTGTGACGTTTTTTGTACTTCGTTTTTGCCACCGACGGATGATCTCATTCAGTTTACCAAACACCTCGTAGTAAAGGGGACGAGAACCGGACTCCTATTACGCCTTCAGTACAAGAGGTCTTTCTTTCAGATGAATGAAATCATCTGGCGGCATCAAGAAATAATACTAATGACGTCACCGTACTGAAGGAGTTAAGAAGACAAATCACACACGAAAAAATGCAGATGTGTGCTATGGAAAATAAATCGCCAAGGAAGGGCTGCTGCAAAGACCCTTGTGCTGTAGAGATCACTGTTTATTGACCAGGGAGGGAGAAGATCTGTATATGACTTCCGTCCATGTATTGCATGACATTACATCCTGTGAGTGGTGGTCTGTACAAAAGGTTTTCTAGGCGTGTCTGTACCCACTCAAGAACGATTCCTCTTCCCATCACCCACCGCCCACCCTTGCGTATTATCGCTCCTCAGCTGTCCATAACTTCTTTTCGATTTCCCTCTCCTTCATATCTCGACTGTTTCGTTCTCATACACTCTCCTAGTCAGTCTTCCTATCATACTTCGACACCTTAGCTCTCCACCTCGATCTCTACTTCCCTCTCTTTCGCCTCCTTCCAACTACCTCACACTGTCACACAATCAACCAGTCAGTCTTCTTATCTCTCCACCTCGTTCTAGGTCTCCCTTTCCTTCTCCTCCTCCCAACCACCTCCTTTTCATATTCTTTTCTAGATGGTCTTTCACTTAAGCTCTCACCCAATCTATTCACTTCGTTCTCGGCCTCCCTCTTCTCCTCCCAACCGCCTCATACTTTCACAGTCTTTCATTCTCCATTCGCTCCACATGGCTTGGGTGCCACTGGGAAATTAGGCAGTATTGGAAAAGTTAGAAGTTTGACGGCTAACAGCAAGGTAACAAATTAGTCTCGGCTCACTCCCTCATGGTGGGATAAACGCTGAAGGATAAGGGTATCACTTATTTTCTCGCTAAATTTTCTGACACAAACGACGCGAAACTTCGGAACGCGAATCAGTAGCTTTTATTTTATCACTGTAATAATTGCCATCCTGTCCATTGTCAGCATCGTAGTCATCATCATCATCATCATCATCATTATCACCTTCGTCATCCTAATCATCGTCATTATTGTCGTCATGATTGTACTCCATCACCAACGTCATAATCATATCACCATCGCCACCCATGACTTTTTATCCATCATTTATCGTCCATTGTCACCACCACCACCTCTACCACCACCACCATCATTTGTGCCTATTTTCTATCAGCTGATGAACGGGATGAGCAGGATCCAGAAACAGGGGTATGAAAGCACTAAAATAGGAGAGTGTCAACACAGTGCCCAGTGAAGTAGGAAGCACACAAAATCTGACTCATTATTAAAGCCTTCGAATTTGTCTGATCTATTTCACACTCACATTATTTACACATACTACTCTCTCTCTCTCTCTCTCTCTCTCTCTCTCTCTCTCTCTCTCTCTCTCTCCATATTGAGGAATAATGAAATACTTTATTGCATGGTTCGAAGCCATATGAAGCAGGTCTATATTTTATCCTGTTATGTCAGATATTCATGTTATCCCCTTTAGTGCGGGCATGCTTTTTATATTACATTCTTGCTTCCATTTAACGACTGCATTCAGCAGTTTAGTTGAGGACACACTGTTCTAACTGGAGAGGTTAGGTATAGGCTAGCCATCTATTGCTTCCATGCTCAAGGTGAATGAAATCTTTGCATATCGGTGATTCTTGTGGAAAAGCAATCAATTTTGCTACAACGAAATTCCAATCAAACTGTTCTCTGTCTCAACCCGAGGTCGAACCTCGTCCTTTCGAGTGGTAGATGTAATTCCCAAACACCTGACCACCACCACCTCATGTACACACCTAACTTTGAGCAGTTTATTTGTTCATTTAATTAATGAATGAATGAATTAATTAATTAATCATTTTGACTTCCTTACATACTTGTATATTTATTTAAGTAGACGATGGAATTAAGAGGAAGACATAGTAAAAAGTAGTGTTCCTTTATGCCCAATCGACACTTCTAATATTCGCTTGGTCTTTACACTTCGATAGTCTGCTTTGAAACGCCGAGGACAGAATAAGGGAGGGGAAAGGAAAAGATGAATGGAAGGAGGGGAAAACGGAAAAGAGAAACAAGGGAGGGATAAGGAAGAGTGAAATGAAGAAAATATAAAGAGTTGTGAAAGGAAAGAAGAAAGGAAGGAGGGAGGAAAATGGATAAGAAGGGAGGAAAGAGAGAAAAAAGAGGGAGAGAGGAAATGAAACGGGAAAGGAAAGGAAAAAGAGAGAGGGAGAAGGGGAAAGAGGAGAGTGAAATGACTGGAGATAGAAATTAAAAGACTGATGAAAGGAGAGAAGAGGGGAAAGGGGAAGGGAGGGAGGAAAAACGGAAGAGGAGGATGGAATTAGAGAGGGAAGGAAAGAGGGAGGAGAGGAAGGAGGGCAGGGAAAAGGGAAAGAAAAAAAGGAAAGAGGTGGAGGAGGGGGAAGGAGGAGTAGAAGAGGAGGGAGAGAGAGAGAGAGAGAGAGAGAGAGAGAGAGAGAGAGAGAGAGAGAGAGAGAGAGAGAGAGAGAGAGAGGTGGAGGAGGGGGAATAAGGAGTAGAAGAGGAGGGAGAGAGAGAGAGAGAGAGAGAGAGAGAGAGAGAGAGAGAGGGAGAGAGAGCGAGAGGTGGAGGAGGGGGAATAAGGAGTAGAAGAGGAGGGAGAGAGAGAGAGAGAGAGAGAGAGAGAGAGAGAGAGAGAGAACCAGAAAAGAAAAAGAAGCAAGGAAGACAAAGAAAATGGGAGAGAGGAGGAAACTAAGGAGAGACGGAAGTAGAGAGGCAGGGAAGAGGAGGAAAGAGAGGAAACGAGGGAGGGAGGAACAGGAAGGAGCTAGAGAAGGAGAGAGAAAAGAAGGGAAGGAAGAAGAGATGGAGGAAAAACGGAAGAGAGAGGGAGCTAATGGGGGGGAAAAGGAAAAGAAAGGAGGAAAAAACGGGAGGTAAAAATCGACCTGTCACTCTGGATGGCCTTCTGTATGTCACGAGGGGAGGGAGAGGGGAGGGAAACAGGAGGAGGGGAGAGAAGAGTGGCGAGATGTAGAGAAAGAATTGTCAGAGAGAGAGAGAGAGAGAGAGAGAAGGAAAAGAAATGAGAGATGGAGGGAACGAAGGAATGAAGGAGAGGAGAAAGAAAATAAGAGATGGAAGGAAGGAAGGATGGGAGGAAAGGAAGGATAGATGGAAGGAAGGAAGGGAAGGGAAAACAGAGGAAAGGAAAGGGAGAGGGGAATGGGAAGGAAAAAAAGGATGGAAGTAGGAAATGAGAAGGGAGAGGATGAATAAGAAGATGACAGGAAGGAAGGAATGTAGAACTGAGAATTTGGAGGAAAGAGAAACGTATAAAAATGGAGAAATGAAGAAGGAGGGAAGGATGGAGAGAAAGCAGGAAAGATGAATGAATGGGGGTAGGAAAGAAGAAAGGATAAAGGATTAACGAGAGGGACAGAGGGAAGGAAAAGAAGAAGAGAAAGCATGTAAAGGAGGAAGGAAATATGGAAGAAGGAAGGAAGGAAGGGAAAAAGGTAGGGAAAAAAAGAGAGAAGAGAAAGAAAGGAGCAAAAAAGAAGGCAGCAGAGAAGAACGGAAGCAAGAAAAGGAAGACAGATTGAAAAAGAAGAGTGAAGATATGAAGGGAAAGATAGGAAAGAGACAGTGAGGGAGGAGAGAGAAGGAGAGGGGTTAGGACGGGACGGAGGGGAAGAGAGATGGGAAGAGAGTGAAAAATTTAAGTAATGAGAGTGGATGAGAAGTGGAGGAAACGAAGAACGAGGAATGAAGCATAGGGAATGAGGAAAGAGGAAGAGGCGAAGGAAAGAGGGAGGAAACGAGCAGAAGGAAGAAAGAGGGAAAAAGTGGATGGGAGGGAGGGAAGAAGCGGGGAGATGGAGGAAAGAGGTTAAAAACAGAGGAATGAGAGGAGAATACAGGACAAAGAGGAAGAAATTGTAGAGCAGAAAGGAAAAAACTAGAGAAAGAGGGAAGAACCAAAGAGGAGGAGGAGAAGAGAGGAAAGGAAAAAATTGTGGAGGAGAAAAATAGGGGGAAGGAACGTAGGGAAGGAATCAGAATGCCAAGTGATCATAGTAAAACGATCTAGTAGTCGTTGATAAGTCACTTCGTCGGGTAGAGAGACTTCCTGGCACTTCTTCCTTATCCGTATACTTCTTTTACAGGTCCTCCAGTTTTGCGTTTACAGCACGGTTCAAGTTTAGAACAGTGAGGCAGATCTGTTTGTTTGTACTGGACTGGATGGATCTCGTTAGAGGAGACACACTATTGAATCTACGGTACCACGAAATTAAGGAGTAATATCTCTGGATTGAAAAGTATTGCTCGAAAACGGAAGCTGCCTTTAAAAGCAGAACTGGGGGGAACTGTGTTAATACATTCTTGTATGAAATACACGCAATGTCAGTATACGGGAAGAACCGGTAATATAGTTTCAGTATTCTTCCCTTAGGCCACCGACACGCTGCAACACATAGACTCTCAGCCCATTGCCCATTTGCCGAGTTCTTCGTTTTCATTACCCACAACTTTTCCAAGATGTACAGTTGCCATCAGACGGGCCTTTAATACAATGGTATCTTTACGATCAGTCAATAAAAGCTGTTAAAAAACATTGTGTAGGCGGAAAATTACCAGTTCTTCATCTTGAATGCCGGGCTATAGCAAGAGATTAACACTAGATTATGGTGCTACTCACAAAGTACTATGGTAAGAATGCAGGGGTATAGTAATGCTGTATTATGCCACTGAGCTATGGGAATTAGGCTGCAAAAGAACGAAAGTCTTCGCCAAGTGCAGGTGAAGGATTTATGGTCAGCCTTTCAGTCTCTGTTCTCTCCACTTGACCAAATTTTCATAAATGTTTACGGAGTTTTGTGCTTTTTCATAGTTTTCTCTAAATCTAGAAAAAAAAGTTTCTTTGTCGAAATTAGCTAATGCTTGAACATAGGGTGGTAGAACAAAATTCACTGGACATTAACCCACTGGACAAAAACTCACTGATTAAAAACGCATGAGGACAAAAGCCCACTGGATCCAGTTTCATTTACAGTTTTGATAAAACAAATGTGTAGTTAGACAATAAATTTTAGCTCAGACCTAACCATTTCATTACTAAACTGTTTGTAAAAGATGCAGAGAAGAGCATCATTCGTAACATTTGTAACATGGTAGCACTGAATGCTGTAGTTCGTAAAATACAAACAATCAGTCAAGAAAGGGCAAAGACCGCGGGGCGCATAGCTTCATTCACCTTCTGACTCCACCCACGCGGGTCCCTCTTTGCAACCCTCCAGGCAGCTGTTCTTCCTCCTCTAAGTATCTCCCGACAGGAGTGATCGACCTGATCCAGCCATGAGTTACGTGGTCTTCCCCTTGGCCTCCTCCACCCTGGGTTAACTCATTCAGAGCAGGATCAGCCTCAGGAAAGCAGGCCACGTGCCCATATAGCTGGAGTTGGCGTTGACATGTTATGTGGGTAATAGGCCTTGATTCAGTCTCACGGAGTAGTCGCCCGTTATGCACCCGGTTGTACCAGCGATATCCCTTGATCCTGCAATGACAGTATCAGAGGAGTCAATTTGCAGCTTCAAGTCACTGCTTAGTGTCTACGTCTCACAGCCATAAAGTAAAACACGGAGTACCAGCGTCTTGAAGATGCGAATTTTCGTCGTTCTACACAAAAAACGACAGCACCAAATATTTGAACTGAGTAAATCCATAACCCCATAGGTCAGACCAGTATGGCAAGAGATCTCATTGTCTGATCTACTGTTGTTTTGGACCACACTACCAAGATAAGTGAATCTTTCCAAGACTTCTATACCCTCATCACATGCTTGGACAGACTGAACTGCTTCATCCAACAAGCCATCAAATGCCTGGACCTTGGTCTTGGTCCAAGAGACTTTTAATCCCAATAGCTTCTCATTCTCATTAAATTCCTTGAGGGCACTCAGTAGTGTCTCCAGTTACTCTGCTAGGATAACAGCATCATCAGCAAAGTCAAGGTCGGTAACCCTGAAATTGCCAATTGATACCCCAAGGTGACTGACTCACAGCCCGGTTCAGTACCCAGTCCATACATGTGTCGAAAAGTGTGGGGGCAAGAACACTTCCCTATCATACACCAAAACTTACTGGGTAGAAGTTGGATGTTCCCACCCCCCCTCACACACTTTACAGCACTCTCAGCATTTGAGGACAAGCCAACAATCAGTCAGATTATCCATGGGGAGATCACATAGAGTCCAAGAAGTTCCTGTAGTACCTCCCGATTTACTGAGTCAATTTCCTTCTTGAGGTCCACATTGGCTGCTAGCAGACCTTGTTGAAACTCAAGATGGCATTCCACAAGAACTCGAAGAGCTAGGATACGGTCAGCAGTAGACTTCTTGGGCGTGAATCCATTTTACTTAGGCCTCTGAAACTTTAGCAAATGGTCTCAGATACGCTTCACCCCCAGCTTTGATCAGTTCTGCTGGGATGTCACAAACACCAGCTGCTCTACCACTTTTAAACATTGCCACTACCTTCTTGATCTTATCTAGAGAAGGCATGACTGCCTCAGTTGGTGGGACAGCAGTCAGTTGCTGCACACATCTAACAGAAGCTCTCCACTGGGAGGTTCAGCCATATACAGCTGCTCAAAGTACTGCTTAGCTGAATGAGCTCCATACTCACTTGCCCCCAACACGAGTCGTCCATCTGCTGTCTGAACAGTTTACCTGAGAGGTGAATCTGGAGTGGAGCTTTTTCTAGGGCTTGGTAGGTGAGTCAAGGTCATTTGCATTAAAATTGTACTCCATGTCCTCAGTGTTTTCCCTGACATACCTCTCCTTGTCCCTTCTCAGTGAAACTATTTCCTGTCAAGACAGAAGTCTGTGCTGTTCCCGATCATCAGCCAGTCTGGCAGCACAACTCTCCGCAGTTGTTGGGGGGAGCGCGGTAGCTCATTGGTAGGGTGTCGGGCTTGAGACTGTGAGGTCGAGAGTTCGCCCCCCGCCCTGGTGACTGCCGTGCTGGGAGGGATAGGGCTCTCCCGTCACCCTAGCAGGGCTATATGATCTGATAACGTCTATCTCAGGGGATTAATCCTCTTTCCTCCTCAGTTGTGGTCAGCGTCCCCTGCGAGATGAATCCTCTCCTTGATCTCGGGCAGTCTCCAGTACACTCATCAGCTGCTGGCAGGGTAGCATGCTTAAAGGTATCCCATCGTTCAACAGGATCCTCAGCAGCGTTGAACACTTCAAACCGATCTGAGACTGCCACTGCATACTGTACTCCTCATCCCTGAGTTTCTCAAGATTGATGGCATCTTGAGAATCTCTCAGTTTTGATTTGTAGCCTTAGAGTAGCAACAACAAGCCTGGGATCAGTAGCAAAGAACTCTGCACCCCTGAAAACCCTTCATTTCTGAAGGATCCTCCAGTGAGTTCTAACAAGAATGTGATCAATCTCCTTAGCAACTTACGGTATTGGGATACAAAGTCCATTGGTGAATATTTGGCTCCTGGAACCAGGATCCAACAATTATTTACTTACGTGATTTGGCGAAATTCAGAAGGTAAGAGCTATTGGCATTCCTGGTTCCAGAGCCATTAGGACTACCCAGTCCCTAAAGTCCTCCCTGTCAGTGCCAGTATCTGCACTAAAGTCGCTGAAGACCAGGTGTGTATTCTGCGAGGGGCCCTGTTCCACAAAAGAGTCAAGTTTGGTTTAGAATAGCTCTTTTTCTTCAAGATCACTCATCTCAGTTAGAGTGTACACTGCAATAAGAGAGATGAAGCCCAAGGAGTGCTTCAGTCTAACCAACATTATACGTTCATCAACCGGAGTAACACGGTTGAAACAAGAGATGAAGTGAACAGCAACTGTCAATGTGACACCCCTAAGATGGGCACCATCATCACAGCCAGACCAGTAGTACCTGTAACCATCACTAATGATCTCACCATGCCAAGGTCGCCTCACTTCAGAGAGTCCAGCTATGCCGACCCCCCAGTCGCTCCAACTTTCATGATAACAAAGGCAGTCGATCATCCTTTGCATGGCTTAGAACATTCCAAGCCCCCACCTGCAGTGCCCTCCAAAGGCACTGTGTGGGGGGGCTTGGAAGTATAAAATTAACCCTTTATGAAAAAGTCGTATCATTTCAGATACTAAGGTATTTAGAAATGGAAGCAGTGTCCAACAGCTCTCAGGAACATTCCTGTCGAGTTTCTGCCAATGAATAAATCTTTGAATAGGTTCTTTAAACGTTTCTAAAAGCCACATATTTTTTCCATTACTCATTTACTTGGAGGTTGCTCTCTCCTTACATGCGACACCATTTAGTTGGCTAGGGTGTCATCTTTCCTAATATTATCAGTAACTGTACAGAATGGTGGATGAGAAGGGGGTTGTCCATCAAAAACTGCATACTGTACCTTCCTAAACCATTCCTAATAAGAGATGCTAATGAACATTTTTATGGTGAGCTTTTTGTCATCTGCACTTAGTCGATGAATTTCTGCCCGGTGAGTTTTTGTTCAGAATACTTTTGTCAGGTGAGTTTTTGTTCATTCACCATAGTGTAGACCTGGGTTACATTTATCTTGCATGTCTTGTCCAGTTTTATTATTAGACATGCAGCTTTCTCGTTTTTCCCAGAGAATTCTTCAGTATTGTCATTTATGTATTTATTGGTCAGAAATCCTGCACCATGATACTTACTTTCATGTGTATCTCTGTAGTACAGTACGTGACCACCTGATCTTCTAACCTCAGTAAGACCTATCTCAGTACTTCAAGAAGAACAGAAAATCTAGCAACAAGGTTTTGGACATTATAAGTCCCAATATTTAAGTTCCGAATGAGATTAGCTTTTCTTCCCCAGAGATCCTTAGCACCACATGTTCTGGAACAAGTCTGGTACCCGCCACGGTCAGCTACTCCGTCACTGCTGGATATGACTTGGAAGAACCTGTCACAGTGGCTTGGAAAGGAAGTTTGACCCAGTAAATCTTACCGAATCGGTTCAGGTGGTTACTCTGAGGGGGAACACTTTACAACTGATCCCTAACAGTGAAATTGTCCAGTACAGTTGTACCTAACCAGTATACACCAGCTTCGCTGATCACTGGGATGCACGAGCGTCTTTCTCAGGGCAAGGCAGTGCTCCTTCGAAGAGGTTATTTTCATTTACCTCAGTACAAAGACAAAGCAGACGGTAATTATTATTATATTAAACTGAATAGCAGTTAGACAAGAAATAATGTCTTCTCAGATTTATTTATTTTGATAGAAACTTGGAGCATTATGAAGAAGTTCCTAATACTTTTATGTTCTAAACAATGTCATATATGTTGTCAGGAAATTTCACAAGACTTATAAATAAGGATGCACTTACACTCAGTGTTCCATATTCATCAGCAGAACACCCATAGGCTAAGAACGACCGAAGCATAAAATCCCCCTTTACCTTTTCGGTAAACTGTAATGGTCAGCTCAGGAGCTTTGTTCCACTGGCTCCCTGTACTTTTAACCAAACCCCGACAGTCTTTTACAGGCAATGTGTCCATGTATTTCGAAACGGATCTGGATGTTGGCTCAGTTAATTGATATTTCTCTGGAAAGAAAACTTTTTGCATCTTTCCAGGTTACTTTTTGAAAAAATTCTTACGTCATACACCCTTACAGAGGCGGCAGCTGCAGGTCCTTCACACCGCATGAGCGACAAGACTCTGTGCCTGTCAGCCCAAGATGGTAACTTCACCCACTATGACGTCCACAACCTATACGGATGGGCACAGACTGAGCCAACATATAGGTATGAAGGCTGTCTCTGTGTTTACAAGGGAAGTGAACTTCGCAGAACTTCCCCTCCCATGATCCTAAACCCACAATTCAGTCGATATACATAAATTTATTTTAACTGAAATTTAACTGGTCTATGCTTATCCACTTATGTCAGACTGTTTGCCTCAGTGTTTATGAATATTTTTATCAGTCTGTACCTTTGGAGCACTGGATGCGAGAGGGATGTCTGTTGAGCAAGGAAGAGTGGCTGTGCATGACAGAAATAAATGGAGAGAAATTGTGAATGAATAAGTGATGACGCAGCCCTGAGGGGATATTCTCCCGCATTTGGTCGGATCAGCTAGTCAGGTCAGGTGCGGGTAAGGGGATGGGTCTGTTATGATGTGGCAGGGGTAAACCAGCTCTGCTGTCGGGCCCTGCTGCGGATGTCACTGATTGCATTGCGCAGTTGACCCTTGTGCGGTGTGGTGCGGTGAGGATCTGTCCGTTCTCCCCTTGGGGCTAAGATGCGAATGAATGTATTTGAATGGATGAGTAAATGGGGAGTGTGTCGTCCTGTCTCGGCTACCTCCCTTTCCTTGGGGGAAGCAGCCTAGGTATATAGATAGATAGACCTTTGGACTGGTGGGCACAGAAAGAGACGACTCAAAGATAGGTTTGCTTTGTATTTATCTTTCTGCATCAAACACATCATGAGCAACAGCACAAGTTAGTCTACTGTAGGGCGAAGTCTTGTCTCATCTTTCCCCACTCTGGTCTATTGTATTGGCTGTTAGTCTGTTCCACCCAGTCCAACCCAAATCTGCAAATTCCATCTCTCCATCCTGTTCTTAAATCCTGAAGTTCGCTTAGTTATTTAGTTAATAAAATGATTTTTTTTTTTTTTTGAACAACAGCAGCAACGAAATCGAACTAGCTCTCGTGGCTGTCTTGCATCTCGTGTAAGATACAGTATATTCGATAAGTCTGGACACTATCTCTCCCTTAAACCTTCCCCTTTAGTAAACGGCCATCTTATTTATTCTGTTCATATCACCAGCAGATGACTTTATTGAGCTTAAAGAACACCGCTCATAGTGCGTTTTCGTTTTCGTTTTCGTTTTTAAAGGCTCCAACATGCTTGCATGTGTCGGCCTTGGTCACCTAATGGCGGCTCTCCACGCTGCACGATCCATTGCAGCCTCCCTGTTCAGTCCCTTAACCCTAAGGTCACACTTAATGACCTCGTCCCATGTCTTTCTCGGTCTACCCCTCATAACCCCACCCCCAATATTAACACTTCTCACCTTCCTCACCCAATTATCATCCCCCATCCTCTCCACATGTCCAAATCACCTCAATCTACCTCTCCTCATCACAACACCAATACACTCCAGTCCCATCCTACCTCTCAACTCTTCCATTGTAAACCCAGCCCCTCCAGGCCTTGGACGCAGGGACGCACTGCACATCCACCTAATCATTGTCATTTCTGTACGTCTGAGCCGGCGAATGTCTTCCTCCTGCCCAGGTCTCACTGCCATACAGCATTACACTCCTAACACACGCTGCATACAAAGACCCCTTAGCACGTAGGGAGAGCCCCCTCAATGTCAGGAGAGGCAAGAGCTCCCTGAACTTCTTCCAACCACTTCTCACCCTAGCTACAGAGCTAGCTCCAGCCCCACCTCCAGCACACAACATGTCTCCTAAATAACAAAACTCTTCCACACACTCAAGAGATTCACCAGCAAGTTCAATCCTTTCACGTCTGACGATCTCCACTGCTCACCCCGGCACGCCTTACACACAAAATCAGCATTATCTCGCAGTCTACCTCTGATACCACTACATCTCTTATGCACCCATTTATCACACACACCGCACAAGATGGAATTACTTCCCACGCCCTTGTGGCAAACTGCACATGGCCACTCTCCCTCGTCTTTGACAGTACCGCCACCAACCCTAGATATCATCACTTTTGTTTTATCTGCATTTACCCTTAAACCCTTTTGCCCCATACCATCTCTCCACTTCCTAAACCTTTCCTCCGCCTCCCTTTCATTCTCTGCAATCAACACCAAATCATCAGCATACAACAACTCCCACGGGAGTCCGTTTCTAAAGTCACGTGAAAGGGCTTCAAGTACCATGATAAACAACATGGGACTCAAGACTGACCCCTGATGCACACCAACATTCACGGAAAACTCATCACTCAAATCTCCATTCACTCTCACCTGGGTGTGAGCACCCACATACATGGCCATAACCACCCTAACCAGCCACTCCTCCAAGCCAAGCTTTCTCATTGCCCACTTCACCACCTCTCTAGGGACTCTGTCAAAGGCCTTTTCCAAATTAACAAAAACAAAATAAAGATCCCGTCTCCTACCAATATATTTTTCCTGAAGCTGTCGAACAATGAATATGGCATCAGTGGTCCCCCTACCTGGCATAAACCCAAACTGCATCTCATCAATATTCACTCTTTCTCTAATCATACCTTCTAAAACTCTCTCCATTACCTTCATTATCTGATCTAAAAGCTTTATACCTCTATAATTCCCTCTTTCCAGGGCATCACCCTTCCCTTTATACACATTTACAATTACACTCTTCAGCCAATCATCTGGGACAACACACTCATAAATAATCCTATTTATCAGGTCAGTGACTAAACTCACCCCTATATCGCCTGAGGCCTTCAACATTTCGGCAGTCAACCCAGACACACCTACTGCCTTCCCCACCCTCATCCTGCCTATTGCCTCACTCACAGTAGCAGTATCAATCAAAGGCCAAGGGCCAGACACTGGATCTGCTGGCTCCAAACCTTCCCTGTCCCAGTCAAACTCCTCATTCAACAACCGGTTATAATGCTCTCTCCATGCATCTTTAATATCCTCACTGTTCACCACTACCCTTCCTTCATCATTCTTCACACACTGCTCACCTATGATATCCCGATTATCCCTCCTCACCTGACCTGCCACCCTAAATATATTTTTCCTTTCCCCATGATTTAGGTTATCAAGTAATTGTCTCTGTGACTCAGACTTTGCCCTGTATACCTCTCTCCTAGCCCTACGCTTGGCAGCCAAATATTCCTCTTTGCTACCACCCTTCTTCCATTCCCGGAAAACCCTTCTTTTCTCCTTAATTGCAGCTTCTACACCCTCATCCCACCACCAAGTTACTTTATGTCTTGGTGGTCCTCTTGTCCAGCCGCATGTTACATCAGTAACTCTCAAGAAATTGTTCTTGAGGGCTCTGTACTGTTCATTAACGCCTCTGTCTACAGCTCCCTGTTCAGCCACCACTCTCCTCAACTCGCTATAGAAGGCATCCCTTACTACTTGGTTTTTCAGCTTCCATATTTTCCTCCTAGGTACATAAGTCCTCTTTTTCATCACTTGTTCTTTAAGCACCATATCACAAATCAATAGTTTGTGCTGCTGCACACACTCCTCACTTCCTATAACTTTAACATCCCTCACTAACCTCCTATCGGCCCTCCTAACCAGAAAATAATCTATCTGACTGCTATTTCCCCCAGACTCATACGTAATTAACCTACTGTCTCTTTTCCTAAAATATGTGTTGCACACAATCATGTCCGTTGCCTCCCCAAACTCGAGTATCCTTTTCCCGTCTGCATTCCTTAGACCATATGCACATCCCCCATGCACTCCTTCATAACCTTGTGCTGCTTCACCTACATGACCATTTAAGTCCCCTCCCAAAATCACTATCTCATCATCCCGCATACCACCCACTACACGTATTAAATCATCCCAAAATCTATCTTTCTCTGATTCATCCAATCCTGCCTGTGGAGCATATGCCGATATAATCACAGCTATCTTTCTTCCCAACAGAATTTTCACAACCAATATCCTATCGCTTACTCTCAAAACATTCATAACACATTCCACCCATTTCTTCGCAACCATCACACCAACACCTCCATATCCGTCTGTCCTCCCCTGCCAAAACAACTTATAGCAACAGTCCTTCCCAACAATCTTTCTGGCTGATCCACCCCTGTACTGGACTTCCTGCAAACATGCCACGTCCACCCACCTCCTACTGAATGCCTCAACGACTTCCCCTGCTCTTCCCCTCAAACTTCCCACATTCCATGAACCCACCCTCATCCCCATGGGTGATTTACTGTCCTCAGGCTTGCTTTGAAACCTTTTTTGTTTTGTCATCTTCAGTATTAATAAATGGGGACAGACACAGCACAGGTCCCACTCACCGCACAATCCCAGGTCCAGGCAATGGATCTGGGACCCCTAGCCCACCAGCTTACCAGTGGCTGTGGTAGTGGCCTCGGGGCACCCTGCCAGGACAGCTGCAGGGACACCCTCCAAGCGCGTCTTGGCACTGCAACTATCCCGCCATTATACACCCACTGATAGGGCAGCCTCCTGGGACGCTACTCCCAGGTTCGGGCCCCCTCTCTATTGGGCGGAAGCGGCAGCCTGGGAACCGCAATGCCCTGTACCCTCTAGCACAGGCCCGAGCCCCATCTCGCTCTGGACCCATGATCTATGCCGGCGGAACCCCTGCCACGCCTCCCCCCAGAAGTCCGCCACTAGGTAGCGGGGGCAAAGTTTTCTGGCCGCATGCCCTTGCTGGCGCCAACCCCTGTAACGTAGTGGGATACGTTGTGTGAAATGTAAAGTGCATGTGGTGTAGTGCATAGATAGTTAGAGGAAATGTTTGGGAGAGTATGCTGGTCTACTCTCCATGTTACTGTCACACTGAAAAGGTCAGCAAAGGGGGATGGTTAGATAGCTAGTGAAACAGGAGCTCCAGCTCTCCCTATCACCAGCATTCCCATTCCCCTCGGGAGTACTACCCTGTTCGGCCCGTTTTAGTTTTCCTTATATTGCCTGTACCCATGATCTCACCTCCTTCTGTCTATCTGTTTCTCTATCTCTTTGTCTTTGTCTGTCTGTCTGTCTGTTTGTCTGTCACTCTCTCTGTCTGGCTCTGTCTCTCTGTCTTTGCCTGTCTCTCTGTCTATATTTCTGTTAGTCTTTTTGTATGTCCCTGTTTGTCTCTTTCTGTCTGTCTGTCTCCGTCTCTGTCTGTCTGTCTGTCTCTCTGTCTCTGACTTTGTGTCCGCCTGTCTGTCTGTCTGTTTCTGTCTGTCTGTCTGTCTGTCTGTCTCTCTCTCTCTCTCTCTCTCTCTCTCTCTCTCTCTCTCTCTCTCTCTCTCTCTCTCTCTCTCTCTCATACCCCGCTTACTTGCTGTACAATCACAAACAAAAGATTGCACCTTTCTCGGTCAGGTTCTGGCACAATATTATGGTGATCACTTGATGGCAACACCCGCCCTACTTCGATCCCCTTGAATTTCAACGAGGCGTGAGTGTTGCCATCACGTGATTACCAAAATACCAGGCCGAAAAATTTACAAACTATCATTTTGGGCGGTACTTACCTCCCTGGCAGCCTACTTACTCTTACCTTCCTATCTGCTTTCCTACTTACCTACTTACCTACAAGTCTATCCATCCATTTATTCATTCATCCATTCATCCATCCATCCATCCATTTGTGTATTTATTCATCTTTATCTGTCTAGATCTATGTCTGTCTACCTACCTATCTGTCTGTCTGTCTACCTGTCTACTTACCTACCTGCCTATCTACCTATCTGCCTACTTACCTACCTACGTATCTGTCTGTCTGTCTACAGCAGAGGTTCCTAAATTTTGCTGGTCATTCTCCATATTTGCGAGAATATCTTTGATGATCTCCTCCTACTCTCAAAATGGGGAATTCCCCCACCCCTTTGGGAAATTTAATCTTAAATAATTCTAGACTCTAGAGTTGTTCTCCCCATTTAGCGGTGCTTTTTAACTTGTAACCTGAAGGAAACTAGCGTATATATTATACATATTTTTACAGAGTTTTGGGAATATTCAAGAGATTTTGTACTTTTATATAGCATGCTAATTATTTGACGACAAAAATTCTAACTTTACTCTTAAAAAAGGCAGATTTAAAGCCAAAAAAAGCATTTGACCATAAAATAAACAAAATCTATAACCAAAAGTACAATACAAAAGTTACTGTGTCAGTTTTGGCCTTATATCTTTATGCCTCCCTTCCCCCTGGAATGTCCAAATTTTCCCTCAGGGGGATATTCTTCTCCGTTTGGGACCCTCTGATATACAGTATCTGTCTGTCTACCACAGAGTGGTGCAGATTGTTACTGGGCAGCGCGGTCTGGTGGTGACTCGGTCTACCTTCCCAGGCAGCGGCCAGTGGTCTGGGCATTGGCTTGGCGACAACAGGTCCAACTGGACCGACATGGCGCACTCCATCACAGGTCAGGTCAGGTCAGGTCAGGCGGGGCCTAACTCAGGAGGGCATACGTGAGATCAGGAGAGGCATAAGTAAGGTCATGTCAGGTTAGGTCATTCGATCAAGTGAAACAAATTTTGTCTCTTTAGAATAAAGTTTGGTTGTCACATCAGGTCAAGTGGGGCACATATCAAATCTATATGGGCATAGTTATTTCTTGAAGGCATAGCTCAATTTAGGAGGGTCATAAGTCACGTCAGGTTACGTCATGTTATGCACTTCGGCCAGGTCGTCAGGTAGTTAGGTCAAGTTGCGTCAGGTCATGGGGGGGGCACCAGGTTAAGAGGGGCGCAGATCAGATACTAACTACGCATTCCCAGGCTGGGGTCCCGAAGACGAAGGCTTGTAGAATCCTTACCGTGTACAGCGGATTCTTCGTTACCCAGTGATTACAGGATTTGCAGCCCACTCTGATAGACAATGTAATCCTTTAAGCGGGAGGTAGTAGGCTGAAAATTATTCCTTTAGAATAGAAAAGATTAACTTGCACTTCTTTTTGCTTGTCACTATTTCCCTGTCTACCTACCGTACCTCCTTATACCACCCTGCCTACCTACATTCCTGGCTACATCCTTACCTGTCTCCGTGCCTACCTAGCAACACACCCACTCGCCTTTCTACCTGCTATCCTGTCTACCTACATTTCTACCTACCTCCCTACTTACCTACCTACCTACCCACCTGAATCTGTACGTGCCACACTGCCTGCCTACCTCCCTGCCGACTTCCCAGCCTTGCGTACCTCCCTACCAAATCCCTGTCTACTTCCTCCCTTGCCTACCTACTTACCTATCTACCTGCTTATCTACTATATCTACCTATCTCTCTACCTACTACCTCCTTGTCCATCTCTCTGCCTCCCTACTTACATCCCCGGCTACTCCCCTACATACTCCTCTGCCAGTCTCCTTGCTTACCTTCCTTCGTTCATGCCTACCTACCTACCTACCTACTGACCTACCTACCTACCTACCTACCTACCTGCCTACCTACCTACCTACCTACCTACTTACCTACCTACCTGCCTGCCTACCTACCTACCTACCTACCTACCTACCTACTTGCCTATCTACCTACCTACCTACCTACCTGCCTACCTACCTACCTACCTACCTACCTACCTACCCACTCACTCGACTTCTCACTTGTCCCCTTGCCCACCTGCAACTCTACCAACATCCCTGCAACCTCTCTGCCAACCCAGCTTCTTACCTATCTCCCCACCTACCTCCCTGTTTACCTACTTACCTTTGCCACAGAAGTTCTTACCTCATACCTACATCTGCGCTTGTCTCCATGACCTTATGAGTAAACGACACAGGCAGACATTTAAGTTTTTTTGCAATTTGCCGGAATCTGGTGCACTGTATGAAAATTGTGATGCTGGAATAATTTACTGCATTTTGTACGTCATTTCCAATTATATTAATGACATGATTATCTATCTATTTATACTCAGACGCCATAATTCCTTAAGGGGTGGCCGTTTGTGTCTGAGTTAGTTGTTTTACGGGGAGGGCACTAACCCTCCACCAACCCAGTTGTTGACACTTAGGGAACACGTATAGGTTGGTTATATGGTTACCCCCCCAGCGTTGTAAATGGTTTCCTTGCTTACAGGAAACCATTAGGCTTGTCATTCAATGTAAGCCGCCTGAAAAGAAAAGAAGAGTAATAAAAAGTGACGGGAAAAATGGGAAAAATAGGGAGAGAGGAGGGCAGACACAAAAAGGATGATAAACGTGATGAAAGAAGTAAGCAACACTAAATCAAGTGAACGGATGATGGTGAGAAATAGGAGGAGAGGAGGGCAGACGCAGAAAAAAAGATGATAGACGTGAAGAGAGAAGTAGGGAGCACTACATCAAGCGAATGAATGATGGTAAGAAATAGGAAGAGAGAAGGCAGACACAGAAAAAGAATGATAAAGGTGAAGGAAGAAATTGGCAGCTCCACATCAAGTGAGTGGATGATGGTGAGAAATAGGAAGAGAGAAGGGCAGACACAGAAAAAGAATGATAAAGGTGAAGGAAGAAATTGGCAGCTCCACATCAAGTGAGTGGATGATGGTGAGAAATAGGAAGAGAGAAGGGCAGACACAGAAAAAGAATGATAAAGGTGAAGGAAGAAATTGGCAGCTCCACATCAAGTGAGTGGATGATGGTCGCCACTACCGACCACCATGATTATATTCTTGTAAAAATGAAAAAAAAAAAAAAATCACACCTCAGTCCTTAGAATCAGTCTGACTGTGACCGGTAGCCTAAGCGTTGTCAGGCGGATGGACGGACGAAAACTGTTCTCCCGGCTCAAGCCCTCTCAGACCATCAGCTTTGCCCTCGGGAATTAGGAGGAACATAGTCAAGCCAGGAGGGCTCAGGTCAAGCCAGGAGGGGCATCGGCTAGGTCAGAGAGGGCATAGATAAGGTCATGAATGGCGAAGGTGAGACTAGGACGGGCATAGATTAGGTCTGGAGGGACATAAGGCTTACAGCACAAAGGTTTGGTCAAGTCAGGTCGTTGGGCCAGGATTATTGGTCATTTCTAAAGGGCAACAGTTCAGGTCAGGAGGGGCACAGGTCAGGCCTGGTATACGGCTCCCGTCGATAATTCCTTTGTGTTCCTGGGGTTTCATACTAATGAAGGAAGATTCCATGTTATTGCATTATTGTTCAGTAGTTCAGGAGAATCTCATTGGTTCTGACACAGTATCCATACGGTGTGAAGAAATTACGAGTAGTGACGGTGAATGCGCCACATATTCCTAAAGTTCTCTTGTTCTTGTCCCATACTTGTTGCACACTTGTTTGAAAAACACTTGTCTCACACATGCTCTTTACTTGTATCACACATTTCTTAAAATCCTCTCATTCTTGGTCCATACTTGTCCCATCTTTGTCTTAACCATGAACTACATCCTTCCCGCACATATTGCTTCAGATATGGTTGAGTTGTGCCTTCCATTTTGTAGCTGTTACCCTTCATACCTGACCTACGCCTACCCCCTCATAAATTTGTAAACCCTCACACGCCTGTCCCTCCATATAAATGTTCCCCCACACACCCATCCTTCTCACACAGTGAGTAGCGGAGCAACACCTTTTGGTAAAGGGCTGGTGCTGCCCAAGGTGACATTGATAACGTGGTCCCCTGCTGCTAAATCTAATCAACCCCCTGCTGAAAAGGATGAGCTCCAGCCAGTGCGAAATGGTATGAGGGTGACAAGGACACGACACATCATACCTGTCACCATCACCACACGTACTAAATTTCAGATTCTAGCTGATGCTGAAGAAGATACCCATGAGGTTCGACTGATGTGGGACTATTATTCGTGGTCAGCTTGTGGAATTTTGCGGCAGAGCACTAAGTAAAAGAAAGCGATGTTGTATTATGGGTACTGGGATTGATGATGTAACTGAAGCTGTGGACACTGTTACGGCTTGCGGAAAAAAACAAAAATCTTATCATCAGCCACATTGGAACTAATGATGTAGTGCGAACCCGGTCTGAAGAGCTCACGAACAAGTTTCTGGTGAGTCAGTGTTACAATACAAACACCAATAACGTTCTAATTTTAGGTGTACTCCCCGGGATCGCTGCAAGCAATGTCTTTTGTTGCAAGGCCTTCATGTTGAATAATCGCATCGTCACTTTATTTACGGAAGGGTACTGAGTTCATTGACACCAGGAATAACTTGTATAAGCAGCGGTCTCTATTTCCACATGATTGTCTCTACTTACACTTGCTTGGTTCTGTTCGTCTCGGTCGTCTGTTTAATGAAGCAGTTCGTTTACTTCTGGCGAAAAATCACTCACCATACGAGGTCTATAGACGAGTCATTATAGACGTCATAAACTTTAGACAGACCAATGGAGGCAAGCACATTATGGCTTTGCTTGTGTAGCTTATGGAATAATTTTTTTTATTTAGAGGCTTATGTTCTTGCTGAAGATTGCAGTGTAATAGGCATAAAAGAATCATGGCTCATTACTGAACAGTGTAATTTATTTTTAATCAGAGTACAACATATCTGGACGTAATATCTTCAGTAGTGAAAGAAATAATAGAGCAGGCTTGGTGTACTATTGTATGTTAAGTAGGCCTTCATCCAGTCATAATCTCTAAGCCTTCTGTCAGTAACATTGGCAGTATTTATATCCAGTTTAGAAATGAATCCTGTAATAAAGTATTACGTAACAAGAAGCGGTGCCATGTGGAGAGGATGGAGAGTGAGAGATTGACGAGGAGAGTGTATGTGAGTGAAGTGGAGGGGGAGAGAGGGAAAGGGAGGCCAAGGATGAGATGAAGGGATGGAGTGGAGAGGTATATGAGAGAGGGGTGTGTGAGTTGGGAGCAGGGCAGTGAAATGGCGGGGAACAGGGCGACGTGGAGGCGATTTGGTTGTGGCCACCCCGTATAAAAAGGGATTAAGGCGTCTGGCAATAGACAGATAGAAATTTTAAGCCCGCTCCACCTGACACTGACCCCCCCTACCGCTAACTGGGGGTGACCCCCCTGATGTAATGAGGCATGCTGTAGGATGTCGATTTAAAAGATGCACCTTTAAACTTTGGTTTCATGTCGATATGACGAATTTGAAAGGATTTATGTCGAGAAAACGATTTAAAAAAACATTTTTTGGGCCTACAGCCGAGGCCTGGGCCCAATCTGGCCCCATATTTATTCAGGTGATCAGAAGGTCACAGCCGATCATCCCTGTAATTTTAGTCAAAATACCACCAGTAGTTTTCGCATAAAGTTAACAGACAGACAAACAAACAAACAAACAAACACACAGACAAACCGAGCGAAAACAATAATCGTACCCGAGCCCCTCCGGGACGAGGACGGATGATTAATCGTTCACCAACACAATCCAGTAACGCTGACAATAATGTACAACCAAACTATTGAAATATGTTTTTTTTTTTTTTTTTTTTTTACGTGTCCGACTCTGGGCAAAGGCTCATGGCCTATTTCTTGGGGGCAGTCACCTATCCCAAGGCCCAGTAGTCCTCCTACATCTCCACATGTCACCACTTCGGCGCTAACACCCACCGTTCATTTTGAATACATGCTAGGACTGTCTCATACAGGACTGGTGTATTGGTATTAGCGGGGGTACTTTTATGACATGTCGGCGGGACATCTGGTAGATCAGGAAAGTCCACTTTTAGGAAATTCAAATCCTTAAACTGTTCCCTGCCCCAGCCAGGATTCAATCCTGGGTCCATTAGGACTGCAGGCCGCCTCTCTACCGATTCAGCCACCGCATGTACCACCCTAAATACTGTAATCTTTGGATATTTTAATAATGTATCTATTTTGAAATGGGTAGAAGTCCTTTCCTCACACACATGTTTGACTTGTACACTAACTTGCAAAAATGTTAATTTTCTCCGCCGGTAGACCGTCCAGCACGAGGAGGTAGTGTATTTGATTTGGTTTTGGCCACATCGGAAAACTTACTACCGTAGTAACCCCTTGGAATTAATTTCTGACCAATCCCCTCTGCTGAACTTTTTTCAGTGTTTCAGTAACACAAAGAGTAGGCAAGCATACTCTCCTTTGCAAGTTCTTCTAACAGTCAACATCAAACTACATGCACATCACATACCACATTTCCTATTCAAAATTAAGAAAAAAAAAAATGGCATCTCAATTCCCAGCCTCAGAGTGCCAGGGGAGGGGGGGAACATAATAGCCTCTACCATCCGCCCCTCTCCCGGCGACGGGCAAGAGAGATGCTTGGAACCACTGTCTGACTCACTTCCTCTTCATATCTGCAACATTCGTGCCCTTTCCTCTAATTTTTTTTCTGTTGAACACCATCTCCCTTCCTCTTAACTTCACCTTCTCTTCCTGACCGAGAGACGGCTGTCTGAGGTGACTGACAGTAGACTCATTTCTGTATCCTCCTACTTTCTCTATACTCACTTCAAAGCCAAAGGTGGCAGTTGTGTATATGTACGCAACAATATATCTTGCTCTCGAGTTCCTGAACTTGAATTTTCTGAAAACTCTATTCCCTGGCTTCAGCTATCCTGCCATTCTCTGACTAAATATATCTGTGCTGTGTACCTATCCCCTCATTTTACTGACAATGAAAAATTCCTTGACTATCTTACTTCTAAGACAGAACACATCCTATCAACTTCATTTTCTGATTTCTCTATTTTGGGCGATTTTCATTTTCAGCACCACCTTTGGCTCTCCTCTCATTTCACTGATCCACCTAATGAATATTACTACATCTTTTTTCTCCTTAATGACCTAGAGCAACGTGTACGCAACCCTGCCTTGGTGAGAGTTCCAACGAACTTGACCTCATCCTTACAACAAATCCCTTTGTTTTATGCTGTTAGTCTTTTCTCTCCATTGGACTCCTCTGATCACAGCCTTATCACCTTAACCTGTCCTATCGCTCCAGTAAGGCCTGAGGACATTTCCAAGAAGCAATGGCAGTGGCTCTTTGGAGCTGCTGATTGGTAGACCCTCAAGCAGTACTCTGATTTTCCTTGGGATGATTTTTGAGTCCATGGCCGTGAGCCATATGATTGCGCCTCACGCATTACGGAGGTTATTCTCTCTGGCATATAAGCATATATTCCTTTCCCTTATCCTGTGACTAATGCAAAAAAAAAAAAAAAAGGTTTAATCACACTTGTTCAGATCATTATCATCCTCAGGACCTCCTGTCCCACCCTAGGGCAGGATGAGGAGTAGCAACGTCCAGACAGCCCAGATTTGCCTAATCCAATGGGCCACGCGTTTCCATTCACTCACCATTCAAGCTCCCGGAATCCTGGCTCTACTTGATACTGGCTGTGATGTCCACAAAAAAAAGGCCTAAAAGAGGTACTGGAGCCAATCCACACCTGATTAGCATCTCTCATATGTTTCTGCCCGGAATCGTGATAAGTGTGTTCTTCACACTGCTGAAAATAATTTAATTCTTTCTAAATGCTCTGAACTCTCCAACTGAAGTTTTTCCCACTCCTTCTGGCACCTTGCCGAAAACCTTTCAAACAACTTCATCATCCTTCCCTCCTCTTTTTTGCTTTGATGGCTCTGTGGCAATTTCTTCTACTGATAAGGCAGAACTCTTCGCTCAGACTTTCTCTTTCAGTTTCACCTTAGACGATTCTAGTGTTGTTCCTCCATCATTTCCCTCGTCTGACTTCCTCATGGCTGACATTAAAATTTCTTCTCTTGATGTACTTTCTGCCATCACTGGCCTCAATATTAGCAAAGCATATGAGCCTATAGGATCCCTCCTGTTGTCCTCGAGAACTGTGCTTCTGCACTTACGTCCTTCCTAAGTAAACTCTTTCACCTTAGTCTGTCAACTTGTACTTTTCGTTCTTGTTGGAAGTATGCTGTTATTCAGCCTGTCGCAAAGAAGGGGGACTATTCCCAGTCCTCTAACTATCGCCTGATCGTTGTAACCTCCTGCATTCCTAAAGTTTTTGAATCAATTCATATAAAATATTTTTAAAGTGCCTTTCCTATCACAACCTTCTTCCGATCGTCAGTATGGATTCCCCCAGGGATGCTCCACTGGCAATATTCTCATCCTCCTATCGCGACTTTGACGAAAGCTTTGCCATTGCACTTAGCATCTCAGTGGTTTTCGATCGAGTATGTCATACATCTTTCATTTCCAAACTGCCCTCTTGATGTTTCTGTCCTTCTATCTGTGCCTTGATCGATAGCTTCCTCTCTGGTCGTTCTATAGCTGCTGTTGTAGACGGCCACCGTTCTTCTAGAGCTATGAGTGTGGCGTTTCTTAGAGCTCTGTCCCATCACCAACCCTCTCCCTTCTATTCATCAATGACCTTTTGAGCTGTGCATCTAACCCTATTCACTCATATGCCGATCACTGCACCTTATTACCTTGACATTCGTTCTCACAGCATCCATCTCAGCAATTATTTCAATAAACAAGGGATGAGACTAAGGCACAACGAATGTCTGACTCATATCGCTCATTGGGGTAAAAGTAGTCATATAATTTTTAATGCATCAAAAACTCAGTTCTTACATTTTGCAACTCTTCAAAATCTTCCGCAGGAGTTTCCTTTAATTTTTAACAATATCCACCTCAAATCTGCATCATCTTTGAACATACTTGGAGTTTCATTTTCTCGGAATTTATCTTCGATGGATCATAATAATACCTCTCATGCATAATCTGCTTCTAAGAGATTAGTTGTGCTAAGCTGATTCCGTGCCTTCTTTATCCCTGCACAGTTGTTTACTTTATACAGGGGCCTAATTCGTCTCTGTGCCGAGTACAACTCTCACATATGGGGAGACGCCCCACATACAGTCCATCTCAAGAAGTTGGAGTCAAAGTCTTTTCGTCTCATTAACTCTACTCCTTTTACTTCCTCTCTGCAACAACCTCTCTCTCTTCGCCATTACTGTTGCATCTTATCTCTTTTCTATCGCCACTGCAATGGTTACTGCTCCTCTGACCTGTCTGCTTGCATCCCTCCACTACTATGGAGGATGCGTAGCACCCGTCTAGCATATAGCAAATTATCATCCCTTTTCTGTTCATCTCACTAATGCAAGAGTTAACCGTTACTCCGAGTCCTTCATGTATGCAACAGGCCAGCTCTGGAACTGTCTTCCTCTGTCTGTATTTCCTACTGCCGGTGACCTCCAGTTCTTCAGATGCAGTGTGTTTTGGCGTATCGAAATGAAAGGATCTTGAATTTGCCTGTCTGTTATCTTGTTTTCATTTTTCGTTAAGGAAACTATCTTGCGGGTCTCTAGCTTTATTTTTTTCTTCCTTGTATTAAAAAAAAAAAAAAAAAAGTTTGCAGTTTTAGGGTGGGGGGGAAAGTTTATCACTTGTGATCAGTGTATGGTCATATTCAACCATAAAGTTTGTGATGACTTTATCAAGTGTAGTTATGAGAAAGTGCCTTACAACAAGACAGCTGATTTTCACACATTAAGGGAATTATTGGTTCTGGTGACTGGAATGGGAGTAATATCAATGGATATGGTAATTTTATTCATGAACAGCCAAAAATATCATGAACCACATGCATGGGAACCATATCTCGAATTTATTTTTAGTGAGACAAGTTTTAAGATGAAAGGTTGTGGGATGATAAAACAATCACTTTAGTTTTGCCTTTACATAACTTTCATCCGACACATGTAACTACTCGTAAAAGTAATGAGTTAGTGTTTATATTTCATCGTTTGGAAAATTATTGATATTTCTTTCCACCAAATGTTCCCTGTTGCACATCAGACAAGCTGTAATAGTAATAGTGCATAGAGCTGTATCACTGTTCTAGAGGGCTCAAGCAGGGTTTAATCTGCTAGCCTTACGCCTAACAGTAACATTCTCTGTATTATGAGTGACATAATGAGGTCGCTAACTAATAAATTTAGTTTCAATATAGAAATGTATCTTATGTCTAGGTAATATGGACTGGAACAGGCGGTCACCTTGATTGTGGAATGGAACAGTCGGTCACCCTGACTGGACTGGTCACCGGCCTGCTGTGGGTGGTTGCGGCAGAGCAGGATGGTAAACTGTTGTCGCTGTTTAATTTCATTTAGCTACCTTCATTATATTGTGGCAGCCATTGTTTTAACAGTAATAATGTATTAATATACTTATTGTGAAGGACATTTTCATTAAGACCTTGAATTCCAGTGACGAAATATTATATTCATGCTGGCCTTACAATATTGTGTGGTAAGCCTAGTGTTTTCTTTATAATAACATTTTATCATATCCTTAAGAAAAAAAAAAAGCTTGCGAGGAACACTAGTACAAATGATTATTTAACGTAAATGTGCGTATGTATTTATCGGCGTATTGTCCCTATTTACAGCCAAAAATACAGATTCTGTTCCTGCAGCTTTTCCTGTTCTTAGACGACTGCAACATAACTAGCAACATTACTGTCAGTAAGAAGGATGTACGACTTGCCATCACTAAACTTAAAAGTGATGAAAACACTGGGGCCAAATAAAATATTTCCGCGCATACTGAAGGAAGCAGAGAATGAAATATCAAAACCATCAGTTGAACTGTTAAATAAATTATGACCCCCCGTTTTCTTGCTCGTTGTTGTCGGGGGGGGGGGGGGGCTTCGGAAACTTCGATTGGGACCTGATGTGTAGGGGAGCCATGGCAGGGTACTTAATGAACTCCACGGTGTGCGGAAGTTTGGTTGCTAGGTGGATATCACACTTGCTTCTCCAAGCTGCTCTTCCTTCTCCCCTCTCCCTGGGTCCATGTCGCTGCCTCAGTTAATTTTCCAAGGCTCTTTTCTTCTACTGTAGCTTCTTTATTCATTTTTTCCTATCCTCTCTATTCTGTCTTTGGCTTTGAATAGAGTGGAATTTTCCACATTCATCAGATTCTTTAGTAAGTTGCTACAGGAAGGATTAGAGTGTGCCCATGGGCTATTGGTCTAGCCAATTGTAGGGATCATGGTGGTTCGGCACCACCCCAGTGTGTGGACCTCTGTGGAGGTGGACCTCTACAGAGGCGAAACTGCTGCTGAGATGTAGCTTTCGGATCTGGGGATGCTGTTGCTTAGTGGTAGAACTGTCAGTCAATAGCCGGTGGCCCATCGTCGTGCTGGGAGATTTTTCTCTCCCACAAGGGGTTACTATCCCTTCTTGGGTGGGGTAGGGAGTGCATGCTTGGAGCTTGATCCCTACTTGGGTCGTTGGCCGGGCCTCTGGACTCCGGGTTCTATCCAGATAACCCTTTCTTTCCAACAGTTATGGTGAACCTTTCCTTCCCAGAGGAAATTAAGGAAATTGTTTCTGGTTCTTTCTCCACAAGTTCTGCCTATGTTTTGACCCCGATGGTGACCCCGGCTTCTCTTCCTGGTACTTCTCTGGCTCTTTCCACTGTTTCTTTACCTGTTCCATCCTGCATAACTAAACCATCTCCCGCGTACAGTCCCTTCCGTGTACAACTCTAACTACCTGTTCATCTTCTACAGTAACTTTCGAACCTTACCTGCCTTCACCTTCTCCTTCACCTAATCGTCCCGTTTCTTCGGCTTCCTCGTCCCGTCCTTATATTGCTTCCCGACTCACTAACCTTGTCTTGACCACCTCTCTTTTTGGATCCCGCACCTGGACTCAGTATTTTAACATCAGTTCCCAAACAGATGACCTCTCGCATCACCTCTCACTAGTACGACAGGTAGATTCCAATATTACATACTCTGTTCGACCCAATGGTTCTCGTTTTCTCAAAGTACAAAATCCAGATCAAGCAGAAAGTCGTATCATTAACTGACCCATCAGGCAATCCGATCTCAGTCTCTCCAGATGTACAGTTGAATTTAGCAACAGGCGCTGTCCGTCTTCCCTTTCTTTTCTTTTGGAAATAGAAACTTCATTGACTGCACAGAAGACATCAAACTCATTCTCTCTGAACAAAATCACCAGGTCCTTTCAGTTCTGTGCTACAAAATCCCTCCCCGAGGACCCGTCAAAAACCAGCAAACATCACCAAAATAGTGTTTTAATCTCGAGATAATCCCTCTTCCGTTATTATTGGAGACACAGACCTCTGTTAAAGAATACATTCCTCCCCCTCGTCAATGCACTTCCTGATGGCGTTTTGGATATCCAGCAGAGTACTGCCGGTCACAGGCTATTTGCTTCAACTGTTCACGAGCTGGACACTCAGTATCCACTTCTGTATCGACCTTTCAGTCCTGCCCGAACTGTGGGGGGCACCATACAGCCTCCTACAATAAATGCTCTACTTATACTTTTGAAGCCGAAGTGTCCCATATCCAGTGGAAAACAGGGCTTACCTTCCGAGAAGCCCATCGACGAGCACATCGCATGGGGCACTCCCCTGGCATCGCAAATGCACACGTGACCTGACCAACTCGTATATCACAGGTTTCAAGCTCATCCAGTGTCTCTATTTCTGTACCTCTCAAATTCTTGTGTCATCCTTACCTGTCTTTCCGATTCCTATTCCTCCTTTCCCTCTCTTGTTCGTTCAGCTCCCTCCACCCCACCTCCTTCTCAAACAGTATACTCCCGTTTTTCTCCTCCCTCACCTTCTCCCTGATCTAACAAACGTAACGTGCTGTTGAATCCTCTCCATCTCATATTCCTGGTCTCTCTCCCCCTTCCTCTACTGCCCAGCCTACCCCGTGTTCTCCCTTCTCCAAACAACAACGCCATAATGCCATGTCACCAGCTCGCTCTCAACCTTTGTCCTCACCTATGGAAGCAGAATCCCTGCAAAGTATCATAAGTTATCCTCACTGTATACCTCTTCCCTGTCAGTGCGGAAATACATTCCCCCCCTTCCCCACTCACTCCTACTTCCATTCCTCCTGCATCTCCTGATCCCTCCCCTCCCATTCTTTCTATCTCTCCTGCACCTCCTCTTCCCCTCTCCTCTGTTTCCCACGCTTCCTCTATTCAACCACACGCCTCCTCTGTGATCACTACGCCCGGCCCTCCCAGTCTTCCCGGTCCCTTCTGGTCTTAACTGATTTACTTACGCCCCCCGGATAATCTGTCTTTAAACGCTGTAAACAATTTGCGCTTCTCTCACACTTTATTCTCCATAGTCATGGCGCTTCTTCAGTGGAATATTAGAGGCTTCCATACCCACTGTACGGACCTTCGTTTTCTTACTTCCTCCTACAGTCCTCTTCTTATCTCTCTTCAAGAAACCTTTCTTTATACTCTCGCGATTCCTATTCCTGCCTGTACTTTTCTTGGATCCCTTCCTTCATAATTCCCTCCATATCCGCAATGATATCCCCTTTGAGCCTTTTCCTATTTCTTCATCTAGCCTTCATACTTCTGCTCGTGTCTTTCTCTGTCAGTGGATTACTGTTGGCTCTTTGTTTCTCTCCTTCTGTCCCTCTTGATTTTCCTAACTCTGTCTCATTCTTTCATTCTCTTCCTCCTCCAGTACTTCTTGCTGACTTCAGTTCCGGCATTTCCTGTGAGGTGACTGTGATCACCACTAGAGGACGCTTATTACAAGTTTCTTTGTTCTTAAGATCATTTTATCCTTATCATTGGCACCTCTAGTCACTCTGATCTCCGTACTCATTCCCTCTCTTGTTTGGATCTGTCCTTTTGCTCACCATCAACTTCTATCCATTTTTATTGGTCGATATTAGAAGACAATCTTTTAAGTGATCACTTCACCTAAACTCTATCTTGCCTCTTACTGTCCTCTTCCTCGTCCCCCCCGTTGTCAGTTCCAAGCTGCTGACTGAGAATTATTTTCTTCCCTTACATTGCCCCCATTTCCTCCTTCGTCTTTCTTGTCTCCACAATGCATGTTGTCTTTCTTCTTCTTCCTGGTTTTAAGTGCTGCTCTCACCGCCATTCCCCGTGATACGCGACCGTCTACTGCCAAACATGTTTTCTGGTGGACTCCTACTTGTTCTCCGTCTCTCTGTGTGAAACGTGCCGCCTGGAAAAGTTTTCGTCGTAAACAGGCCACCCCTGCTCGGATTCATGGCCTCTTCATATTTCGTCAAACTTCCGCTGCTTTTCGTCGTACCATCCATCAGACTAAGCGTTCTAGTTGGAGAGACTGTGTTTCTTCTGTTTCCTTAAATACACCTGTTGCAGCAGTTTGATCCCGACTTCGTAGATTATAAGGCAAACATATCCCACCCCAAGGCCTGGTTCTTCATATTGATGGCCAGTCTGTGGCTGATGCTTCCTTAGTTGCAGATGCCTTAGGTAATAATTTTAGTCTTACTAGCAGTGGGTCTCATCTCTCTCCAGAATTTCAGTGCCTTAAATCTGGTTCTGAATCCATACCAATTTCTTTTATGTTGTCAGCTGAGGGAGTTCTTAACGCTCCCTTCTCTCTTCGTGAATTTTCGTCTTCACTCAAATCCTGTAAAAATACAAGTGAAGGACTTGATGGTGTTCATTACACTATGTTAAAACATCTCTCCCCACAAGCCATGTCCATTCTCTTGGCCCTGTATAATAAATTTGGACTAAAGGTTTCTTTCCTTCTAAATGGCTTATAGCGATCATCCTCCCGTTTCTTAAACCTGGTAAACCTGGACACCATCCTCAAGATTACCGTCCCATAGCCCTGACAAGCTGTTTATGTAAACTGTTTGAACAGATGGTCAGTACTTGACTCATGTGGCACCTTGAATTCCGTAGTCTTCTTTCCTCGTTACATTTGGGTATCTCGTATCGTAAAGCACGCAGCACGTTGGATCCTCTCCTCAGACTCGAATATTTTATTCAGGCTGCTTTTTCTTTCCGCCAGTCGGTCATTACCATTTTTTTTATTCATTTAGAAAAGGCCTGTGATACGACATGGAGGTATTGTATGCTTCGTAGTCTTCGTTCCCTTGATCTACATGGTAACATAGGTGTTTTTCTTGAAAATTTTCTTTCCCTCCTAACTTTTCATGTCCGTCTCAGAGACCACCTTTCCCGTGCCATTCCCCAGCATGAAGGTGCCCCACAAGGTTGCATCCTTAGTACTACCCTTTTTCTTATAGCTATAGATGGCATTGTCTTTCTCTACCCTCTTCTTTTTCGGCCTTTTTGTATGTTGATGATTTAGCGATTTACGCTGCAGATTCAGATGCCTTGGCTCCAATCCCTTCTTCAGTCCGCCATCGATGCTGCCTGCACGTGGGCTACTACTCATGGTTTTCGTTTTTCTACCTTTAAGCCTTATGCGGTAACGTTTACTCGTTCACGAACCACATCACAGCCTTCTCTGTACTTATATAAAATCCATCTTCCCTACCGATCCTCTACCACATTTCTCGGCCTCACATTTGACTCTTGGTTAAATTGGAATCATATTTCTTCTCTCAAGTCTTCTACCCTTCATCGTCTTTGTTTGGTGCAAATGCCGTCTCACCTTTCATGGGGTGCTGATCGTATCACACTTCGTCTTCACTGTATCTTTATCTTTTCCATACTCGATTATGGGTGTCCAATTTTATTCTTCTGCCTCCATTCGCACTCTTTCAAAGCTTGATTCTGTTCATCATACTGGTCTTCGTTTAGCTATTGGTGCTTTTCGGTCGACTCCCGCTACAAGTCTTTGTGCTGAATCAAGCATTCCCCCTTCCCCCCTCTTATCGTCATACTCTTCCCACTATCAGGTCCTATACACGTCTCCTTCAGCTCCCTACAAACTAGTTACGCCGTCCTCCTAGCCTTCTCCAACGCTCTTTTCATTCGGTCTCCTATCTCCCTCTTCCATTCCCCCTTCGGGTCCCCATCCTTCTTCAGTCTATTGATTTTGTCTTTCCTTCTACTCTTCCACTACGTCCAGTTTTCTTCCCACCTTTGCATCTGCCATCTGCGATGGACTGCCCTTCTTTTCTTCCTTGTTGTAAGTCCTTTTCTTCTCCAACATACCCTTTGATCCCTTTTTCTCGAACACATGTCCAGTCACTCTTCTGCGACGCATATCTTTATTGACGGCTCTAAAATTTGTTTTGTTGTTGGGCTTGCTGTTGTATTCCCTGACTCCTCCTTCCAAAGTACACTTCCCTCCATTGCAAGTATCCTCACCACAGAACTGTATGTTATTCTTTTTTGCTCTGAAGTCTCTTCTTACGTTCTCTTCCTCCATCCCTGTTATCTTTTCCGATTCTCTCTGTGCGCTCACATTCTTACACACCAAAGCATCTTCTCATCCTCCATTCACCCAAATTCAGGATGGCTGTTTCACCTTTCTGTACGAAAAAAGTCAGTTTGCTTTTGCTGGGTTCCTAGCCACATTGGGATTACAGGTAATGAGCAGGCTGACTCACTGGCACACTCTGCTACTTTCTCCTCTAGGTCCTTCCTCTACCCCATTCCTGCCTTTGAGTGTTTCTCTCTTCTGACCCGTCTCTTCTATGATCGTTGGGAATCCTCGTGAAAGCAACAGGTTCATAACAAACTTAATAGTGTTAAACCCTCTGTTCTTCCCTGGCACACATTAACCTACCCTAATCGTTGATAGGAGACTATCCTTGCTCGTATTCACTTGGGTCATACCCGACTAAACTCATGGTCATTTGATGAGACATGACCCTCAGGCCACCTGCTCTCACTGTAACTGCCCTGTGACTATCCGTCATCTTTTTCTTGATTGGCCGTCTACATTCCAACAACGTCTTGCAGCGTTCCCCTTCCTTTCCTCACTACGTCGGCCCCCATGGACTTACTGATTTCCTAGGTGACTCTCCCACTGTTTCTATTTCCAATATTATTACTTTTCTTACTGCAGTTGATATCATACATTTAATATAATTATTAACCCAGCGTCCTATTACGTTAGTGCCATATAGCTATATTACGGCTTGGTGCTAGTGTTTATTCCTTCCTTCAGTAAATCATGAAGTAGTAAAGTGCTTCATGAGCTGATGCTAGCAGATGTAACCCTGATATTTAAAAAGGGGCAACAAATCGTAACCAGAAAATTATTGTTCAATAAGTTTTACGCCAGTGATTTGGAAGTTGTTGGAAACATGCCTATTAATAGGGAGAAGGTTACTGAACATTTAAAAATAAATAATGTCATCAGATACACATCATTGTACGCCCTCACTTAGAGTATTGTGTCCAGTTCTAGCAACCGAAATACGAAAAAAGATAGAGAAAAACGTGAGAGATTACAGTGGAGGGTGAAAAAGAAGATACCTAGATTGAGAAATGAACCATACGAAGAGTGCTTGAAGCTCTGAATATCTCTACCTTAACTAACAGCAGGTTATGAGGCGATTCAGTTCAGGTGTTCCAGTTATTCAAACATGGTAATATGGTTTCTGATAATACTTCACAGTAGATCGGTTGAATTATACTAGAGATAATGGTCTTAAAATTATTGGCAAACTATTCCAGTCACACGAAGCTACACATAAGCTTTTCTCCTTCAGTAGAGTTGTAAATATATGGAATAAATTCCTCTCCAGTGCAGAAAACTGTGATACAATATTCATCTTTAACAATTGCTTGAATATGTATGTATCTTCTTACCCCCGGCAAAGTATTTTTACTTCCAAACAATACATTTTTGTGGTATACATAATTTTGTTTTTAGATCCTGGAGGAGATAACTGTGCTGTTCAAAGGTTGGAGGACACAACCGCAAAACAACATCGATTCCTACTGTTGACTTACTGTTACTTGCTTGTTCAGGTAGATAGTGTAGAATACAATTACCTCTTCCTCTTTCCTATGAAATTTCCATTGCAAATTTTCTTCGGTGTCTAGGTTTTTTCCTCACTATTTCTTGCTGGCTTCGGCTGGAGGATTTGGTGGTGGGGGGGGGGGTAAGAGTCTTCCTGCTTTCCTATGTTTTTCTTCAATTCACAGAAGAGTTTTGGCGTTTTTTAACCTTCCCTATGACAAACAATCACGATAGAACCAATAGGTTTGTTGTCGTTTACTTTCCTTTGTACCCATCTCCCAATACACCTGCCCGTAACACGCCTGTCCTCTCACACCCCTGTCCCCCTCAAACACCTGTCCCCCCCACACCTGTCCCCCACACACCTGACCCACACACACCTGTCCCCCACACACCTGACCCACACACACCTGTCCCCCCACACTTCCATCTCCCACAAACCTGCCCCCTCGTATGGACGTCACTTTAAATATCTTTCCCCCCACACCTGTCCCCCTACACACCTGTCCCCTCACACATCTGTCCCTTCCACGCCTGTCCATCATCTGCCCCTCATACACTGCCTTTAGGTAATATTGTTCATTTTTTTAAGAGACTTTTCAAAATAAAGCGGTGAGATATAACCTTCAATAACCCTTTCAGAATGAAAGATCCTTCGTAAGCTGTAGAAATTCATTGCAGATAGGAGGAATAAACTACAAAAAAAGTCTTCGTGAAGAAGGCGTCATAGAAAATAGCACTATGTGTTGTGAACTGGGGATATTGATATAACATTGATGGTTGTGGATTGTAATCTAGAGAAAGAATGAGATGACACAGATAGAAACTGGCTGCTTGAATGACCCTCCTGCAGTCGACAGGCATTAATCTAAGGGTTCTTCGTGCCGTGCTCAGGTATGCTGGAGTTCAACCTGTTCGGTCTGCCTTACGTGGGTGCGGACATCTGTGGGTTCTTTGGCAACACGACGGAGGAGCTGTGTCAACGCTGGATGCAGCTGGGGGCGTTCTACCCTTACAGCCGCAACCACAACGCCATCGGCAACGTTGACCAGGTGGGAACATTGCGTCTGGGTGGCTGGATGTAGGTAGTTGGTTGGTTGAGGTGTGGTTGATTGCGGTGATATAGTATGTGATGGATGCACTTAGAGGTGTGGTGGAATGGTCGGTTGTGAGGGTGTGGTGGGTTGTTAGTGCCTATGTCTAAGTGAATGGTTGTGGGTGGTTGTGATAGTGCGGTTGGTTTTGCGGGGGTGTTGGATATGGAAATGTGGATGAATGTGGCGGTGTTCTCCGTTCACTGTACACTTGGTTTTAACCTATTTGTTGCGATTATTCCTAAATTTTTTCTTGGTTTACATTCTTGAGTTCAGTATTATGTAAATATTAACTTTTTCATTTTATTTTAATTTTTTAAAACTGCTTTATCCAGAAAATCTATTCGCCAGATCTGAACTCAGCTGAGCAGTTTTCATGATCTCTGAATTTTCTGAGGTTGTTTGGTTGTATCCTCCGTTATCGGTTTTTGTATCGTCAACAGATTCGGTTGTTTTACAGTGCAGCCTTCCTTAATATCACTGATATAAATTAAAATCAAAATTAGACCCAGCAGCATTTAAGTGACAGTCATCGAGTCTGACTCCTTCCTGTTAATCACAGCTTTGTTTTCATTCTGCAAGCCAGTGTTCTTGGTACATAACAATTGTTCTGTTTTTCGTGTTGTGAGTCTATGATGATTTTTTAAAAGTGTTTATCCAGTTTGTGTCTGCTTATAAATTTTAACAACCTGAACATGCTTGATGTTAACTTGACAATAATTTCCATGTTGGATTTTAATACCTTCTTGAATATTCAAGCTACATTTGCTAATTTCTGTTCATTAGCTACAATGCCACGTCTTCCTAATATGTTTAAATTCTGAGGTAACGGCTTCAGTATGTCATTCTTTACCCCTTTGCAATCATAGGGATACCTTAACTGGACCAGGTGTGCTGTTGTTCTCAAGTTTGTTGGTTGCAAATAGTACATCTTTCATTGCTCATAATGTCACTGAGTTCGCCACCATTATCTACACATGCGAGGAAGACGAAGGAATAGTGCTTTAATTTTCTACAGTAAATGTGGATAAAAACAGATCATTAAGAACTTTGGTCATCTTGGGTTCCACGCTATATGCTTTACGTTTGTTAAAGCCAGTGGGCCTAAAGCTGGAGTTAATGACTTTTTGCTTCTTATATAGCTGAAGAGTTCTTTAGGGATTAATTTACTAATGCTTTTAGTAAGCAAGTCGAGTTTTTCATTTTTTGTTTGATTCATTTTTAGCGTTTTGATGAAGATTATGATGTTTAGGTTTACCCTTTTGATTTTTTGTTACTGTAGTTTTGGTAAGTTTCTCTGCGTCATTATTGTTCTTAATATAGCTGTTCCAGCAATTAGGTTTAATTAACAACTTTGCAGGAACTCAGTTACACATTGGTGCAAATACCTTGCAGCTTTAGTAAGACTTTGATAAAACATTTTCGGTGCGTCATTAACATTTGTTGCCCGAAAAATCAGATTCCATTTGCAGCCACCTATAATTACTTTCGATTTTTGAAGGTCAGCATACTTGTAGTTTGGAACTTCTCGTATTTGGGCTTTACGAAGTTGTTACTGAAATTTGGATCGATTATGACCATACAGTGGTCATGGGTACTACATTCATTACCTGCTGAGATTTTATCGACTAATTATCTGATGTTGCTAAGACAAAATCCAAGTTATTTCCTCAGCACTTTACCCATTGTACTAACTGATGTAGCGAACTATCTTGCATGTTAGTGTACAGTTCTAACTTGTTGTGTGAGAATAACGATTCCTCCATCTTAGTATAGGTAATTTTAAACATCCCAACATTACAGCAGTTCGCATTCAGTATCAGCAGGTCATCCAAACAGCTTCATGTCAGTTTGACACTGCCGTTCTGGAGGACAATAAATAAGCCCAAGCATCATCTTACGGTGTGATTAATTTCGAAGTTGAATGTAAATTGTCAATATCATCGACTAATGGTTTTTGAGTTAATACTGCACAAAGACACATTAGATTAAATAGTAAAAAAAGCCACATATCTTCCTGTTTCTGTCACTGCCAAATACAGCATAAACTGGCTAATCATATTCTACTAAAAAGGCTCTTTATTCAGTATTCAATCGTGATTCGGTCATGCCATTTGCGTCATAGTAATCAGTTAATGCTTGAATCTCGCGTTTACAAGTACAACATTTAACGCATTCAGTTTTCAGATTGGAGAAGTCTGCAAAACCTGGCTTACCTTTATAGTTTGAAGTGATTTTGCTGTTTGTCTTGAGCATTATTCTTTCTTTCCTGAAAAAAAAGCACTATATTATGCAAGAGACGGCCAAAGTGCACTAAACCAGTCACAATCAAGTGTAGGCTGTCATCTGCAAACCAGGCTGGCTGTTGATTAAAGCTGTTACGGATATTGGCAAACTCAGCATCATCCTGTAAACAAAGTGACTAATCGATTATTTAGAATGACAACTTTGCCTTAAAATACTGTCTGATCTCTCATCATTTGAAGTATCATTTAAATTAGAACAATGAAGATCTAATACAGTAAGGATACGCTACCTTAACACCGTATTACCGAAGTTACTGTGAACACTAAGATGAATATAATTTTTAAAAATTTAAAATTGTCACAAGGTATTTACTTTCGACCCTCAGGGGGGAAACAAGAGAAATAATGGGAATTAAGACAAAAGATGAAACTTTACAGGGTAAAGAAACCAGTTTATAAAAGACAACACTATATACTCGTACCAGTAAAGCTGTAAGAACAAGAGCTATACCAGTCAACACTCAACCATAGAAAAGTAGGCTACGCAAGGAAACAAAGCCAGTTACATACTCGATAAGTACTGTATGTATTCCCCTATTCAAACTGATGCCGTGTAGTTGAACACAGTAGCAATACACACACACAGTAAGCAGAGTTTTAATACTTTGCATTCACTTTTTTTTTTAACCAGTTAGACAGTAAGATGTAGCACTCACATAACAGAAACGCTATCACAAGAAAAGTATCAGACAAATTCGTTTTCGTTTATTTCATAAACGCTCCAGCATGCTTGAATGCTTCAGCCTTGGTCACCTAATAGAGGCCCTGCACGCTGCTCGATCTTTAGCAGCGTCTCTATTCTGTCCTTTATTCCTGAGGTCACAATTTATGACCTTGTCCTAAGTCCTCTTCGGTCTGTCTTGCTCAACTCTACTCTCAGTGTTCACACCTCTCACCTTCCGCACCCACTTGTCATCCTTCATCCTCTCCACATACCCAAGTAAATATAACACAAATTTATGGCAAAAATAAAGCAAAAATAAACACTTGGCTAAACAGAGAATGCAGCAGAGCGGAGCGGTCTGACCAGCATGAAGGCTGGGTGGTGTGGTTGGTTGTGGTGATGAGGTAGGGTGTGGTGGTATGGTAATATGTATAGGTTTGATGGTTTGGTTGGGTGTGATGGTGTGGTGGTGGTGATGCGATTAAGTTTTGTGGTGTGGATGGGTGTGGTGGTGTGGTTGGGTATGGCGGTGTGGTTGTGTGTTGTTGATGGGTGTGGTGCTGTGATTGGGTGTGGTGCTGTGGTTGGGTTTGGTGATGTGGTTGGGTGTTGTGGTGTGGTTAAGTATGATGGAGTGGTGATGTGTTTGGGTGTGGTGGTGATGTTGGGCATAAAGATGTGGCTGGGTGTGTCGTGGTGGTGTTAACGCAAAGGATGGTGTGAATGATTGTGGTGGTGTGGTTGGCTGTGGTGGCGTGGATGGGTATGGTTATGGTGTGGTATGGTGGTTTGGGTGAGTGGACGGGTGTGGTGAGATGGACGGGTGTGGTGAGATGGATGGATGTGGTGAGATGGATGGGTGTGGTGGTGTGGATGAATGTGTTGGTGTGGATGAGTATGGTGGTGTGGTTGGGTATGGTGATGTGGATAGTTGTGTTGGTATGGCTGAGTGTGGTGTTGTGGTTGGGTGTGGTGGTGTGGTTGGGTGTGGTGGTGTGGATGGGTGTGTGGTGTGGTTGGGCTTGATGGCGTGGTTGGGTGTGGTGGTGTGGTTGGGTGTGGTGGTGTGGTTGGGTGTGGTGGTGTGGTTGGGTGTGGTGATGTGGATGGGTGTGATGATGTGGATGGGTGTGGTGATGTGGATGAGTGTGGTGGCGTGGTTGGGTGTGGTAGCGTGGTTGGATGTGGTGCTATAGTGGAGTGTGGTAGCGTGGTTGGATGTGGTGGTTTAGTAGTGTGGTGGCGTGGTGGCGTGGTAGGGCGTGGTGGCGCGGTTGGGTGTGGTGGCGTGGTTGAGTGTGGTGGTACAGTAGTGTGGTGGCGTGGTTGGGCTTGGTGGCGTTGATGGGTGCGGTGAAATGGATAGGTGTGGTGGAGTGGATGGGTGTGGTGGCGTGGATGGGTGTGGTGGTGTGGAAGTGTGTTGTGAAATTTATGGGTGTGGTGAAGTGGATGGGTGTAGTGGTGAAGATGGTTGTGGTGGTGTGGATGGGTTTGGTGATGTGGCTGGGTGTGGTGGTGTGGATGGGTGTAATGGCGTGGCTGGGTGTGGTTGTATGTTTGGGTATGGTTGTATGGTTGGGTATGGGTGTATGGTTGGATGTGGTCGAGTAATTGAGTGTGGATGGGTGTGATGGAGTGTTTGGGTGTGGTTGTATGGTTGGGTGTGGTTGTATGGTCGGGTGTCGTCGAGTAACAGTGTGATTGGGTGTGGATAAGTGTAGCTGGATGTGATTGTAGAGTTATGTGTGGTCGAGCTGCAGAGTGTAATCGGGTGTTTTACTGTGGTTGTTGTTGTTGTTGATGTTCTCCCAAGTGGTCTGACCGAACCATCCTCATCCTCCTCTGGGAAATAGTGGCCCCATAGGACCGCCCAGGCGACCGAAGCCAATCCCAGGCTAAAGTGAGGAGGATGGACCCCGCTGGGGAGATGAGAGCATGAGTGTTTGATCTCGCGGCCAAGTGCCACGAGCCCCAGTCTACATTACCACCACAAGGGTGGGGCCGCACTCACATCAGACTCGTCCTGAAGGGACCAAAAAGTGGAGGGAATGACATGCACATTACGGGGAACTTTGGCACCCCTCTTGTACCGCGGGTTTAATGCACATGCCAACGGTGTAAGTCTGACATGTTACCACATCATACTGTAACATGTTCACTGGACATACAACAGTTGCTCTAGCCCAACAGGTTTGAGACATTGTACAGACAATACTCATACCCTGCACAGGGCAGATTTTACTGTGGTTGAGAGTCGTGGTGTGGTAGTTTGGTTGGGTGTGGTGGTGTAGCTGGGTGTCAATAAGTGGATAGGTGTGGTTGATTTAGAGTTTCTGTTTTGGACTGGTTTGTTGTAGCTAGTGTGTGTGTGTGTGTGTGTGTGTGTGTGTGTGTGTGTGTGTGTGTGTGTGTGTGTGTGTGTGTGTGTGTGTTTTAATAAATTATAGTTGTTGGATATATTGGTTTTAGATGGACTCTTTCAAAATATTGTTTATGATATTGTGTGTGTGTGTGTGTGTGTGTGTGTGTGTGTGTGTGTGTGTGTTTTAATAAATTATATTTGTTGGACATATTGGTTTTAGATGGACTCTTTCAAAATATTGTTTATGATACTGTGTGTGTGTGTGTGTGTGTGTGTGTGTGTGTGTGTGTGTGTGTGTGTGTGTGTGTGTGTGTGTGTGTGTGTTTTAATAAATTATATTTGTTGGACATATTGGTTTTAGATGGACTCTTTCAAAATATTGTTTATGGTATTGTGTGTGTGTGTGTGTGTGTGTGTGTGTGTGTGTGTGTGTGTGTGTGTGTGTGTGTGTGTGTGTGAAAATGGACTAACAACAACTTCCTTGATGGAACACTATGGCATTGAAAATATGACATGGAACATTATTCATCAGTGACCAAAGCCGACACACTAAAAACTGGTGTTCAAATGGACGACTGACTTTTCTTTCATATCTTAATTACTTTCGTATTTTTAACCATTTTTTTCTCTCTTATTATCGTCATCTCTGGGACTGTCTCCCTCTGTCTGTATTTCCTGCTGCCTGTGGTCTCTGTCTTTCAAACGCAGTGTGTCCAGGCATCTTGAAATGAATGGATCTTGAATTTGGCTGTTATCTTATTTTTGTTTTTGTTTTTCTTGAAGAGAACATTTTGCGGGCTTCTGGCCTTTGGTTCCTTCTTCCTTGCATTAAAAAAAGAAAATTATCTTAAATTAGCTACCTTCTGCGAAATAATATAATGCTGTACGTTTTCTATCGCTTTCAGTTCAACGATTATCTAAAATTTCCAGTGCATTTAATTAGTAAGAAAAAAGTGTGAATATAAAGGAATGAAAATAGGAAAAAAAAAAAGATAAATGAAGAGGAAAGTGGAAGAATATTAAGAACAGAAATGAAAGATGGGGAAGATGAAGAAATGATGTATGGGAATGACGATGGCAGAGCGACTATAAACATTACTGTCTGGGTGGTGCACAAGGAAAAAATAATCCGAGAATGTGTCAGTAGCAGAAGCGAAGTGGGCGATGAAAGGATGAAGAATGAGAAGACAGTAGCATTGATAAGGTATACTCAGAACTGATGAACGCCAGATGGTTTTATTCAGTTGATAGTACCGGAACCTAAGAGCATTAATACCGTTACCATTAGCCCCATCACGGAATTTGACGCAGGTGTCGTGGCAAATGTTTTCAAGGGCCAGTTTTCAGTGACGGATGCCTCGCCAAATTTGTATAAATTGCTCGAGAGAGAGAGAGAGAGAGAGAGAGAGAGAGAGAGAGAGAGAGAGAGAGAGAGAGAGAGAGAGAGAGAGAGAGATTCTAATAAGTTCAAGTGAGACATAAGTTGCAAAAAATACAACAATCGGCACTTTTTCCATCCCATTCCAGAGTCACAAGAGACACCAGAAGCTGCGGGTTCAGTTGTCATGCATGCGGTATTTGCTTCTTTAGTGCACTTATCTTGAGGACTTTGTTGTCCCTAATATGCTAAACAGTCATTGGGAACGTCATGATCTGCTTCTAAACAAGTTTCCTGTACAGAACTAGCCGCGAGCATGACCTGCATATAGCACAGAGCAAACAGTTAGAAAGTGATGCATGATGGAAGCTAATACAGATAAATGTGGGGGTGAAACTGGCTAAATATTAAAATATTCACCAGACAGCGTTAAACTGACTGTAAAATTCTCTTACATTATTACGTGGATGATTGTGAACGGGTTAATCTTTGCATGGTCGGAACAGCTCTACTGTTTTACTTCAGCTGACACCAGACAATTTTAATTAGCTGAGAGTGAGTCATGTGAACCTGAGAGTGTTAACACTTTCCTTTGCTCCTCAGGGCCCCAAGATGTGGCCAGACACATTATGTAAAGTCTCTAAAGACGCTCTACATTTTTGTAGATTAATGTGTCATGATGCAGGCTACATTTCTATGAATGCTATGTAAATTACAACCCTTCATTATCCCGCAGGACCCAGGGATGTGGCCAGAAACAGTGGGTAACGCCTCTAAAGCTGCTCTAGAGATTCGTTACCGCCTCCTGCCCTACCTGTACACACTCTTCTACCTGGCACACGTGGAGGGCTACACCGTGGTCAGGCCCCTCCACCACGAGTGAGTTATTATTTACATCCGCCAGCTGTTTTGGACTGTCACTTAGATGTTTCATGAGAACCTCCCTCAGATGCTGGGGTGGATCAGTCTTTTTGTGCTTACCTCCATTTTTGTTAAAGTCATCTGATTTGTTCTTACGTTTGCTGTTTTGTACTTAAAGACATAATGGGATATTTATACGGGCAAGCATTAAATGCGTCATTGTACGGCTTTCAGAGTATAGCATAATTATGAGTGCTAAAAGGATGTCTTGACGCTATGTGAAGCTTTATCTATCTATCTTTCTATCAGTCCATCTATCTGTTCATCTCTTATTATGATGATGATTATTATTATAATAATTATTATTATTATTATTATTATTGTTGTTGTTGTTGTTATTGTGTGTGTGTGTGTGTGTGTGTGTGTGTGTGTGTGTGTGTGTGTGTGTGTGTGAATATTATTATTTTTGTGAAAAATATAGGATACATTTTTAGCGCAGAGTAGCAAACATACCACATCCATTACTGGATTGGAACGGATTTCCCTTTATGTTTTAAGATGCCCTTTTTTTTTTTTTTTTTTTTTTTTTCCTCGGCCAATCAACCATTGGGGCCGAAGCCCCTGGTTATATATATATATATATATATGTATATATATGTATATACATTTAAACATATATATATATATATATATATATATACACACACACACACACACACACACACACTTCCATGCATACATACAGACACACTTTCATGCAAACGTACATATATATATAATAATTTTAATCTTATTTATTTATTTTTTTTTTTGTATTTTTTTTTTTCTTGGTTTTTTATTTTTTATACCTTATATTATAAAGGAAAACTAATCTAAAGACCCTAAAACTAATCACCTAACAGACAAATCGCTAACCTATACTAAATCCTACAGAGACAAATAGCTAGACCTACACTAATGGTAAAAATACCTCGACTAACAGAACACCATCGACTGCAGATATATAATGCCTTTCTACATTACATACCTGCACTCATCACCTGGTGACTGTCAGTCGAGGCACAACCTAATATAGGGGACATCAATATATGAAAGGGAACCAGACGAGTCAGGAACATTTCCATATACGTCAGCTGTCGTCCCTAATTAGAATAACTTAGGCAAGATAATATAATGTATTTACATAATTTGTACAAAAAGTGAAGAACCTCGCCCAGCAGACCACCATCGACTGCAAGTGCCCAATACCTTCCTATATTGCACACTTGCACTCATCAGCTGGTGACTGTCAGGCGAGGAACTTGGCTTAATGTAGGGGACATCTATATTTGAAATAGATCGGTGGGAGAAGGAACTATTTAAAATATGTCAACTGTCAACCCTAATTAATATTACAATATATACATATTTACTCTTCATAAAAACCATAACCACGCAGTAAAAAAGTCACATCACTCTGATCAGTCCGGTCTCTCTCAAGAAAGCCATCAATTTATCAGTCATAACAATGTCCCCATCACCCAGGATGGTGGAAAGGGTGAAGGGGACGTCTACTGCGCCGCAGTAATTTATAAGTGAAGCACGTTCACGAATAAATCGCCGACAGCGCAGGATGATATGACTAATAGATAACACCGCAATACAGATGTCACAGTGCGGTGGGAAGCGTCTTTCCATATATGGTTTTATGTGGGTTACAATGGTGGCATTATGCCGTAACCGTGCCAACACTTTTTCTTCTAGGCGACTAGGACGGTTGGCAGTGTCCCAGTCGCCCAGGTACGGCTTACAAGTTGGAATATTTAGTCTGGTCCACTGACCTTGCCACAGAAGATTTATTGATTTCTTTCCGAGAGATAGACTCGACCGTAGATCACGAGGAACGTCCCAAGTCTCCTCGAGCTCTACAGCCGACTTTGCAAGTAAGTCAGCCTGCTCATTGCCGTAGATACGACAATGACCAGGCACCCAGATCAGCGTGAATGACTTGTTGCATGAATGCAACTTATTAACGATGCGGCCCTGGATCTCATGAGAGTCCGTAGTGCAAGATGCAATTGCCTGAAGGGCTGATTTTGAATCTGAAAATATGACAAATGAGTCATGTCTAGAATTGAGTGCATAGTCTTTGGCTTTGTCAATAGCAAAAAGTTCTGAAGTAAACACAGATGTATGAGTCGGCAACCGATACCTGAGGGCACATTCAGTCGACCACACACTTGCACCCACACATTCACTTGACTTGGAGCCGTCGGTGTACAATTGATGGGGCCCCAAGTGACGAACAATGATGTTACGAAACAAGTGGTGGACCTCCGCCTCCAGCGCCTTGGCCTTTGGTGCTGGGAGCCATGTAACATCGACTGTAAAGCCGGGTGGCTCCCAAGGCGCTATATTTTTAAGCACCAACTTGTCACAGTCACTGGGGTCCACATCAAGCTCCTGAGTCAGTAAGTGGAGGCGAGCGGCAAGTGGCCGACGCACCCCCCGCAGAAGGTGGTGGTGTTGACGCAGGGGGGTACAGGCCACATTGCCGATATTACTTTTTCTTAATGTCCTTATGCCGTAGGACAAGGCCAGGTGGTCACGGCGAATATGGAGGGGAGGCACATTGGCCTCCACTTCCATACGAGCCACACGGGTACACCGTACAGCTCCAAGACACATTCGCAAGCATTTATTCTGCAACACATCCAATCCTTTCAGCGTGGCATCAGATGCCGAGACATACACCTGTGCACCATAGTCTAGCTTTGATCGAATAAGGGACTTATACACCATTAATAAAGATTTTCTGTCGGCACCCCAGGTAGTACCCGCTAGGTACTTGAGGACATGTAACGGTTTATCACATCGAGCAAGCAAAGTATTAACGTGAAGTTTAAAATTCATTCTACGATCAAAATGTATTCCTAAAAATTTTACAGAATTTTGAAAAGGTACCGCCTGATTATCCAAAGTTAAACACAAATTAGGTACATTACGATTAGTGAAAACTATAGCGGCACACTTACGTACGGAAAACTTAAATCCCCACTGCAAAGCCCATTGGTGGACGGAGTCAAGGGCTGCTTGAATCCGCCCAGCCGAAAATTGTGCATTACGGGAAGAGTGCCATATTGCACAATCGTCAGCGTAGAGTGAGTATTTAAGATTCCTCGGGATGGGAGCTGATGACAGAATATCATTGATCATAATACTAAATAAAGTAGGACTAAGCACACTTCCCTGTGGCACCCCGTTTTCCTGGATAAATATATCCGATGTTATGTTACGGGGCAATTTGACAGAGAAAGTTCTGTCCCTTAAGAAATTTGAAATAAAAACAGGCAAATTTCCTCTTAAACCATAAGCATAGAGCTTCATTAATATACCGTGTCGCCAGGTCATGTCATAGGCTTTATGGATGTCCAGGAACACCCCTATCATGAATTCTTTATTGGCAAATGCCTCTGCAATACAATGCTCCAAATTCATTAAATGATCTAGTGAACTTCTGTATTTACGGAAGCCACATTGTTGATCATTTAACAAATTCTTCGACTCTAAAACAAAAAGAAGCCTACTGTTAACCATACGTTCCATGACCTTACATAGACAAGAAGTCAACACAATAGGACGAAATGAAGTGGGATTCATAAGACGACCAGCCTCTTTGGGTATCGGTATGACGTGCACAAAGTGCCATGAGTTTGGGAACGTTCGAGACGCCCAAATCTCATTGTACAATGCTAACATCTTAATCAGGTTGTCCTGATTAAGATGCTGGATCATACCATACGTGATGGTGTCTGGTCCAGGGCTGGTGTCTTTACAGGATTTAAGGGCAAGGAGCAGTTCATCTAGCGTAAACTCTTGGTTGTACGGGGAGTTTACGTCTTCTGTGGCAAAGTCTAATATCTGTAGCTCAGCCGTGCGTTTATGATGTTGGAAACGCGGGTCATAATTGGCTGAGCTACTTACATGAGAAAATCTCCTGGCGAGGATGTTAGCAACGTCCACGGGCTCGTCATAGATGTTATTATTTACTTGCAAGGTGGTAATGGGGAAATATGGGCCTTTATTATTTAATATTCTTATGGTGGACCAGACTTTACGTAATGGTGTTGTACGAGTCACCGTGGACACAAAGGACCGCCAGGAGTCACGTTTGGCCCTTCTTATTATTCTCCTTGCCTCAGCCCGTGCCTGTTTGTATGCAATAAAATTTTTCTCAGAGGGCTGACTATCAAAAATCCTGTATCTCCTATTGCGTTTTCTTAATGCTTGTCGGCAATCCGGCGTCCACCAATGTGCTCTATGCTTCGCATGAACTGTAGAAGTCTTGGGAATAGCAGCCTCAGCTGCGTGTAATATGGAAGTAGTTATATTTTCGACCTTAACATCTATGGTCTCCCCAGATATATCTAAATTGGCGATCCTTGAGAAGGATCCCCAATCTGCTTTCTTATAGTTAAATTTTGGAGGTGGAGGGTCCGAAACGATGTCGCGTGTATAAGAAAGACAGATGGGTAAATGATCACTTCCCAAGGAGTCGTCATAAGGGTCCCATGAGAGATCTTGATGTATACCAGGAGGCCAAAGATAAGTCAATGGCCGAAAAGTTACCAGTACGATCATCTACACGAGTCGCTCTACCATCGTTCAGAAGACAGAGGTTGGACTGTAGTATTAGGTCGGCTACTTGCTCCCCACGACCATCAATCCTCAAGCTACCCCATTGATAGTGATGGGCGTTAAAATCGCCCAACACTAACTTATTTCCAGGCAGATGTTCAACTAGTGAATTTAAAGCATCACTATCAATGGGGCCATGTGGAGGACAGTACAGAGAGCAAATAGACAGATACGTGTTATTAAATTTTACTCTGCACGCGACAGCTTCCAGAGTAGAATTTAGAATCACTTCCGTTTGTGGGTGTGATTTGTGTGTGTAAATGGCAACTCCGTGACCTTCATATCTTCTATATGAGTGGTAGTGTCTGAACTGTGGAGGATCAGGATGATCCTCCAGGCGCATCTCCTGTAAACAAACAACGTCTGGCCTGTGTAGTGAAAGCAAGATAGCTATATTATGTAACTTATTCCCAATACCTCTACAATTCCACTGCAGTATAGTGAATGCGGCGGTTTAAGATTTTCGAGGGTGGCCAGTGTGCTTAGTCTTTTTATGCCCCCCGCGACCAGGCGAGTGGCTACCGGGGGACCTTTCCCGGTTCTTGTTCGTGGAGACTTCCATATTGTCATCAATGATAAGGCTCCCAGACTCCACCGAGGAAGAGCTATTCTTTCTCTCCCTCGTTGGACCAGGAGCGGGAAGGACATGAGGACGTGACTGCTTAGTGAGGGGGGTCAAATTAATTTTGTCAGACTTGTCAGGCTTCTGTTTTGGCCGCACTGACTGCGAAGGAGCAGCGGCAGCCTGAGAGTATGATGTAGCAACAGGGATATCCGTAAGAGAGTTGGAACGTACAGGAGGCTTAGACTGAGAGGTAGGGCGTGGAGCACGAGGAGCGAATGTAAGGTCAGTCTGTGTCTCAACGGTGCACATCACGGGACGGGACACAACCGCCGATGCATAGGAGACATTAGGCTTGGGAGTTGCATGCAACTCCTTCACCTTCTTCCTAGCATCGTAAAAGGATATGCCCTCAGTCGCTTTCACTGTGCAGACCTCTTTCTCCTCCTTCCACTTGGGACAAGCCCTAGAGGAAGTGGAGTGAGCATCCTTACAGTGAAAGCAGCACTCAGTCTCGGATGTACAGTTGTCAGCAGAGTGACCTACAGCCGCACACTTGCCACACACGATGTTGGAAGCCCGACAAGCCTTTTCATGATGTCCATAGAGCTGACATTTTGAACAACGAAGGGGATTCGGGATGTACGGTCTTACATTTACAATTTCATATCCTACTTTGACATTTGTAGGTAGCAAAACTTTGCCAAAAGTGAGGATAACAGTGGCTGTCTTCGTCCTTACGCCTTCCTGATAACGAGTGATGAATCTGGCATCAATTACATCCTGCTGAGCAAGTTCCTGTATGATTTCTTCCTCACTCATCACCATGAGATCCCTGCAAGTGATAACACCCTTGCAGGAATTCATGGATGTTGGGATCTTGGCCTCGATATCATGACAGTGAAACTTACGCAGCTTTAGCAAGTCTTTAACCTGAGCTGAGTTGAATGTCTTTACTAGGAGGTCTCCATTTCCAAGTTTTTTTACTTGTTCCACCTCTCCCGCACAGTGGTCAATCACCTTCTTGACAATGAAGGGATTGAGTCTGGACAGGGGAGTGGAACCTAGAGCATGCAGTGTCACGTAGGTCGCATTCTCAAGGGGAACGTCAAGTGGGGATCGAGTCTGGCGTCCGTCAGTCTGGGGCCGGTCAGTAACGGTAGGAGTGTCGTCAGGACTACCTCCCCCCCTGAAGGGGGAGGAGGCAGTAGGGGGGTCCATCATAGCTACCACTTCCCCCTTACGGGGGAAGTGGGAAGAAAGAGAAAAACAACCAAGGGATAAATTGCCCGGGGAAAAAACACCTAGTCTGAGATTACCCTCTCAAACCACTCTCGGGAGGACGCGCCCGTGTGTAACTCACACCCCAGAGCGATCAGTGGGGGGTACACTCCGGAGGTGAGTAAGCAAAGGCAATCTCAGGAAACAGATATAGACACTTACTATATCTACTAAGGCCAGGGAGGAAAATGAGATCTAGCTAACCTAACTTTCTTGAAAAACGCCCTAGTGGCGAGAAAAAGAAAAAGCTAAGGCCGGTGAGGCAACCCTGCAGCTAGAGGAGAGCCAGAGAAACACGTCTGCACACTCCACGACCATCCATCCTTAAGATGCCACTTAACGGCCGATATTTAATGTGGCAAATGTGCAGAGTCGAAAGGACTGTGAATGTTTAAATTAAAAATATATATATATATATATATATATATATATATATATATATATATATATATATATATATATATAGACATCAAACAGAAGCGAAAAAAACACATTCAGTGAAGATAAAAAAAGAGTTTTAAGAATACGCCAAATGCTTTAAATTCAAAGAAAGTTAGTTTAGGTATTTTCTTTTCAAACATTACAGCTTCAGAAAAAGTGATAATGAGAAACACGTGTTCTGTTCTCTCATTACAGTCTTGCCTTGTTAGTGCTATGCGATGATGTACACAATGTTCAGTGCTCCCTGGTGTACGATTCACATATTCTTGTATTTGTTTTCAACCTCATCACTGCGATATCTCGAAAACAGTGTGTTCTAGCATGATATACGTGCGTAGCTGGAAAATTAGGCTGCGTCTTCAACCTGTACATGTTTTTCATTTTATAATTGTTACCCGCAGACGACTTTATTTAGGAATTAACTTTTGTAGTGAAGGGGTTAATGAATGCTATTTGACTCCATCAGTTCGACAATTTTCTCCTGAGTTGAATATAATCGTCTGTAGGTGGCAAGTGCATAATCTTAAGAAGCCATTGTTGTGATGACAGCAAGAGAAAAGATGCAAAAGAACATGAGAAAAAAGAGAAAAAAAAAATGGAGAGAGGGAAAACGGGAGAGGAAGGTGAAGGATAGGGAATGAGGAAGAGAAAAGTGAGACCCAACCATTTTAATATAAATACACATACCGCCTACTTCCGCCTCCGTACCTACACGAGAGAGAGAGAGAGAGAGAGAGAGAGAGAGAGAGAGAGAGACTTCCGCACCTATACTTGCATCATACCACACATCAATAAAATACCTGACCCACATAATGTTTTTTTTTTTTTTTAGATCGACAAACTCGACAGTGTTAGGGGAAACCACAGTGTTGAAAACGTACACCTCTACACTTCCCGATATAGCCATTCATATACACTTTTATTCATTCTCCGTAAACACACTCACACACACACACACACACACACACTTCTATTCACTCTACTGTATACGACAAACGAGTTTTTCGAGGGTGGTGACCTGTATGATGGAAGGTGAATGGTGTGTTATTTGGTCGTGTGTGTGTGTGTGTGGGTGGGTGGGTGAGAGAGAGAGAGAGAGAGAGAGAGAGAGAGAGAGAGAGAGAGAGAATTTGTATTAACTCGTGTGTGCGTGTGTGTGTATGTGTGTGTTTTAGGGTAGGATAAAGGGAGTACATTGGAAAAGATACGGCGGGGTGGCTAAAATGAGATCTGTGAAAATGGTACGGATAGTGGGAGAAGGAGGAGAGAGAAAATGACGAAGGAACTGTTGTGGGAAGAAGGACGCAAAAAGGAAAACTGTAGGACGCAGTTTTGGAGGAAGAATGAATATAGGAGGAAGGATGAATACGGGTGGAAACGAAGAGATGACGGTGGAGGGAGCAGAAGTTGTGATAGAGGGTTGACTGAGGTGATGGAGGTGAACAGAAGTGAGGGACGTACCGAATATTTACAAATTGTGTAAAAGAGAGAGAGAGAGAGAGAATATAATAGGATGAATGGACAACTTAAAATTACTTCACCACTTCCATACTGACGAAACATATCCTCTCCCATTTCTCCCAGTTCAGTTCCCATCACCCATTCCCACCGTTTCACTTACTTCCACCGTTTCAGTTATTCCCATCATTGCCATTCCCACTGCAGGTTCCCACGTGACCGCCGCACCCTTGGCATCGACGACCAGTTCCTATGGGGGTCCGGGTTCATGGTGTCACCTGTACTGAAGGAGGGGCAGGTGGAGAGGCAGGTGTACTTCCCACAGGACAACTGGTTTGATTACTATACGGTGAGTGGCGGTGTTGGAGAGGGTGTAGGACAGTTAGTGGTAGGGTGTGGGAAAGTGTTGGAGAATGGGAGAAAGAAGGAGGAAGGAGAAATGACTAGTAAAAAGGAGGAAGTGAGAAGGAGTGAGACATGATGGTGTAGGAAGGAATGGGAGGGTGTTTCAGGGAGTGGTAGGGAGAGGGATTAAGTGGGAGGGTGCAAGTGTGAGATGGAGAATGTGAAAGAGAGTGTAAAAGAGAGTGGAAGGGAGAGACACGTACTTCCCACAGTAGGAAGTTTAAGGGGAGGATGTGGGAAAGTGATGGAGAGAGATTGGGAGCTGGAGGAAGAGAGGGAACCGTGAGAGTGGGGGAGAGTGAATGGGGGAGTGGAAGAGGAAGAGAAGGGCCTTAAGGAGTGGGAGTGGGAGGGAGAAGGAGGGTGCTGGAGGGAGGGAGTGAGTGTGGAAAAAAGAGGGAAAGAGTGGGAATGAGTGGGAAGATGTAGAAGAGTAAAGAGCAAGAGACAGTAGCTGAAAATACCCATTACCTCCAGGGCCTGAACCTGAGACATCAAATATCAAGCCAGTCCACTGTCACCATAGCGGATCATAATGACTTTAACTAGGTTCTGTTATTCAGGGGGGGAGAGAGAGAGAGAGAGAGAGAGAGGAAGGGGGGAGGGAAGTAGAACCAGAATAAAAAGCGAACAAAACTCCTGTGAAAACTAATACTCGGCTGCTATAAAGCCTTGTATTACTTAGGAAAAAAAAAAAAAGAAAAAGAAAAAGAGGTGGTAGTCACGGAACCTCCTCTCAGCAGATATTATCCCATTGTGGTTATATGCCTTTGTCTTGCGTGCAGTCGATGGGCATAATTCTAGCGTTCAAAATAATGCCTAACAATGATAAAAGAAAAGTCCCTAAATTTGGTACGTATTATATTCCTCCAGCACTGATAAAAAAACATCTGAATCCTATGAATCTTCCTCCTTTGTAGAAACTCCCAACAACAGATCCTCTTTATCCTTCCCCCAGTCATCCCAGAGGCAATGAAAAGGTACTCATGTTGTGGCGTCACTGGTAGTCATGGCAACCTAGAGGACAGTTGTTAGAGCTCACCAGAGTACTACTATTGTCGTGGTGGTATTGAACAGATATACACTCCGAGAGGTGTGAGTGTTACATATAGATTCAGAGAGAGAGAGAGAGAGAGAGAGAGAGAGAGAGAGTATAGTTTAAATACGATAATGAAAAAGTACTTTATATTGCGTGCATAAATATAAATAATTGATAACAAACTCTACACAGCCTTCGTGTGATGTAAATCCTCATGATAATATTGAGAAAATTTGTAGAAAATTAGGCACATTTGCATACTGCTACCACCACGACTATTACTACTACTACTACTACTACTGGCAATAATACTACACTAGATGTCCATGCTCTTCTATGCATTCAGTAAAAACATGGCAATTGCACTGCCAATCCTGCGAGATGTATGCCGATTTCGTTTTAACCCATGTGCTCACTTTCCCGTATGTCTGATCGTTGTTATTTCTGAGAGGGCGCTGAACCCCCTACCCTAGAATCCATGGGGAGGTCTGGCTCTTGAAATATCGCATTACCGATGTATCATATGCATTAATATCAAAGTCATATCTGTCCTCATTTCACGATTTCAGAGAATTTATGATTTGGTGAGGGGTGCTGCCTTCCACTAAGAATCGTGGCTGGAAAACTGTATATAATGAAAGACCTTCGGAGCAGTCAGACGAACTCACGTAGGAAGCTTCATTGAAATTCATCAGAGAGCCTAGGCGGAGTTCACACACACACACACACACACACACACACACACACACACACACACACACGCAAGCGCACACACAAGCACGCACACACGCACGCGCACACACACGCGCGCACATACACACACACACACACACACACACACACACACACACACACACACACACACACACACACACACACGATGAATCTCGCGCATCTGTACAAGGCGAGTTACTGAAAATGATAGCATACTGTTTCGGATGATTAATGACAATAGTGACTGATAATAATAATATTTATAATAATAATAATAATAATAATAATAAAAATAATAACAAAAACAATAATAATAATAATAATAATAATAGTAGTAATAATAATAATAATAATAATAATAATAATAATAATATTATTAATAATAATAATGCTGTGAAGAGTATGTACGATGGTGCGAAGGCTGCAGTGCGTGTCAGTGGTGAACTAAGTGAATTTTTCTCTTTGAAAGCTGGGTTGAAACAGGGATGTGTCATGTCTCCATGGTTGTTCAATCTGTTAATGGATGGGTAATAAAAGAGGTACAAAGTAGGATAGTGGATGTTGGAGTGGCCCTGGTGAGAGAGGATAGTGTTTGGAAACTCCCTGTACTGTTGTTTGCAGATGATACTGTGTTGTTGAGTGAAGACGAAGGGGAGCTGCAAGGCTTGGTGGATGAGTTTGGGAAAGTGTGTAAGAAACGGAATCTAAAGGTGAATGTAGGGAAGAGTAAAGTGATGGTCCTTGAGAGAGGTGAAGTCAGTGAATGTACAGCGAGGTTGGATGGTGAGGAATTGGAAAATGTGAGTACGTTTAAGTACTTGGGTAGTGTGATGAGTAAGGATGGAGGTTTGGAGGGTGAAGTGCTTGAAAGGGTACAGCAGGGAAGAAAGGTTGCTGGTTCTTTGAAAGCAGTGATAAGAAACAGGGAAGTGAGCATGGAAGTGAAAAAGTTACTACATGACAGTATTGTGATACCAACTCTAACGTACGGAAGTGAAGCTTGGACGTTGTTGGAAGGACACAAGTCAAGAGTGAGAGCAGTGGAAATGAGTTATTTAAGAGGAGCCTGTGGAGTCACATGGAGAGACAGGCTGACGAATGAGGATATAAAGGAGCGTTGTGGTGTGGATGTGGATGTGATAGGAAGCGTTATGAGGAACACACTGAGGTGGTTTGGCCATGTGGAGAGGATGGAGGGTGAAAGACTGACGAAGAGAGTGTATTTGAGTGAGGTGGAGGGGGGAAGAGGGAGGGGGAGGCCGAGGATGAGATGGAGGGATGGGGTGGAGAGGTATATGAGAGAGGGGAGTGTGAGTTGGGAGCAGGGCAGTGAAATGGAGGGGGACAGGGCGACCTGGAGGCAATTTGTTTGTGGCCACCCCAAACGGGATTGAGGCGTCTGGCAATAGATAGATAGATAGATAGAATAATAATAATAATAATAATAATAATAACAACAACAACAACAATAATCATAATATCAATAATAATAAAAATAAAATAATAATAATAATAATAATAATAATAATAATAATAATGATAACAATAATATTAACAATAATAATAAAAGATAACAGTATAATAACAACTCCATCCATCCATCATCCAATCCTACATTGCCCCATGAGGAGCGTAGGAGCCCGGGGGTAGGCAGTTGATCCCGACATTTAAGATGAGAGTGATCAGCCTCACTCATCCCTGAATGGCATTACATGAGCAATCAACCCCAACCACCCCTTGTATATAAACCTTCACCGGCTCAATCCGACTGGAGCGCAATAGTTACCCACTAATCCACCAGGCGCCAAAATTTGGTTATATGGTTACCACCCAGCGTAGAAAATGGTTTCTTGGTATACAGGAAACCATTTGGCTTGTCACTCAGTGCAGAGTCACCCACAGGCAGAATGAAGAGGAAAGAATGAAGGAAAGAAAGACAGAAGAGGGAGTGTAAAGTCACCCGTAGGCAGAAGGATAAGGAAAGAATGAAGGAAAGACAAAAGAGGATGGAAGGAAAGAAGGATGGAGGAGAGGAAAGGGCAGACTCCTGAGAGCAGCACTACATCGAGTGAGTGGATGGTGAGCGCCCCCACCTACCACAGAATATAATAACAGCAACAATAATAATGATAATAATAATACTAATAATATTAATAATAATAGTAATAATAATCACTCACATTATTATTATTGTTATTATTATTATTATTATTATTATTATTACAGACTGAAATGAGGTCCTTGAATGGTATAAATATTTGTTAGTAATGAACTGATTTTAATGAAAATTGGTTCTCGTTTTCTTCAGTTAATTACGATGTATTCAGAGTTCCACCAATCTTGATGAAGGTCTCATTCATCATTTAAAGACAATCAGACTCAGTGTTCCAAATTTGGGAATCTTCGGATTAATTTATATTCTGGGATGGCTGTATTCTCCATCGTAAGGTTTTCTTTTCGCTGTTCAAATGTGCGATGAATTTTTAAAAATCCGCCTCCCTTAAGATGTCCTCACAGCCATGAAAAATCTCGAGTTAAATCAGAAGAATTAAAAATATGTGATCCGCTATCGGGTATGGCATGATGACCAGCGGATGTCGACTCAGCGACGCACTGGTGGGAGGAGCATTACATTTCCAGCATCTGTTTCTTGTAGTTCAAATGCTGGGGTGTTTCTCAAATGCAGTATATGACTGGCAGTGACTGAAGTTTATAAGTACAGAATATCATTTATGTCCGTTCATCAATAACAGACATATTGATATTATCATGGGGCCTCCCAGTAAGTGAATCACCCTGTATTTAAATAATCTAACAACAACAACAATTAATAAAAAAAGAAATAATAATAATAATAATAATGATAAATAGTTATTATTATTATCATTATTACCTTTTTATTTTTAATATCGCATTTTTAACAATACATCCGAGGAGTGATGGGGGTTCACAGCTCGCATAATATCGTTCAAGTGAACGACTAGTCACCCTTTCCATAAATATTGGACTTAGTAACCTGGCTTCGGATCCTTGAGCCCCTGATACGGAAAAAGATCGAATGATAGACAGCCGTATTTTAACACACACATGCCACGTTGCACGGGGGTGTGCTGCTTTCAGTCCCCCTTCTGTGTGTGTGTGTGTGTGTGTGTGTGTGTGTGTGTGTGTGTGTGTGTGTGTGTGTGTGTGTGTGTGTGTGTGTGTGTGAGTGAACGATGTAAAAAAAAAAAACGATATGGCCCAGTCTTGGTCAGGCAATAACGGAGTGATTCGAATTTTGAGAACAACAGATTGAAAGCCAAGTCAGGGCAAGGCCACTTAAAACAGATCTGATCCGATTTCGACCAAACTTGGCGAAAGGATTGCACTGTGGGTAAAGATGAAGCCATTCGATGTTAACAAACGGTCAAAGATTAAGGTCACAGGGCAGGGGTATATTGTTTCAGTATCAGACATGTAGGGTGCGGGTGTTGCACTTTCTGGTTGTTCCTTTCGTGTTTCATTTGTATTCCCTATTTAACATTATCAGAACAAGTTTTACCAGAACTGGGGAACGATGTTGTTTAAGACCAAGTAGGAATGGGTAGACTGTGGCTAGTAATCATAAAATGGTACACACAGGTAGACATAGATGTTGTTGACAATAGGTTAAATCAGGTATGGACCAATGGATTCACTCGGGGCTACACCAAGATGGCTCTGTGGTAAAGAGTTTCAGAGCAAATAGCTAAAAAAAGAATGTTAGAAATTGATGTGAATTATACCCCCAAAACATGAGGATGAGTAATGAACCGTTATGTGTGTTGAACTTTTCTATAGTTACTCCTTTACTTTTAATATTTCTGTTACCTGATACCACTTCCTGTGATGCGTGGTTTCGACAGTAATTACTCCAGTGGCCTTAGAAGTGTCCAATGGCTGTTAACTGTTGTCATATATTTTTGTTTTTCGTTTACTGTACCATTAATTCTCACTTTGGAACATCCGGCGCTCAGGTCAGTTGAGTATTGAGCTACATGTCCTGCTGACCTAGATTTAATTCCGCCCGAGGACAGACATTGGAAAAGGGTATTCTCATATGCATTCAAACTGTTGAGGTTTCCTTGATGATATGTACAGACTCTCTCACTCACAAACACATCCATTTCATTACAGTTTAAACATAAACTTCTCATCCTATACGTCAAAACCCTTCCACATCTACTGTACACCCACATGTGAAGAACTTGGTGAGGGCAGGCCACTTCTCCAGTGACAGATTTGTGTTCCTTCGGCTTACGGACCAGTTGCCCTTCAGGACGCGCATAAAAAGGCTTGATCTTGTATTGTAGAGATGCCCAGCCATATCTGACGTTAAAGGCTGGCTACTGCAATACCTCATAGTCACTCTAATTTAATCGTAAAGTGATTAGCAGGTGTGTGAGCGAAGACAATAATTTATACAAGCAATCTTTTACTTAAAAGAGTTTATAAACACGGCTCAGATATCCTGTCCCTAGTTATTAATGATCCTTCCAATGACAACATCCTTCATTATGTACTCATATACCCTGAATGCTCTACCCCTCCTGGCCCCTACAACCTCCACACACTCATACATTCTCCTTGTCTTATCCTCCATTCGTTTCATGTTGGCAAATCACCTGACGTATTTCTCTGTTTTTTTCTACTGCACCAATTTCATAACATCTGCGAAATTGTTTATTTGTTCATCTTTCCCTTCATGTCGTTCTTGACTTCACTTCTTTCCAGCATAGTCCGTGTTTCACTATCGTACATCAGTGTTAGAAAGAGTATACTGGCGTGTGGTCCTCTCACATTTGCATTCTTATTTCTTGCCACTGTTCTCAGTGCTGGTGTCATTCTCCTTCCTTTTTGCTCCCTTTCCTACACTCCACTGCAGGACAGGATCTCCCATCCGGGAGACAAACGCGATACCACCAAGCCACCAACCCTTCCTACGGTTAATCCTAAGTGCTTGAACATTCACATTCTCTACTTCTTTGCTATATAGTCTCAAACCACAATTAGCTTCCGTGCCTTATTGAAACTTAGCCGCTGCCAATATTTACACCTAACACTAGTTATTTTGAACACTTTACCAGTTTCTCTTTCGAACATTGCGTTACGTAACTTCCATGCCTCATCTTCTGTCTACAACCTCTGCACACATAGAACATGCAGCTTTCACTTTGTGCCTCCTTTCATCAGAACTTCCTTATAATTGCTGTTGCTTTCACAACTTATAGCATTTTATTCACATGCACACTAACATTACCAGGTTCCTACAACACTTTCATATAAGTGAAAGCGCCAAGCGTCAGCTGGAATGGAATATACTAGAGTTGTCCCGACCTTGAAAGGGTTTTTGATGTCAACATTATCACTCCCTGACCCATGCAACACTCATCTGAATAAATCGTCTGATGTTAGTTAGACTAGAATCCTGGAGATGTCTCGACCATAGAAGATTAAGTAGCCATAATGATAATTTTTTTTATTTTTTTATTCCAACATTTAGGACACAATGGTAAGCGCCATAGGAGGCTTTATACATACCACCTCCCCCTTAGATCTCGTCCACACCAAATGCTTACGGACACGGATATGGGCGCCAATTTTACACTTATTTGGACTGCAGTAATGCAGAACTCCTACCCGCGCCAGCAAGTATTTGATGTGCACGCAGCCTCAGAGATTTATTATGCCTGCTACATATTGATGCTCTTTCGTATGTTATGTTAATTTGATATCGTCGTAGTTAGCATCAGTGACGTACTGGAGGATAAAAACGACGTGTACCGGTAACTATAAAATAATATCACTGATGAAGATTTGCTATGAAGCCCTTTATGTCACCAAGAATACGGTCCGAAATCGTACCTCTCAACCAGTGCAGTAGCCAACCTCACACTTGCTTTTGTTGTATCGCGAATACTGACGACGTCTTTAAGCAAAATACCTTCCGCACTAGAAAATCTTTGCACAATCATGTAATGAATGCTGTTCTTAAGTTCTATGTGAAGATTATTGAAATCCAATGAAATATAAATGAAGTCGTAGTTGACTAGTGCGTGCCTGGGAAGGTTTGGTTATTCTGCTATGTAGTCACCAGATTCAAGTAATATGTTCGATTCTCTGACTATGTCATCTGCATTGCCTATCTGTATGCTGTTTTGCATGTCTTCTGTGGAGCTGATGAGGAGCCTGCGTGTGGTGGCGCTGTGCAAAGTCTAAATATACCAAGTCAGTCCACACGCAGGAAGGCGGGGCTTCTATATGACATCACGATGCCCCTCTATTTTCTGTAATAATATTATTATTGGGGCCCCTATATAAAAGAAAACGAATTAAAGGGGAACATATATATGGTTGCAACCTCAAAGTTTTAGGTAACTCTCACGTTTTTTTTTCCTATTTTCTGTAGCCTACCACACTGCCACATTATTTAGCCGTAAACAGCACATTTATCAGGTATCCTTACCAACAGTCAGGGAAATGTTAGGTTATGGAGATATGTGGAACCTGCAATGTCTCGGTGAAGACTGACTTCAATCCCTGTGACAAACCCAGCATTTGAAGGCATCATGATGTCATGCGCGACTCCGACCAAATTCTTGCCAAAAGTGGACTGACATGGTATATGTAGACTTATGGTGCTGTGCACCCTAGGTGGGGCAGCCGCGGCGTCCACCTGGAGCCAAGCTTTCACATAATCCCCGCACCTTGCCAGGGGAAAGACCTTGGTTCGACCTTGGCGAGGCGCTACTACCAGGGGATGTCGGATCCCCATACAGGGTATGCATTATACTGTGCCTGTAGGACGACCCCACAGTAGGTGCTTGCTTGTGGTGGATGGGTCTCGGCCAGAAAACCGGGATTCAGTAACAACAATAACGTCTTCTCCAAGTCATGCATGCTGTAATCAAACTTCAGTCTACAGATACTTTGCCAGATAGGTCAGTGACCTCTTATTCTACTCCTCTCACATCTTCCAGACAAACTACTCAAAAACTTCTGTCCCAAGTTACTAAATGATATTTAACCTGCGATATTGAAAACTGCATTACAGATTTTTTAAAACCAAGAAATGATGCACGCAGCAGCAAGATATCAAATAAGAACTAAGAAAAGGCTGAAATACATTCAACATGAAATCGATTCCATGACAGTACAAATAAAAAAACTACAGAATGAGGACTGTAAAGATTGTCACCTTGGAGGTGCGCGCCGAGACGATTCAGTCAAGCAAATTATGTCGCAGGATCGTGCAAAACAATGCGGCATAAAGTGACAAGGTAGCGGAAAAAAAAAAGATATCAGCTTAGTCAGACTCTGTGGACGCTAGCGAAAGGGGGAATAGACAGCCGTAAATGGAGCAACTATCCTACAGGGCACAATGGAGCTGCCGAACCTTACCATCGTTTTGTGTGAAATGTGTTGTTCCGAAACGTCAAATTGCTATGGGAAGCTCGAATCTTCATTAATGAACAGCTATAAGTTCCTGAAGAGGAAGAAAAAGAAGAGCAGAAAAGAAAAAAAGAAGGAAAGAAAGAGAAGAAAAGGAAATGAAGAACATACATACATACATACATACATCACCTAATCCTGTGTTGTCCCATGAGGAGCGTAGGAAGCCAGGGCTAGGCCAGCTGGTCCTGACATTTAAGATGAGAGTGACCAGCCTCACTCATCCCTGAGTGGCATTACATGAGCAATAAACCCCAACCATCCCTTGGATATAAACCTGCACCGGCTCAATCTGATTGGAGCACCTTAATTACCCACTAAACCACCAGGCGCCTAAATTTGGTTATATGGTTACCACCCAGAGTAGTAAATGGTTTCCTGGTGTACAGAAACCATTTAGCTTGTCACTCAGTGTAGAGTCACCCATAGGCAGACGGAAGAGGAAAGAGTGGAGGAAAGAAGGACATAGGAGGAAGGAAGGAAAGAAGGAAGAAAGAATAAGCTGCCACCCAGGAGCAGCACTACATCAAGTGAGTGGATGGTGAGCGCCCTCACCTAAGAAATGAAGAAAAAGAGAAAAAAAGAATAAGGAAAAGAAGAAATAGAAAAGAAAGTTGAAGAAAAAGTGGAAGAAAAAGAAAAGAAAAAAAAATAAATTCATGCCTATGTAGTGCGCCAGGGTGATTCAGCCAGACAATCAGTTTATACGACCCAGTCGTCCTCCCGAGCACGACTTGCAACAGTGTTACATCCAGGTTCTCGAGAGTCATACGTCTGGGTGAACAAGGACAAGCGGAGGCAAACTGTACCCAGCAGTCTCATCTGTCTCAGTGCCCGAATTTTAGTTACTTAAAAGAGACTTATCAATTGCACAAGGGTCATTAATGCAGAAAACCACTTCAGAATTGAGGAGGGAAGGTTTTACGACCTCCACTTCCTTTTTCCGTGGTAAAAAAATCTGTGCTGGAACGACATATACCAAAACTGTAAAGTGTGAGATCGGAAGGTAAATTTGCCTACTTTAGCAACATTAAGATGATAGGAAATAATGTGTGCCTGATATCGACAATCACTACGAAACCAGCAACAGATATACGATCCAAGAAATAAGACTTTGTAGTTACTTGTAGTGGAGTTTTATATATAATAGACTTGTGGGCGAGCGGTTGTTATATTTGAGTAGCTTGTAAGTAGATAATCTTCTTTCCCATTTCTCATGTAGTGACAGGAGAGGTAAAGAATAGTATGGGACTATTTTTATTTGTCTTGGAAATATTAACAAAGTCTCTCACACAGAGCGGAGTATAAAGTAGAGTCCCGCTAGCTATCTCTCTGTCTCGCTCTCTCTGTCTCTCTCTCATGTTGCTAAGCCCTTCTCCCTGCGACCTGTCTGTGGTATGGCTAGCTTCTTTCTGCCCTCTCTTTCCTAAATTCTGGTGAAACAGGAGACGTATCACGTGTGTTCCTTGTGAGTGGAAAGTTCTAGAAGCCTGTGTGTGAGTATGTGTGTATGTGTGTGTATGGTCACTAAGGCTTTGTTCACCGGTGGATTGCTGACAACTAACTGCATCATCTCCTTACTGGCCACTTCGTAATCTGTCGTCAGCTTTCCTCAGTGTAATTTGCAAGCTCATTTCCCATTCCCAGGCTCGCATAGAGCTGTCTATCTATCTATTTATCTATCTATCTATTATGATTTGTAATTATAATATGGAGTCCTAACATATTGCTTCGTCACGCGAAAATGGCGTACCATCGACAGTTAATAGTCCTAACATATTAATACATATTATATACACATTATAATGAACTTATAAGTTAATTAAGTGAAATACATAATATTGTAAAAGTAACATAATGGTATGAATATTGTATACATATAATATTTATAGTAAATAGTGATTATTCAGTAATATTACATTTTAAACAAGTTGTATACATATTTGAATAAATGCATTAAAGTAAATTATTTAACTGTAATACAGTATGTACTTGTGTTATTGTAGTGAAATGCATACAAGCAGGAAAGAAAGAAAAAAGTTTAAAATTAAGATTATGGGAAGAGTTATTAATATTTCATTTAAAGATAATGGTACTGGTATGCCATACATGGGTCATTCTTCTTTGTATTTTATATATATATATATATATATATATATATATATATATAAAATTAATACTATATAGAAAATAATTTATGTACACTTCATTCAGGGGGGTTAACTTGGATGTTAACTCTCCCCCCACTAAATAATGACTCCAAATTAGTAATTCTTGCATGCATTCTGTGCATTGCGAACAGCAGTACTGCAACTACAATGCAGACGATTATGAAGACAGTAGGTGCTGGGCTATACACATAATATGGGTTGAACATACTCAAACTCAAATCTCCCCAGGTCTTCATTGTTTCATTGATCAGCTGCATAGTTTCAAACTTAGGTGAAGTCAGCTTAATACTTGTGCTCATGTTTAAGTTCATATCAGGCATTGGGTGGAAATGTTTGTGTGTATGATTGAGAATGGCGTAGTGATTGATGGTGGATAAAGTAGACATGGCTAGTGTAAATACCGCACAGTAGTCTGGTGCTATGTATAATCCTGATGCTGATGTATGAGATGGTGGTATATCTGGACAGACTATGTAAACTGATGTGTTATGAGGGAAATAAAAAAAACTGTGAGTGTCCAATGCGTTGATGGTGTACAAGTTTATCTGGAGCAAAAGTGAAGTTGCAATGACGATGAATATTGTCATTTCTGATGATAGCCATTTCACAAGGGACTGTATCAGTAGGCTGAAACGTGAAAATGTACGCAGGACAAAGATGAACAGCATGTAAGGATGTGCGGCACTTTCGTTCAATCGTTGATTCACTTGCGAAAGTGACAGTGTCCCGTCTCTTGGAGACCATGATGAGTTCGGTGTCTGTGTTGATGTTGATGATGACCAAAGTGTTGTTATTTTTATAGGGGAAGGGGTGTATTTGGTATACTGTGAACAGGTCTTCAGTGATGAATGGTACATGAACTACCACTGATGTTGGTGTTAGTGTTGCTTCTAAATACGGGTAATATTGCATAAATTCCCTACTGCGGAACAACGGCTTCAATTTATGTTTATGTATGCCTTGACTAACTATCTGACGTAGCTCATGAACTGGGAGTAAGTCAATTGTGATCTTGCCATCACCAGCATTCGAAATTCCTTGCATAAGTGCCCTGAAACGATCTCTAGTGTTCTCTAATTGTAGTAGAATCGTGTCAATATGTTCTGTGATGATGGAGAAGTGTTGGAAAAGTGTAACATTTCCCTCCAATTCATTTATTTTATCTACACTCTCGAGAGCTATGTTTTCTGCTTGTTTCAGATTTTTCACAATTGTCTTCATTGCTGAGTTCTGTCCTGTGATGAATTTATCTTGGTATGTTAGTACCTGAGCTATCTTATTAAATTTGTTGTTTATTTCTTTAAGGTCATCCTCTGTAGCCAATCCAAAGATGTTCCCAAGAACTGCGCCACCCAGGTCGAACAAACCGCGCTTTTGGCGAGTACGTGTGATGTTGTTCCTGTCGCTCAGTACCTCCGTTCCATAAGATGGGAGATCTTGGATCATGATGAGCATAGTTGACTTTGCCTGTTCTAGTTTCCATTTCGCTAACTTTACCATTTCATTCACTTCCTTGGTGTTATGTGCTTGTGAAACATAATTTCCTATCATGAAGTCCAGAGTTCGCATCGGCGTCGCAAGTCTGTCTAGATAAGTAGGTAATTCATACAAGTAATCTAGACTTATTTCAGTACTCATGACGTCCTTAACGATTGTAGTCGTGGCCGTTGGAGCTATGAGGCATCCTTGTCATACTATATGTTGGGGGTCTAAGTGCGCATATCCTCTTGCTATGTAGAGGAGAATCCATAGCATAAGTCCCTTCATCGTAACCTACCGAAAAAAAAAAAAATCTGTTAATTTCCTATCATGCTGTGGTCGATGATAGTGATGATGTGCGTTACGGTTGATTGTTATTTCATATATAGAAGGAGTTTAAATCGATATTTAATTCTCGAAAATGATGTATTGTAGATCTGATTGGAACAGTTGCACCTATGTTCGATTGTTTGGTATATGACCTTAATTTCTTTTTGTAATCATTGTTGTGTTCTTGCTTGGTTTCTTGAGGTATGTTCGCCTGTTCGGTTGTATCCGAGGCTGAATAATTATGGGATAATTCCCTTGAAACTCGTTTTAAATGGTCAATATGAACTTGTTTCTCCTCGCCACTTGAAAGTGACTTAATTAAAACTTTGTTTGCTTTTATGTTAATTACTCAGTATGGGCCCTCAAATTTTTGGGATAATTTATTGTCTCTCGTATGAATGACACCGTAAACAATGTCTCCTAAGCTGATAGGTGAATCTTTTGCCTTCTTGTTAAATGCCTCCGTCATTTCTTCCTTGGACATCGTTAATTGTTTTTTGACTCTTTTGTGAATGTCCTGGAATTCACGTAAACGGAGTTTAGAGTAATCATCGTAATTGTATATAGGCATGCTGTCACCTTCTAGGAGCTCATATGGTAATTTTTTATCTGTGCCATATATAATGAAATGTGGTGTGTCACCGATGGATTTATTTATAGACCCATTAATTGAGGCTTCTACTCTGGGAATCCAATCATCCCAGCTTGCATAATTTTCACTGAGAATGTGTCGTAGCACATCTAATACTTTTTTATTTTGTCTCTCTACCAACCCATTCGATGCTGGGTGATAGGCCAAAACGTTAACCTTTTTGAAGTTGTATTGTTTACATATTTCTTGTAAGATCTCAGAATTAAATTCTCCTCCATTATCACTTATTAGTACCTTTGGGGTAGTAAAGCGACATATTGCATTATCTGTTATTGCCTTTGCTACTGACTCTGCTGTCTTATCTTTAATTGGAGCTAAAATGACATAACGGGAAAAATGATCCGTTGCTACGAATAAGTATAGGTTATTATTGTATGATAATGGCATCTTGAGTAAATCAACAGCGACAACGTCCCATGGTTGATGTGGTACAGGGTAATTACCCATCGGTGCAGGTGTGATTGGGTATCCTTTGTGTTTCGCACATGATTCGCATCTGTCTATATGATTGTTTATATATTTTGGTAATGAAGGCCAGTAATATAATAGCTGGGCTTGGTTGAATGTCTTATCCTTTCCAGGATGTCCTGCATGCGGGCTGTCGTGTATCAATCGTAATACTTGGGGTATCATGTCATTAGGTACTACCAACTGGTTAGTATTTCTTTGGCGTTTTGGTTGTTTAGAGTTAATTTTGCATAATGTATTATTGACCATTGTGAATTGTTCAAGTGGGACATGCAGTTTGGGTAATTGTATATCATCTCCACTTTCTAACTTGTATATTACTTTAGACCATATTGGGTCAAGTCTTTGTGCCTTTGCGATATCCTCGTGGTTTGGGATATTTCCTTTGAGATCTAACGCCGCGACCTGAATTGTATTCGGGTTCCTAGATAATGCGTCAGCTACTATGTTCATTTTACCTTGTATATAATGAATTTGTACATTGTAGTTTTCAACTGTACATTTCCATCTTGCTCTCCTCCCAGAAAGGAGTTTTTTTTTAAACATACCCACCAGTGGTTTATGGTCGGTGAATAAGTGGATTTCGTAACCATATACCAAATCCCGAAACTTTTGTAATGCAAAAACCACTGCAAGTGCCTCTAAGTCTGTAGTGCAATAATTTTTCTCCGCACCTCTTGTTTGTCTGCTGGCAAATGCAATTGGTTGATTCTTTCCTCTTTTATCTTCCTGCATCAGTACAGCCCCTAATTCTTTAACTGATGCGTCTGTACAAATAAGAAATGATTTTGTGTAATCTGGATATGCTAAACAAGGTGCATTTGTTAGTTTAATTTTTAGATTGTTAAATGCCCTTTTTTGTTCTTCTTCCCATTGGAATACAGCATTTTTTTGAGTAGTTGGAATAGAGGAAAGGCTATATGAGAGAACTGTGGTACGAATGACCTATAGTACCAGCCAGACTTAAAAATTGTCTAACTTCGTCAGTCGTAGTGGGTTCAGGAAAATCTCTCATTGCCTGTATTTTGTCATCAGTGGTGTGAATACCATCAGAACTTAATTTGTGGCCTAAGAAATTTATTTCCTTAAAGCAAAATTTGCATTTAGAAAGTTTAATTTTTAATCCAGCATCACTAAGCTTTTGTAAGAGTAAGTCTAATTTCCTGAGATGATCCTTAATATTCTTCGTTGCGATTATAATATCGTCAAGATAAACAAATATTCCTTGTCCTAAAATTCCGGACAATACGTAATTCATAAGACGCTGGAATGTGCCTGGGGCTGTCCTCAGTCCCATTGGCATTCTTGTATATTGATAATGGCCTCTGTTTGTTGAAAAGGCAGTGAATTTACGTGACTCCTTAGATACCGGAATCTGATAGTAGCCGTTTAGGAGATCGATGGTCGAGAATATATTATTCTCAGGACCAATATTCTGTAGAACATCGCTTAGCAATGGCATGGGAAATCTGTCTGGGATTGTGTGATTATTTAGTTTACGGTAATCTACTACCGCACGCATTTCTCCATTTCGTTTGGGCACGAAGAATAAGGGGGCATTCCACGGGGAGACTGAAGGCTCAATAATTCCAAGTTTTAACATTTCATCGACATACTGATTTACAAGTGTACGTTGGGAGTGTGGTATGCAGTAAGCTGGTACGAAAATTGGTGGTGTTTCTGGGTGCACATTAATCATGTGATTAATCAAGTTAGTACACCCTAATTGTTCTCCGGGCAATGCTACGGTGTCCCTGTGTGTTTCCAGCAGGGTTAACAAATCATTTTCTTCATCAAATTCACCTGAGTGAATTAAATTCTCTTTTATTCTTTCTCTATCCGTAGATTTTATCTTACTTGTTACTCCAGCTATAACTATTTCCTTCACAGGGGCGGGACATTTTTCAATATTAACTATGCAAGTTCCCTTTTTCAACTGAACTTCCCCATTCATGTGATTAATAATGAATATTTGAGTTTGCCCTTCGTCGTTCGTATGACATAATGCGTTTTCTACTGACAATCCCTTCACTTTACATAATTCTTCTAAGACAAGAACAGTACTTTTCCGTAGTTTGCTCTTTATGGTAACCTTCATATATGAATTAGGTGGTATAACTAAATCATTAGTGAGATGGGCTGGAAAAATTGATAAATCAGTACTGTTATCTGGGTCACTAATTCTGGAGGATGGGGTTGGTGGTGGGAGTGGATCTATACATTCATCTGTTTGTGTATGTTTGTTTAAGCCTTTAATATTACCAATTCTTTTTGGCTCTCTTCTACCAATCGGTGAGGGCTCTGAAGTTATTTCCTCTATGAATTCTTTATCAAAGTCTATTCCATTCATTTGTGGGAGTATAGTTATGTTCTCAGCTCTCATGGATCTTAAGCCCAGTAACATATGAGCTTTAATTGCTAAGTTTTCAACGATATAGAAAAATGCAGAGAATGGTCTTGTAGTTTCTGTGAAACTGATATTAAACTTATCATACCCTTCACTGTAATCTCTTGTCCATCTACTGTGTATAAATCTAAATCAGCTTCATCCAGAAAAGTTACTTTCTTTTTATTTTTAAGAATTCTGTTTAGTTCTTCATGTGTTATTAAGTTCACTGGAGAGCCTGTATCTAAAAATAAGGAAACGTTTTGATCCTCACATAGAGCTGGTATCAAGATACACTCATTTCCCAACATGCCTCCTATGTGAAGTTTAGCCTTGTTTTTCTTTACGTTTGTTCGTTTTTTGTCATGACTTGGTCTTCCCCCGATTTGAACATAGACAAAATTTTTTTCTACTGTTCTCCAATCACTGGTCCAGTGCCCTTGGTATCCATGATGCCTACAGTAAGGACCAAATCCTTGTGTCTTTTGTTTGTCCTCTTTTGCCTTGATAAAGCATTCATACCTTGTGTGTCCTGGTTTTGCACAATAATGACATAGAATGGACCTATCCCTTGACTGTGACCTACGGGGTGATTTCCCATAAGAAGTGTTGTTTATGGCGCGAGACCTGCTCGGGCTGCGCGAAAACTTATGAAACTGCCTGTAGGAAGGCGTCTGTGAACGAGGCCTTGTCACGTTTGCTTGTTTGGTCTGCCTGATTTCTGGTCGCGATCGATTTTGTTCTCTGTTTGGGGTCGGTGTAGATGTTTTCACAGCTGATACTGTCTCAGGTACCCTCATTCTACCAGAATGTGCATGTGTGTCGACCATACCTGCTTTACTGCACTGCATCTCTACCTCGTTCATTAAGTCTAGCAAGCACATTCCTGGGGTGTACGCGATCGTCTTGGCGATCTTAAGGGTCCTATCAGGTAATTTACACAAGGCAGCTACATAACCAATGATGTCCACGACGAGGTCTGGGGACATCTCTCCATCATCTGTTATCCAATTAGAATTTTCCAAAGTAGCTAATAATGTTCTCTTGATTGTGGAGACATCAGCAGTTATTTCACTGAGCACATGGTTTGTAGTGTGCTCCCTTACAAGATCTACAATTTTATGTAATTCTGGAATTATACCTGGCAAGAAGTCCATACCTCCAGAAAATTTCTTCAGAAATTCAGTTTTAAATTCATCATATGTCCTAGCACGATGGAGCTTGTCGGAGCAAAGCAAGTTGCTCGCTGGACATCTTTCCTGGCTTATGCAAGATGAAAAAATAGCAATTTTCTCTTGTTCATCTAGTATGTGGCGCTTGATGAACATTTGTTCGCACTGACTGACTAATGAAATGACATCAATGCGATCTTTGTCTGTGCCAGAGAATTTTGGGGCAGTTTTATCCTCGTGATACACAAACACGTGAGGTGTGGTTGTTAGATCAGCGATATTTGTTTCTTGATTCATTTTTACTGTTTGCTCTGTTAATTCAACTTGGACGCGTTTATCGTTGTGTGAGGGAATGGTGGAATAGGTACGACCGGACCGGTGAACCCTGTTAAGTATATTGGCATACGTGTGCAAGGCAGTGGCAAAGTCCGCACTTTCTACGTCAGAGGGGGTTTCCCACTCATCATCTGAAACTACCGTATTTGTTTCTTGATCTTTAGTGTGTGGTGAGGTTTGTACAAGGGGTGGTTTGCCTTGAGGCTCTCTTAATTGTGAGTCTGTTGTTGTGGCAATTTGTGTGTCATCTGGTGTGTTGCCTTGGTGCTCTCTTAATTGTGAGTCTGTTGTTGTGGCAAATTGTGTGTCATCTGGTATTAACGTGGGTGGTGGCGAAAATATTCCTGTCATTAAGATATGGTGTTATAAAATATGCCTGTTGTTTATTTATGTCCTAACAAAATAGATGAGTAAATAAGTTGAATATAGCTAATTTTAGCACTGAGAAGAAATGAGTAAGTATAATTTTACCCACCTGATACAGATCGTAGAGGTGTGTCGATACAAAAGTCGATCTCGGAAGAAAAATACAGGTTTGATTGAAGATCTCTTGATAATTCTAGTGGTGTGTTGATGGACGATATTACTCAGGAAATTCCATGGCCTGGTGCTTGTGGTGGTTAACAGCTGTCCCAGGCAAACCTCAGCATAGAACGTCGAATTTCCAAGTTAACTGTGAAAATAAATGAGTATGAGTAGGAGCTATGTGAATAATGAGTAATGAGTAGCGGTTGAGAGGTGCCTGGTGTCAGTCACACGTTGCTTGACATGGCAGACTCGCGTTGTGATGTCATCTCAGCACATGGTGACATCGGCTTCCCACACTGGTAGCTGTGGTGAGTAAATGAGTAGCGATGAGTAACTTGAGTGAAGATGAGTGAGTAAGATGAGCTGTGAATATGGACTTGGTATTTGCTTCGTTGTCTTGACCTCTTAACTCCTGCGTCAGCAGTGGAAGTTGGGTGGATGTAGCAGTGAGAGGAGGGTGAGGTCTGGTGGTTATGAGTCGTGTCTCACTCTTCGTTTGTTTGTTCCGTTTTTCTTTGTCGATGTTTTCTCGGTCCTTTTCTCTTGTGATTGACTCGTTATAGGATGAAGACTGCCGCTACTTGTAGGTGCATGTAGAAGATTATACAGACGACTCGTAGAGTTGTTACTTGTAGTTGATTGTAGATGGTTGTAGTTCGTTGGTTTGTCGTAGGAATTGCAAGATCGTATCAATATTTTGTTAAACTACTTGCAAGGCGTCGTGTGATCACTTCTAAATCAGCGTGATGATCGTGGAGACGGAGGGGGCTGGTTGGAGAGAATTGTCAGGAGCTGGTTGTGTTGTTGGTTGTGAGAGTTTTTTTTTTTTTTTTTTTCAATCTTCATTTTTTTTAGGAATTCACTGTTGATTCATAGACGTGGTTCGTTTACGTTCGCTGCCACCAAATGTCATAAAAAACTTTGTAGTTACTTGTAGTGGAGTTTTATATATATTAGACTTGTGGGCGAGCGGTTGTTATATTTGAGTAGCTTGTAAGTAGATAATCTTCTTTCCCATTTGTCATGTAGTGACAGGAGAGGTAAAGAATAGTATGGAACTATTTTTATTTGTCTTGGAAATATTAACAAAGTCTCTCACACAGAGCGGAGTATAAAGCAGAGTCCCGCTAGCTATCTCTCCGTCTCTCTCTCAAGTTGCTAAGCCCTTCTCCCTGCGACCTGTCTGTGGTATGGCTAGCTTCTTTCTGCCCTCTCTTTCCTAAATTCTGGTGAAACAGGAGACGTATCACGTGTGTTCCTTGTGAGTGGAAAGTTCTAGAAGCCTGTGTGTGAGTATGTGTGTATGTGTGTGTATGGTCACTAAGGCTTTGTTCACCGGTGGATTGCTGACAACTAACTGCATCATCTCCTTACTGGCCACTTCGTAATCTGTCGTCAGCTTTCCTCAGTGTAATTTGCAAGCTCATTTCCCATTCCCAGGCTCGCATAGAGCTGTCTATCTATCTATTTATCTATCTATCTATTATGATTTGTAATTATAATATGGAGTCCTAACATATAGATACCGAAGGACGAGACCACCATCAGGCTATCCACACTAAGCACGAAGATTAGTTAGTTTTATTTGGTTATAACAGCTACTCGTATATGCCAGTCGACTGCATAGGAGTAATTGAAACAGATAACCACTATTTGTTTCAGATTTAGGGAGGGGAGAATCTAAACCCTCCACCTCCTTGTCTGATTCGAAGGCGTCAGCTTTGATTTTAAGCCTATCGATTACACGAGGGTCATTAAGACATACAATTTGCATTTCCCAAGCCCCGGTATTCCTCTAAAGCACAGATCGCATTAGTTGGTTAGCATCAGATACCGTACCCAGATTTTACTGCTGAACAGAGCACGGTAAATAAGTCGAATCCATTGGCGCTGAAGAGAAGCCTACGTGTGGTGGCGCTGTGAGCCTGGGTGGAGGAGCTGCTGCCTCTACCCAGGAGACAAACGTCCTCATTTTTCCCTGCACCTTATCTGAGGGAAGGACGTTGGTCCTAAGCGGGCGAGCTGCTGTCCGCCACAAAGGGGTGCCGAATCCCTGCACAATGTACTGTATGTACTGCAGTTGACCTGTAGGACAGCCCAATAGAAGCAGTTGCGTACATTTGGTCGATGAGTCTTCTTGACCAGACTTGGATTATGCAACAGCAGCAACAACAGAGACCACCGGTCTGACTGGTTCGAACATCAACACAGGATTCCTTTATTTATGAGCTAGATGTACTGACCAATGCGCCACTGGTTTCCCGCGAAACATGAAACAATCTCACCAGTGATAGTAAAAAGTTATTCAGATAAGTGAAATAGCCTAAGCGTGTGCTACAGTATGTAAATCACAAATATTTTATCATGTCATTTTAAAATAATTTGCATTAAAGAGAGTAGTGACAGTGAAAGATCATCTGTATTTTTTAATGTCTGTCTGTCTGTGTGTCGACTATGAAAATGAAGGGGAAGCTATGTAGATGGTTCTAAAAGCATTTTTATAGGATAACTTTTTGCTGGGAATTTCTCTGTGTGTTTTAAAGTTCCTGATGTGGCACCCCTGATGAACAAAATTAGAACTAATCGTCACTAATTAATTCAAAGTGGTGGAGCTTGGAGAACAACTGCAGTTTTTAACTATCTTCTACAACCGTATCAGCTTTATAGCGTGTTGAGTGGGTGAACAGATAGTTTGGGGTGGGCCGATGAACGAGGTGGGTAGGCAGGGTGGGTGTTTTAGGACAGGGAGGCAGGAACAGCATGGGTGGGTAAGTGGGTGAGCAGGATGGATGGGTGGTTAGTGTGAGAGAGTGGGTGGGCAGGAATGATGGGTTGGTGGGCTTTGGGTGGTTAGTGGGAAAATAGGTCCATGAGGAATAGGTAAGTGGGCAGAGTGGGTGGGTGGGTGGGTGGATGGGTGAACAGTTTGGGTAGGTGGTTAGTGGGAAAACAGGTCAATGGTAGGAATAGGTCTATGGAGAATATATCCCTGGGGGAAAGTGCCCAAGGCGAAATGTAGGAACAGTAAATAAAACAGGCCCTTAGGGCCGTCCCCAACTACGGGGTGAGCCCTTAGGGTCTCACGCAGTAACGGTATGCACAGTCATATTGTATCCTGGCAGTGTTGGGTTCTTTGCTAGTACTGTATACTCATATATGCATTACCTAAGTGAGCACTGGAGTATAACTGAAGTACATTATATGATCATAAAATGTTAGGAACAGAATGAGAAACTAACAATTTGAATGATCCAGACAGTAAATTAATGAGTAAGCAAGAACGAGTCGCAAAAGTTTTCCTCCTCAATAATACACAGTAGCTCTGATCAAAACATCCTTTCCAATACTCTTTTCCTACCTCAGTACTGTATACATAAGGACAAGAAATCATGTATTTTCTGGTTTAAGTAATGAAGTGAACAGTACCCTCATGCTAATCCAGTTTTCCACATTTAAATGAGGCGTTAAAACCTAAAGCAAGACTTTTTTATTTTCTTGAAGTTATGAATCCAAGAAGCAAGGACACTTCAGGTACATTCTCCTACTTCTTTCCACCCCTTTCCTCTATTGCCGTAGGAGGCACAGGGCTACCTACAACGCATATAATGGGCAAGGGAGTTACCACATCTGCATCCAATAGGGTGTAAGTGGTACTGTAGTTAATCCGTGGACTGCGAGCCACAGCTCAGGCTGGGTAGCGTCGCGTTCCGAGCCAGAATTCAGCCTGTGCTGGCCATGCATCACTGCTAACTACTCCACCTGTACGCCAACTTACGCATGGCCCTACGCAAAGACGGAGAGAGAGAGAGAGAGAGATTTTCTTCTTTTCATCATATGATGCCCTGGATGTTTATCTTCAAGTTTATAATAAACAAAAACAATTTTTTTTTTGTTTTTTATTTTTTTCGTTACTCCCCTATGTAAACTTGCGGGAAGACGGAGAGATTACTATTATTTATTTTTTTGGCAGATGATGCCCGGGATGTTTATCTTCAAATTTATAATAAAAAACAAAAAAACTTTTTTTTCTTCCTTTTTTGTGCAGCACGGGGTGGGATAAAAATAAGGTAATTGCGCAATCCACGAGTTAACAAACCGAATATGTATGTACTGTATAAGAACCGATGTTCGTTGGTTGGGTCGGTCAGACTGTTTGGCACAATTTGTTACCCCTTGTGTCCTTTTTAAATTCTTCAGTACAACTGGGGACCTGGATATGATAACGACTGTTAGGGTAGTATTCCGAGGGAAAATTGGGTCATGGTAAATTAAAACTGTTTCATTAAATCACCTGGTGCTGTAGATAGTCGTGATTTCGACCCTTCTCCTCTGCATGCCAATGGGGGAAGAGGGACTTTCACAGTGCTGAGTCATTCCCGGCTCAGTTACAAGAGGATGAGAAAAAGGCAGAGTACAAGAGAGAAGTGGAGGAACGATTGGGCAAATATGAATTGGAGTAGATGGGAGACGTGGAAGGTGTGTGTAGGATATTTACAGAAATATGTGCAGCATGTGATGTGGTGTGTGGAAGGAAGAGAAGACGGAGGAGGGTGCAAGGAACAGCGTGGTGGACTGAAGAGGTGAGACAGGCTGTGGCACAAAAGAAGAAAGCATATAATGAATGGATGAGAAATATGGGCGTGGAAGAAGTTGAGAGGCGAGAGAGAGAGTTATATGTAGAAAGAAAGAGAGAGGTGAAAAGATTAGCAAGAGAGAGTAAGAAAAGAGTGGATGAGAAATTTGGAAGGAATTTGAGTGTAAAGTGGAAGGACTGTAAGAAAATGTTCTGGAAAGAGGTGAAAAGAGTAAGACAGGGTGGAAGTGAAGTTAGCAGGGGAGTGAAAGATAAAAATGATAGATTGCTAGTGGAGAAGGGAGAAAAAGTGAGCAGATGGAGAGAACACTTTAAGGAATTGTTGAACGTAGAGGATGGAAGTAATGCGAGTATAAGTGGCTGGGGAATGGCTGGGAGAAGGAGGGAGGTGAGAAGACAGGAAGAAATCGGTAGGATAGAAGTTGTGGAAGCAATGAAGAAAGTTAAATCGGGGAAAGCCCCAGGAATTGATGGAGTGTGTGGTGAAATGCTGAAGCATGGGGGAGAGATAGTAGTAGAATGGATGTGGAAGATGTGCAGATTGGCCTGGGAGGAAGGTAGAGTCACGGAGGATTGGAAGTCATGTACAATTATTCCCTTGTACAAAGGAAAAGGGGAAAAAGAAGTGTGTGGTAATCATAGGGGCATTTGTCTTCTTAGTATAATAGGAAAAGTGTATAGTAGGATACTTATTGACAGAGTTAGAGAAAGAACAGAGAAATTAGTTGGAGAAGAACAGGGAGGCTTTAGGAAGGGAAGAGGTTGTGTAGATCAGATATTCATTCTTAGATCTTTAGTGGAAAAGTTTCTAGAGAAGGGAAAGGAGTTGTGTGCGGCTTTCATGGATTTGGAGAAACCATATGACAGGGTGGATAGACAAGGATTGTGGAAAGTGTTAAGAATATATGGAGCAGATGAGAAGTTGTTGAATGCTGTGAAGAATATGTACGATGGTGCGAAGGCTGCAGTGCGTGTGGATGGTGAACTAAGTGAATTTTTCTCTTTGAAAGTTGGGTTGAAACAGGGATGTGTCATGTCTCCATGGTTGTTCAATCTGTACATGGATTGGTTAATAAAAGAGGTACGTACAAGGTAGGGTAGTGGATGTTGGAGTGGCCCTGGTGAAAGAGGATAGTGTTTGGAAACTCCCTGTACTGTTGTTTGCAGATGATACTGTGTTGTTGAGTGAAGACGAAGGGGAGCTGCAAGGCTTGGTGGATGAGTTTGGGAGTGTGTGTAAGAAACGGAATCTAAAGGTGAATGTAGGGAAGAGTAAAGTGATGGTCTTTGAGAGAGGTTAAGTCAGTGAATGTACAGCGAGGTTGGATGGTGAGGAATTGGAAAATGTGAGTACGTTTAAGTACTTGGGTAGTGTGATGAGTAAGGATGGAGGTTTGGAGGGTGAAGTGCTTGAAAGGGTACAGCAGTGAACAAAGGTTGCTGGTTCTTTGAAAGCAGTGATAAGAAACAGGGAAGTGAGCATGGAAGTGAAAAAGTTACTACATGACAGTACTGTGATACCAACTCTAACGTATGGAAGTGAAGCTTGGACGTTGTTGGAAGGACACAAGTCAAGAGTGAGAGCAGTGGAAATGAGTTATTTAAGAGGAGCCTGCGGAGTCACATGGAGAGACAGGCTGACGAATGAGGATATAAAGGAGCGTTGTGGTGTGGATGTGGATGTGATAAGAAACGTAATGAGGAACACACTGAGGTGGTTTGGCCATGTGGAGAGGATGGAGGGTGAAAGACTGACGGAGAGAGTGTATGTGAGTGAGGTGGAGGGGGGAAGAGGGAGGGGGAGGCCGAGGATGAGATGGAGGGATGGGGTGGAGAGGTATATGAGAGAGGGGGTGTGAGTTGGGAGCAGGGCAGTGAAATGGCGGGGGACAGGGCGACTTGGAGGCGATATGTTTGTGGCCACCCCAAACGGGATTGAGTCGTCTGGCAATAAATAAATATATATATATATATATATATATATATATATATATATATATATATATATATATATATATATATATATATATATATATATACATATACAGTATATATAGAAAAAGGGAAAAGCGAGAAGGAAAAAGTGGATGTCAGATGAAACATGGAATGCAATTCAGAAAAGGAAAGAGGCTAAGTTAAAAAGTGAAGAACAACATGTTGATGGCCAGGTAGTTGAAGTACTTAGAGCAAAGTACTAGAGTTTACATTCTGAAGTAAAAAGACTCGTTAGAAGTGATAAGAGGAGACTATATAATGAAAAGGCGACAGAGACAGAAATTAAATTAAGTAAAAATGACGGTCAGAGCACAAGAGCAGCGTATCAGGCCATAAAGGAGTTAACTGGGACTGAAAAGAGTAGGAAGGAAATACCTGTACGAGATAGAAATGGTAATTTGATGACTAAAGATTTGGATATAAAAGGAACGTGGAAAGAGCACTTTGAATCTGTTCTAAATAGACCAATCCCAGCTGAAGAGGACATTTTGCCAGCCGAGAGAGATTTGCAGTTAGAAACAGGGGATATAACTTTGGAAGAGGTAGCAAAATCTATAAAGGAGTTGAAGAATTAACAAGGCCCCAGGAGAGGATGGAATATTCCCTGAAACGCTTAAGGTGGAAAATGAGGAGTTGATGAATGCGCTTTTGAAACTTTTTAATGTGGCTTGGGATAATGGTGGAATTCCAGAAGAGTGGAAAAATGGAGTAATTATAAAAATACCAAAAAAGGGAGATTTAAGTGTGTGTGTGGCAATTGGAGGGGGATAACTTTGACACCTGTAGTTGCAAAAGTCTTTTCCAAAATCTTTTTGAACAGAATAGAGCCGGTAATTGATAAAATTTTAAGAGAAGAACAAGCGGGATTTAGAAAGGGTCGAGGTTGTAATGATCAGATTTTTATTGTAAGGCATCTAATGCAACAAGCTAATGAGATGAAAATGCCACTTAACATGTGTTTTGTGGATTTTGAAAAGGCGTTTGATAGTGTTTCGCGTGGAGCTTGTTGAAAATTATGAGATTCTATGGTATACCAGAAAAGTTTGTAAATATTATTAGAAGTCTGCATGAAGGTACTTTTTGTAAGGTAATGGTGAGTGGTTCTTTGAGTGATCCATTTCAAGTTAGGTCAGGAGTGATTCAAGGAGGAGTTCTTTCGCCATTGTTGTTTGTTTTGGTTATGGATTATGATAATTATGAAAAAGGTTATTAAGGAGAACAGGTGCAGGAATTAACTGGAAAGATTATAAGAAGCTGATGGATTTGGACTATGCTGATAATATTGTACTGATTTGCAGAAGTATTTACGAGATGCACAGGGTGTTTGATTGTCTGGTGGAGGAAGGAGAAAAAGTGGGATTGGTAATAAATTGTGGAAAGACTGAAATTATTAATATGAACGTGGAGAACCAAATTGATTGTGTAATTGGGAATAATGTGGTGAAGAATGTAGAAAACTTTAAATATCTGGGAACGATTGTATCATCTAATGGATCATTAAACAATGAAATTGAGGAGAGGATTAGACAGGCTTGGCGAGCTGTTGGAATGTTGAAATCTGTTTGGAATAATAGTATGCTTTCGGTACATACTAAAGTGAAAATTTACAAGTCCATGGTTAGACCAATTTTAATTTACGGGCATGAGTCATGGTACAGTACAATTGCAACAGATCAGAAAGTATTAGGATTTGAGAATAAAATACTGAGAAGGATTCTTGGGGTAAAGTGGCAAGACAGAGTTACAAATGCAAGAGTAAGGGATATTACGAGAATGGAACCAGTTAATGAATATGTGAGACTGTCTGGCTGGAAGTGGGTGGGGCACATATACAGAAAAGAAGGTAGATTAATACAGGATGTGCCAGAGTGGACTGCTAGAGGAAGAAGAGGTAGAGGTAGGCCGAGGGAAACCTGGTTGAGGACAATGAAAAAAGAAGCAGGAGAGGAGTATTGGTGCGACCTGAAGGAGATGGCAAGAGACAAGTATTGGTGGAGTGAGTTCATTGAGGCCCTATGCATCCCGTGGGGTGCCACAGGAAATGATTGATTGATTTGATATATATATATATATATATATATATATATATATATATATATATATATATATATATATATATATATATATATATATATGGAGGTACAGTGGTAAAGTGTGCGTTTTCGTACACTGAAGAATGAGGGTTCAAGCCCCACCAGGGTGATAAACTTTGGTAGCGTTTTCCAAGCCATGTACTGCATTGGAGGACACAAGAGGTGCTGTGGTTGAACCAGTGTCGCATACTGTAAAGTATATTTGCACCCAGTTGGCTTGCGTGGGCCGATTACACTTGGTTCACAGACTACACACACATCCAAAGCCACTACAACACTACAATTACACTTACTAGTACTTTGCACCCTACATACAGTCCCTACCAGACAGCCTAAGCCACTTGGTAGAGATACATAGGCTGTATCATCCCCACCTCGGTAGGGATAGGCCGGTCCTGCAGTGGACACTCAAACGGCTGATGAGATGAGATATATATATATATATATATATATATATATATATAACTCTCTCTCTCTCTCTCTCTCTCTCTCTATATATATATATATATATATATATATATGTATAACTATAACTATATATATATATATATATATATATATATATATATATATATATATATATATATATATATACCGGTATATACTGTATAACTATCTGTCTATCTATATATCTATCTATATATAATATTTTAAAAGCTTTATCTTTTTTCTATCAGTTGATTACAAAGGAAATCAGTGGCAATATGCCCACCAACTTTTATTACTAATGTTATAATTTTGCCATTACCCTTTGATTTGTATTTATGATGGAATTACAATACGTGGCCAAGTTTTAATTGTATAATACTTTCCATTTAATAGACATCTCAGCAAAAAGTTGCCACTTTAATGTCTATTTAAAAAATGGAAACTGAAGAAACAAAATATATGTATACTTTAATATCGACAGATTGCATCATTTAACCTACAAAAGAATATTAATGCGTAATATAGAAGTTGCACCAAGTCTCCAGTGCCATTTCGAATAATCCATGTTCCTTCCTTCATTTCATAGAAGGGATGGTAAAATAAATCATAAATCTATATATCTATCTATTACCAGACGCCTTAATCCCGTAAGGGGTGGCCTCAAACAAATCGCCTCCACGTCGCCCTGTCCCCTGCCATTTCAATGCCCTGCTCCCAGCTCACACCACCCTCTCTCATATACCTCGCCACTCCATCCCTCCATCTCATCCTTGGCCTCCCCCTCCCTCTCCTCCCCACCTCACTCACATACACTCTCCTCGTCAGTCTCTCACTCTCCATCCTCTCCACGTGGCCAAACCACCTTAATTTGTTTCTCCTAACGCTTCCTATCACATCCATCCACACCGCAACGCTCCTTCACTTCCTCATTTGTCAGCCTGTCTCTCCACATGACACCACATGCTCCTCTCAAAATAATTCATTTCCACTGCTCTCACTCTTGACTTCTGTCCCTCCAACAAGGTCCAAACTTCACTTCCATACGTTAGAGTTGGTATCACGATACTGTCATATAGCTTTTTCACTTCCATGGTCACTTCCCTGTTTCTTATCACTGTTTTCAAGGAACCAGCAACCTTTCTTCCCTCTTGTACCCTTTCAAGCACTTCACCCTCTAAACTTCCATCCTTACTCATCACACTACCCATGTACTTAAATGCACTCACATTATCCATTTCCTCCTTATCCACCCTAACTGTACATTCACTGACTTCACTTCTTTCGAAGACCATCACTTTACTCTTCCGTGCATTCACTTTTAGATTCCGTTTCTTATACACTCTCCAAGACTCATCCACCAAGCCTTGCAGCTCCCCTTCGTCTTCACTTAACAACACAATATCATCTGCAAACAACAGTACTGGTAGTTTCCAACATTGCTCTCTCTCACTAGGGCCGCTCCAACATCCACTGCCCTACCTTGTATCTCTTTTATAACCCTATCCATATACAGATTAAACAGTCATGGAGACATGACACATCCTTGTTTCAATCCAACATTCAAATAGAAAAATTCACTCAGTTAATTATCCACATGCACTGCAGCCTTGGCACCCTCATACATACTCTCCACGGCCTTCATCAGCTTCCCACCTACTCCATGTATTCTTAATACTTTCCACAATCCTTGCCTATCCACCCTGTCATATGCTTTCTCCAAATCCATGAAGGCTGCATACAATTTCTTTCCCTTCTCTAGGAACTTTTCCACTAAAGATCTAGGAATGAATATCTGATCTACACAAACTCTTCTCTTCCTAAAACCTCCCTCCAACTAATTCCCCTGTTTTCCCTAACTCTGTCAATATGTATCCTACCATATACTTTTCGTATTACACTAAGAAGACAAATGCCCCTATGATTACCACACACTTCTTTTTCTTCTTTTCCTTTGTACAAGGGAATAATTATACCTGACTTCCAATCCTCCGCGACTCTACCATCCTCCCAGGTCAATCTGCACATCTTCTACATCCCTCCGCGACTCTACCATCCTCCCAGGCCAATCTGCACATCTTCCACATCCATTCTACTACTATCTTTCCCCCATAAATCATAAAACATATACGAAATGAAGACCACGTAAGACTCTTTGGGCCTCTGAACGAGGAAGTGATGACAGAAGCCAAACATTTTCAGTCCGATGATATTCTTGTATCTTGTTACCAGATGATTTCACTATTTAGAACACTCATACTGAAGGAGATTTGTGACAGCTGTATCATCATTCAGTTCAGTCTCGCCTGAGGTGAGCAAAATCGTCGGAATAAAGAATATGATTTACGTCTTCAGAGTGAAGGGGAACTTTGATGCATGGTCGTGAAGAGGGTAGACGTGTTTTTCTCTGCGCTCTTCTCTAGTTTTCAGGGCTGCCTTACCGGCATTAGCTTCTTTTTTTTCACCCTTCTGGTGACGCTTAGGTTTAGCTAGTACTCAGTTACCTCCCCTCCCTGTTAGTCTTGAACAGTAGGTGTCTGTTCTCATAAACTGAGTTTACCTTTGCTTATCGCCCACGGAGGGTCCCCCCCACTGATCGCTCTGGGGCGTGAAGTAACACGGTCGGGCCTCCCTGGAGTGGTTTGAGAGGGCAACCTCAGACTTAGGTGTGTGGTCCCCGGTTGTTTGTCCCTTGCTTGTTTTCTCTCCTTCCCACTTCCCCTGCTAGGGGGGAGTGGTACTATGGAGGACGCCCCTACTGCCTCCCCCCCCTCAGGGGGGGAGGTAGTCCTGACCGACCCCCGACTTCTACATGGACTTACAGCCGCCAGACAGAACAGCCCCAGACTCGTTTTCCCCGTGATGTCCCTGTAAATAATGCGGAATATGTGATCATCACTGCTCTAGGTTCCACTCCCTTGAGCAGTCTCAATCCCTTCATGATCAAGAAGGTTATTGATGGCTGTGCTGGGGAGGTGGAAAAAGTAAAAAAACTTGGGAACGGAGACCTCCTCATAAAAACTTGTAACCCATCTCAAATTAAGGACTTGTTGAAGCTGCGCAAGTTTCATTGCTATGATATCGAAACCAAGATCCCAACATCCATGAATTCCTGCAAGGGGGTTATCACTTGCAGGGATCTCATGGTGATGATTGAGGAAGAGATCATAGATGAACTTGCTCAGCAAGATGTCATTGATGCTAAATTTATCACCAGATACTCGGAAGGTGTCAGGACGAAGACAGCAACCATTGTTTTGACTTTCGGTAAAGTGTCACTGCCTAGCCAAGTAAAAATCGGTTATGAAAGTGTTCATGTGCGGCCATATATTCCCAACCCTTTCCGTTGCTTGAAATGCCAGATGTATGGGCATGGTTCAAAGACTTGTCGGGCTTCCCAGCCAGTGTGTGGCAAGTGTGCAAGCCAGGGTCATGATGCAGAACATTGCACATCCGAGACGGTCTGTTGCTTCCACTGCAAGGGCGCTCACTCCACTTCCTCTAGGGATTGTCCCAAGTGGAAGGAGGAGAAGGAGGTCTGCACAGTGAAGGCAACGGAGGGCATTTCCTACTACGAAGCTAGGAAAAAGGTGAAGGAGTTGCATGCAACTCCCACGCCGAATAGGTCCTATGCTTCGGCGGTAATGTCCCATCCTGTGATGTGCTCTGTAGAGACGCAGACTGATCCTGTCCTTCTCCCTACTGCCACTCACAGTACATCTCCATCTCGACCTCCTGTCCGCTCCAACTCTCTCACTGACATCCCTAAGGCTTCAACGTACTCTCAGGCTGCTGCTGCCTCTCCATCAGTACTGCCTAAAGCAAAACCCGACAAGTCTAGTAAAAGTAACATGACCACCCTCACAAAGTCTCGTCCTCACGTTCTTCCAGTTCCCACTCCAGCGAGGGAGAGGAAGGTTAGCTCTTCCTCGGGGGGGTCAGGGAACCTTGTAATTGACGATAATATGGAGGTTTCCGTGAACAAGCACCGGGATAGGTCCCCCGGTAGTCGCTCGCCTGCCAGCGGGAGACAAAAAAAGACAAAGCACACTGGCCCCCAACGAAAATCTTAAACCGTCGCTTTCACTGTATTACAGTGGCATTGTAGAGGTATTGGGAATAAGATACACAATATAGCAATCTTGCTTTCTATACACAGGCCAGACGTTGTTTGTTTACAGGAGACGCGCCTGGAGGATCACCCTGATCCTCCACAGTTCAAACACTACCACTCGTATAGAAGATATGAAGGTCACGGAGTTGCCATTTACACCCACAAATCACACCCACAAACGAAAGTGATTCTAAATTCTACTCTGGAAGCGGTCGCGTGCAGAGTAAAATTTAATAACACGTATCTGTCTATTTGCTCTCTGTACTGTCCTCCACATGGCCCCATTGATAGTGATGCTTTAAATTCACTAGTGGAACATCTGCCTGGAAATAAGTTAGTGTTGGGCGATTTTAACGCCCATCACTATCAATGGGGTAGCTTGAGGATTGATGGTCGTGGGGAGCAAGTAGCCGACCTAATACTACAGTCCAACCTCTGTCTTCTGAATGATGGTAGAGCGACTCGTGTAGATGATCGTACTGGTAACTTTTCGGCCATTGACTTATCTTTGGCCTCCCCTGGTATACATCAAGATCTCTCATGGGATCCTTACGACGACTCCTTGGGAAGTGATCATTTACCCATCTGTCTTTCTTATACACGCGACATCATTTCGGACCCTCCACCTCCAAAATTTAACTGTAAGAAAGCAGATTGGGGATCCTTCTCAAGGATCGCCAATTTAGATATATCTGGGGAGACCATAGATGTTAAGGTCGAAAATATAACCCAATCCATATTACACGCAGCTGAGGCTGCTATTCCCAAGACTTCTACAGTTCATGCGAAGAATAGAGCACATTGGTGGACGCCGGATTGCCGACAAGCATTAAGAAAACGCAATAGGAGATACAGGATTTTTGATAGTCAGCCCACTGAGGAAAATTTTATTGCATACAAACAGGCACGGGCTGAGGCAAGGAGAATAATAAGAAGGGCTAAACGTGACTCCTGGCGGTCCTTTGTGTCCACGGTGACTCGTACGACACCATTACGTAAAGTCTGGTCCACCATAAGAATATTAAATAATAAACGCCCATACTTCCCTGTAACCACCTTGCAAGTAAATAATAACATCTATGACGAGCCCATGGACGTTGCTAACATCCTCGCCAGGAGTTTTTCTCATGTAAGTAGCTCAGCCAATTATGACCCGCATTTCCAACATCATAAACGCACGGTTGAGCTACAGATATTAGACTTTGCCACAGAAGACGTAAACTCCTCGTACAACCAAGAGTTTACGCTAGAAGAACTGCTCCTTGCCCTTAAATCCTGTAAAGACACCAGCCCTGGACCAGACACCATCACGTACGGTATGATCCAGCATCTTAATCAGGACAACCTGATTAAGATGTTAGCATTGTACAATGAGATTTGGGCGTCTCGAACGTTCCCAAACTCATGGCACTTTGCGCACGTATTTCAAATTTCTTAAGGGACAGAACTTTCTCTGTCAAATTGCCCCGTAACGTAACATCGGATATATTTATCCAGGAAAACGGGGTGCTGCAGGGAAGTGTGCTTAGTCCTACCTTATTTAGTATTATGATCAATGATATTCTGTCATCAGCTCCCATCCCGAGGAATCTTAAATACTCACTCTACGGTGACGATTGTGCAATATGGCACTCTTCCCGTAATGCACAATTTTCGGCTGGGCGGATTCAAGCAGCCCTTGACTCCGTCCACCAATGGGCCTTGCAGTGGGGATTTAAGTTTTCCATCCGTAAGTGTGCCGCTATAGTTTTCACTAATCGTAACGTACCTAATTTGTGCTTAACTTTGGATAATCAGGCGGTACCTTTTCAAAATTCTGTAAAATTTTTAGGAATACATTTTGATCATAGAATGAATTTTAAACTTCACGTTAATACTTTGCTTGCTCGTTGTGATAAACCGTTAAATGTCCTCAAGTACCTAGCGGGTACTACCTGGGGTGCCGACAGAAAATCTTTATTAATGGTGTATAAGTCCCTTATTCGATCGAAGCTAGACTATGGCGCACAGGTGTATGGCTCGGCATCCGATGCCACTCTGAAAGGATTGGATGTGTTGCAGAATAAATGTTTGCAAATGTGTCTTGGAGCTGTCCGGTGTACCCGTGTAGCTCGTATGGAAGTGGAGGCGAATGTGCCTCCCCTCTGTATTCGCCGTGACCACCTGGCATTTTCGTATGGACTACGAACATTAAGGAAAAGTAATATCGGCAATGTGGCCTGTACCCCCCTGCGTCAATACCACCACCTACTGCGGGAGGTCTGTCAGCCACTTGCCGCTCGCCTCCACTTACTGACTCAGGAGCTTGGTGTGGACCCCAGTGACTGTGACAAGTTGGTGCTAAAAAATATAGCGCCTTGGGAGCCACCCAGCTTTACAGTGGATGTATCATGGCTCCCAGCACCAAAGGCCAAGGCGCCGGAGGCGGAGGTCCACCACTTGTTTCGTAACATCATTGTTCGTCACTTGGGGTCCCATCAATTGTACACCGACGGCTCCAAGTCGAGTGAATGTGTGGGTGCAAGTGTGTGGTCGACTGAATGTGCCCTCAGGTATCAGTTGCCGACTCATACATCTGTGTTTACTTCAGAACTCTTTGCTATTGACAAAGCCATAGACTAAGCTCTCAATTCTAGGCATGACTCATTTGTCATATTTTCAGATTCAAAATCAGCCCTTCAGGCAATTGCATCTTGTACTACAGACTCTCACGAGATCCAGGGCCGCATCGTTAATAAGTTGCATTCATGCAACAAGTCATTCACGCTGATCTGGGTGCCTGGTCATTGTCGTATCTACGGCAATGAGCAGGCTGACTTACTTGCAAAGTCGGCTGTAGAACTCGAGGAGACTTGGGACGTTCCTCGTGATCAACGGTCGAGTCTCTCTCTCGGAAAGAAATCAATAAATCTTCTGTGGCAAGGTCAGTGGACCAGACTAAATATTCCAACTTGTAAGCCGTACCTGGGCGACTGGGACACTGCCAACCGTCCTAGTCTCCTAGAAGAAAATGTGTTGGCACGGTTACGGCTTAATGCCACCATTTTAACCCACATAAAACCATATATGGAAAGACGCTTCCCAACGCACTGTGACATCTGTAATGCGGTGTTATCTATCAGTCATATCATCCTGCGCTGTCGGCGATTTATTCGTGAACGTGCTTCACTTATAAATTACTGCGGCGCAGTAGACGTCCCCTTCACCCTTTCCACCATCCTGGGTGATGGGGACATTGTTATGACTAATAAATTGATGGCTTTCTTGAGAGAGACCGGACTGATCAGAGTGATGTGACTTTTTTACTGTATGGTTATGGTTTTTATGAAGAGTAAATATGTATATATTGTAATATTAATTAGGGTTGACAGTTGACATATTTTAAATAGTTCCTCCTCCCACCGATCTATTTCTAATATTAATGTCCCCTACATTAAGCCAAGTTCCTCGCCTGACAGTCACCAGCTGATGAGTGCAAGTGTGCAATATAGGAAGGTATTGGGCACTTGCAGTCGATGGTGGTCTGCTGGGCGAGGTTCTTCACTTTCTGTACAAATTATGTAAATACATTACATTATCTTGCTTAAGTTATTCTAATTAGGGACGACAGCTGACGTATATGGAAATGTTCCTGACTCGTCTGGTTCTCTTTCATATATTGATGTCCCCTATATTAGGTTGTGCCTCGACTGACAGTTACCAGGTGATGAGTGCAGGTATGTAATGTAGAAAGGCATTACATATCTGCAGTCGATGGTGTTCTGTTAGTCGAGGTATTTTTACCATTAGTGTAGGTCTAGCTATTTTTCTCTGTAGGATTTAGTATAGGTTAGCGATTTGTCTGTTAGGTGATTAGTTTTAGGGTCTTTAGATTAGTTTTACTTTATAATATAAGGTATAAAAAATAAAAAACCAAGAAAATATTAAAAAAATAAAAATACAAAAAAAATTAAATAAATAAATAAGATTAAAATTATTATATATATATGTACGTTTGCATGAAAGTGTGTCTGTATGTATGCATAGAAG